>NC_140931.1:128369462-128674462 GCF_014529385.1 Adiantum capillus-veneris | reverse complement strand
AGCGAATTTTCTTCCACGAAATCTCATGACAACTGGTTGTAGCAATAACTATCAGGTTAGCCAAGTTTAAGTTTTTCTTGTTTTTTCTATGTTTACACTTTGCTTGGCAATGACTGTCATTGTGCAAAGCAAAGTGCTTTGGCAATTTTACATGAAGCAAGGCTTCTCCCTTGTGCCAAGGTACTGCCCAATGACTTGGCATCAAGGGCAGTGGCATACACGTTTGAACAACTGGCAAAATAGGGAATATCACCTCACAGAATCCCTACCAGTTTAGAAGTGCAAGGCACTTATGGTTTTGTCTCTCACGTTTGAGGCCATCACTTTTGCCACGGGCTTAAAATTTCGCATGCACGGCATGCTAGCTAAGTGGATTCAATTCTACCGCCTCATGAAACACGCTTTCGCTATAACACCAGATACTTTGTCAAGGACAAGCTAAGTTCTGGATTGTTTACCATGATTTTTGGGTCGTCACAACCACATACACGGTAGGTGGGTCAGTTTGTGACTTGTTTGTGTTTTCCTGTTACCTCTCTAGATGAGAGAGTCATAGAAGAAAATCGTTGCATGCACATTAAGCATAAGATGCACACGAGCATGACAATCAACTATACACGTCATAGTCGTTCAAGGAAAGTTCCTCAGCCCAGCCTGCTCTTCTTCTCTCTCTTTCTCTCTCTTTAAGGGAATAATGAAAATCTTCAAAGAAGCTTTTGCTACATGTTTTGCTCGTGAGTTAGCCTGAGCCAAGGTGCTCTAACTCTCAGCTAGCACGTGGCTAAGATGCTACTCAAATTAGTCTTCATCGTTCTGTCCATTGAACACTAATTTGCATAAGGGCTATGAGCCACACAGGCTAAGAGCCATTTTTAGGCCAAGGGTAAGACCCAACTATTGGCATTCTTCGGGTGATTGTTTTCACGATCAAACAGATCTACCCAAGGAAGTACACATCAATGTTAATGGGCAAGCAAGAGTCTTGTCATTACAAATGATTAAGGTGTCATTTTTGCACTACATGTTTTCAGTGCGACACTCAAGTTGAGTTTTTGATAATCTTCAACTCACATCCGCTGATCTCTACAAGGAAGTATGGATGCAGTAATCAGTTGCGACAGCATGGCTGTCCACCAGAGCTAGGAAGGTCACTTGTGTGGATTCCCTGCTCTCTCTATAGCACTACAGAGTGTCTATGGACATATTGTCTAGGGTACGACCCGGAGGGTGACTGCTAAATCACCCCATAGGCATTGAGGATCACAGTTTGATCTCTCCCAGTTAAACTTTCAAGGAAAGAATTCCGCAATCTACCACACGGTAGCGGACGAATTCAACTTTTCGAGTTGATTCCAATCATTATGTACACGGTTAACTATGTTGGTTACCATTGCCTGCTAGTTGAGCAGTTTTTACAGAGGGTCTTACCATGGGGTTTGACTACGTAGATGTTAACCAAAGGGGTTGGATTGCGCAGGCAACACCCACGGTTTCCAGTGCAAGTCGTATAAATACGCTTGAATGTTTCAAAGCCATGCCAAGGGCATGTTGGAACATAGTATTTTGGACCGTAGCGTCCACTATACCTTATGCTATTACGAACCTCGTTGTAGGGTTCGATTTGGCACATGTTGTCACATGGAATACAACATGGTCTGGGAACTCAAGGAGTTCAGTTTAGCCAGTGTGGAGCATGATAATGAGGGTCCCTCTCACTCTTGTCGCGAAGTGTTTGCAGTTACCTCCACACACAAGTACCAGCTCGTACTTGATGGATGTCGCTTTTCTTGATATCCTTGTTTGAGACATATTCCACATGTGGAGAATATGAGTCTCTTGGACTGACACTGGCGCCACCTTTTACCAATGTGTCGCGACAAAGTCCCTAGGTGCTGGTCGCATCCGTTGGTTCGACCATTTTAAGCACACAGTATCAGGAGCAATTTCAGTGGCCGAAAATTGTCGGGTATTAAGTACAAACTTGTTACGATTCCAAGTGCTGTTAAACCACCTTAACAGAGGGTCGTTTCTACATATAGCTAAGTATGCTATGTACATGAGAATGTCTCATGGTTGGTACCTAGGTGTGATCGGGTTGTCACATTCTATTATGGTCCAAATTTGTTGCAAAACTTTCACGTATGTACCGTGGAAAGTCTTGTCATGGAATTGCGGTTCGGATATGTTTGTGTTAAATGCATGCACACTAGGTGTTATGGGCCCTAGTGTTTACCACAAATTTATTCGGAGCGGCATGCAAATTCTTGGACATTATTGTTTCTGCAGTTTTTTGCACTGCCAGTGTAATCTCTCTTGCAGATTTAGTATGAGTTTACACCATGCCATACAAGGTGATGGCTGAGTATGGGTGTTCGTGATTGGCTGCTTGAAACTCCAATCTGCTTTCAACCTAGTTGATTGTCTCCATTCCATATTGAGTACATGGCTGGATACTCAATGCTTGAGTCATAGTTTGTCGTCAGTCGTGGGCGACTTAGTCGTCTGTAAGTGGTTGGGGGAAAGCATCTCACTCTTACTGTTGCTATTCATCCCGCGTAGGATGGGCATCTTACAAGCATTCTATTTGGTACTAAAGGATATGCAAAGTGCATACATTAGTAAAGCACGCTAAAGGATATACTAAGTGCATACGTTATCAAGAAGTGAAACAACTAGATCGGTTACTTTTCTGGTTTGGAGTTTGCTTCCTATGATGAAAGGCATGTTACAGCTAGTTCTAGTCTCTGCCTGTTATTCTCAAGTTATCAACCTTAATCATCAGTTTGGATGAGGTTGACTATTGGCAAGAAACCACCGCAAGTTAAGGACTTGGTTCTGCTGATGAATATGTCAGCATAGTACTTTCATGGAAAGATGAGCCGAGGTTATATTGCACATTCCAGTACCTTCAGAAAGTCTGAAACCTGGGTATGCATTTAAACACCTCTTAGTTGTGATAACTCGTTTAGCATTCTCAAGTGAGTTCTAAATGGATCCTTCACGCTCTTTTGATTATGAGTCGGTTAACCAAGACGGTTGCACAGGGACAACAATGTAGAAAATCAAGATGTTACTCTTAATTTCATTGAACCTCCCAATGAACCGGGTTCCGATTCAACGAACCGTTGGATCCATGAGGGATGCCACGGTGGAAAACATTAGTGTTCTTATGAAGATACCACCACTTGTGTTTTCGAGGACGAAAACGCTTCTCCAAGGGGAGAGTAATGTCATGCCAAGGGTAGGACTAGACGGGCACGGCCCAGGCAATGAGCCGGACACACATGCAGTAAAGGGGTCTATATATGGAAGAGGGCCAGGGGCCTATATATAGAATGGTTGGGAGGTTATTCGCATGTCTGTCTACCCGTTGTCCTTACACACACACACACACACACACACACACACACACACACACACACACACACACACACACACACACACACACACACTCATTGTGTGAGGTGCAAAGTGCAAGAGATCCGTCTCCCTCTCCAAGCTTGTAGAGAAGTTGAGAGCCTACACCAACACTCTTGGGTATGGAATGCAAATCCAACCACGAGTCATGCTCCAATGCTTAAGCTTGCCATCTTTTCCATCTTCATTATTATGCTATTATGTATGCTAAGCAAGAAGAGTGACGATAAGTGAGGAACTATTTATTTCTCCTAGGAATGTATCTTCTTCCTCTTCCCTATCCTCATTCCCCACTAGCTCTCTCCACCTTTGAAGGTGTTTGAGGCCTTGGGACTGAGGTCGGGGATGGTTAATGCTTTTTACAAAGTCTATGTTATGCTCGTGATGCATGAAACTTTCCATCTTCATTGCATCACCTAGGTCACAAGGAAGACAAAGATTGCATTATACCAAGTCTGTCTTGATGGGAGAATCTATAATACAAAAGCCTATTGGAGGGGGGAATGGCTCCACATAAATCTGGTCCGCAAAACTGTTGTCAAGTTCTCTAAACTCTCTCTCTTGCAAAAGTATTGTTCATGCCCAAAGTTAATTAAGTATTATGGTTATTTTGCTACCGCTAATTAAGTCCACCCTCTATGTTCTCAAAGTAGTCTCGCAAAAATTCTCACTCTAATTCTTCTAATTCCGCTATTCTCAAAGTTCATAGGCCATTTCCACTACATTGGTATCAAAGCTATTGGTTTCTCTTTTCTTGCTTAAGAAGAGAGGTCCTTAAGTTGTCCATGAAAGGTTGGGCATGTTCATTACAATAGGGTAAGTGGGACGGGGATCTATTAGCTTGGTTGAGAAGGACTTAGCTCGAGGTACACTGTTGGGAATTGTAATCTTAATAATGGAGCCTCTCGGGGCTTGCTTTTGGCTTAACCATTATTGAGCTACGAGCAAGCTCAACAGGAACCATAATCAACCGAGCAATGTTAGACCCTCTCCACTAGTCTTTGCAATCAACAGTGTCTAAACCACATGTGTGGCTGCTTGAGAACTAATTTTCAAAGGTAAAGAAGAGTAGCGACTAAGGTTTTTAAGGGTACCAAAGTACAAAGTAATGTATACATAAGTTTAATTAGCATGGCTGACAATAACCAAGAGAGTAGAATGAACATTGATAACTTTGATTTTGCACATGAAGGTGCTAATGATGATGCCCCCATGTTTGTCAACTATCTTGTTACTAGGTTGCAACAAGCTATGGGCAACCCTGCTTTGCAAGCCGAAGTTACTCAACGACTTCATGCTTATGGGATTTCCCTTCCTCTCCAAGAGGAGAGAGAGAGCTTAGGAGGCCTCTTGATGAAACCCCTAAAAGAAGACTCTCTCCCATAAGAGAGGAGGAATCCAAAGAACAAGAAAGAAGTGAATCCCTAAGTTCCTCTAAAGATGTGGCTCCATGAAGACGGAGGTCTAGACGATCACCAACTCCTCCCAAGAGGAAACTGTGGTAAGAAAGAGGTCACCCTCTTCTCCTTATTCTTCACCTTCCTACTCTTTCGACGAAAGCAATAACTATTCTCCTAGAGAATACAAGAGGGGAGGACATCGTAAATCTTACCCTGCATGGCAAAGGTCCCAAAAGCTCAAGAAGTTGAAAGAGGGAGGGAAGAGTATCTCTTTTCTCATCTATGATGGCACATTTGGTGCTACCGACAAAGTATTGGCCTTCATCCAGCAATTTGATGTAGCATTTGGAGACGAGGGCTTCATGGAGTCCTCCAAGCTACGCTATGTAGCTATGCACTTCCAGAAATCTACTCGTCGTCAATGATGGTCTAGCCTTCGTGGCAACGGCAAAGCCCCCAAAGACATGGAAAACTCTATGAGTTTCCATCATGAAGCATTTCCTTGCAAGCGATGCAAAGGACAAAGTGCTTACTGAATGACGAAGTTTAAAGCTTCTCTCCCATGAGTCTATCCACAAATATGTGGACAAGTTTTGGGACACCTCAAGGCTACTGTCCCATCTCAAAAGCTTGAATGCTCAACTTAGTGGCCAACTCCGTTGATATGAAGTTGTGAGTAGAGCCAAGGTCAAACAAGATGAAAGCATCATGATCCTTTACCTTTCCCCAAGCATAGGAGAGAGGTGATCCTTTGCAATGAGCATCCTCTTTTGGAGCTTCGATAGTGGAAGCTCTAGGAGTCTCATTGCGGTCATTTCTCTTGGGGCAAGAACGATAGCCATGTCCTTGCTCCCCACACTAAAACATTTGTAGTCCTTGCAAAAAGCTTCAAGAGCTTCAGGAGAGGGTTTATTTTTACCTTTGTAAACTCCCTTCTCCTTGGACCGATTGTTGTTGTTGGAATTGCCTTGGAAGAATTTTGGGCATTGGTTTTTCCCTTTGCATCACTTTTGTCTTTGCTTTCCATGGGCTTGACATTCCTCCTAGCCCCTTGTTGGAAATCAATGCGGGAAGCAACCATAGTGTGGTGGATTACTTCAGTGATAGAACCAGGCCGTTGGGAGTTGACGTACTTGGCCATCTCTTCAGGTAATCCCGCACAAATTTTTTGTTATTGCTCGATGAAGTCTACTAAGTACTCATGGACTGCTAAGGAGCAAGCTTTTGACAAGCTCAAAGAGAAGCTTACCTCCCAACCAGTCCTTATGCTACCATGTCTCCAAAGCCCTTTGAGGTCCAATGTGATGCTTGTGGTGATTGCCTTGGAGCAGTCTTGCTTCAAGAAGGGCATGCCATAGCATATGAGAGCTGAAGGCTTAATGCCGATGAACGAGTATTAGGCATATATGAAAAAGAGTTTTTAGATGTTCCACATGCCCTAGACACATGGAAGAACTATCTATTGGGGATTCCATTTATTTTACGAACAGATCGCCAAAGTCTCAAGTACTTCATGACGCAAACCAAGCTTTCCGACAAACAAATGAGGTGGGCAAATTTTTTTCGTAATTTTATTTTCATATTGCTCACATTTCTGGTAAGAACAATCAAGTGGCTGATGCACTTTCACGATGACCAAGAGTTAATGCGATGTCTATAGCAACTCACAATGATCTATCTTCTTGATAGATGAGTATGCTACTGAACCTGACTTTAAAGACATAATATCAGCCCTTGCTTTGGGGAAGAAAGAGGAACCATTTACCTTGCAGGATGGTTATCTTATCCATGACAACAATAGGCTATGTGTTACCCACTCCCTTTGTGAGAAAGTTATGTATGAATCCCATGCTCCTCCCTATGTGGGGCATAGAGGCATTCAACCTACTCTCCGAGGAGTAGAGACATACTTCTATTGGACCACCATGAAAGTAGACATACAAGAGTATGTTTCAAAATGTGTGGTATGCCAAAAGACTAAGTATGATAGAGGGAAGCAACCTGGAGTACTCCAACCATTGCCAATCCCTAATTCACCATGGGAGAGTATATCCATGGATTTTATCTTTGGATTACCCAAGTCTATCCATGGGAATACGGGAATATGGAAAATAGTCAACAGGTTTAGCAAGCAAGCACACTTTATTTCTGTAAAATAGACTATTAAGGCACACCAAATGGCAACTCTCTTCATATCTCAGATTTTCAAACACCATGGGTTGCCAACATCCATCGTGTCAGATAGAGATCCTAGAATGACCATTAATTTTTGGAAAGGTCTCTTTGAAAATCTAGTCACAAGATTGAATTTCTCTTTGATCTATCACCCATAAACGGATGGCCAAAGTGAGATAGCCAATCTTACGATACTCGATCTACTGAAGACTTATGTTACAGAAGTAGATCAACGCTCACAATGGGAAAAGTACTTACCCCTTGTAGAGTATGCATACAATAATATTGTCCGTACTTCTACGGGAAAAACACGGAAAAGAACCTTTTGAAATCATAGAGGGAAGACCTAAAAGTCCCTTGATACTTAAAGTACATGGGAAGATCTTCGATGCGGATGAGTATAGCCGTGACTTGCAAGAATCTTTCCAAAAGATTAAGGAGGCTATATCCATCTCTCAACAAAGGCAAAAAGCTAAGCACATAAGGGCCTAAACGTTTAAAGAACATGATTGGGTCTTACTTAAGTTTCCCAAGGCTCGATCGAGCGACCGGCAAAAATCCTACGGCCCATCAAAAGTATTATGCTAGACTAGCAAAAAGGTACTATGGTCCTTCTCAAATCTTGAAGCGAATCAATGAGATGGCTTATCAACTCAAGCTACTCGACCATTGGTTCATACACAATGCTTTTCATGTGAGCCTACATAAGCCCTACAAAGGAGAGCCACCAAGTGAACCAATTATTGAAGACCCTCCCGAAATCGAAGACCAAGAAGAGGTGCTACAACCCAAAGCTATCCTTCGGCGTGAAGACAAGGACTACGACATGGTAATATTATTCCACGATATCTTATTAAGTTTAAAAATTATCCTTTTGAAGATGCTAGATGGATGCAAGGAATACAACTTAAGGATAGTATGAACCTTGTCAATGCTTACAATGCTACACTAGAGTAAGAAAATGTACATGTTTCTTTTAAATGATCAATGTTTTTGTCTTATAAGACTACTTCTCTTTTTCTTGTGCACAAATTTAAATAGTATGCATGCTTTTGATCATGTTTGTGATGACGACGTCTCTCAAACACCAACTAGAATTTGTCACTCTTCTTTGGGAGAATGAAATGGACTAAAGAGCAGACATGCTTGCAGCAACTACATTTCCCAAGCACCAAATGGATCAGTCATTCATCTTGGAATGATGTCATAGGGTAAAAAGGGATCCCCTACCCGCTAAAAAACATTGATTGATGACTAAGGCTTTATCTCTTCTATCTCATAGTCGAGGATGACTATGATTTTAGGAGAGAGGTAATGTCATAAAATCTAATATCTACCGACCCAAATGATTTTCTCATATTAAAGTGATTATTTAATGTGGGAGAATAAACAAGAGAAAGGGTTAAAATATAGACATGTGCTTAAGGATCTATCTCAACACGGGGTCAAGGGTAAAGGGGTCCAAATGAGAGATGATTTGTCAAAGAGCAAGGCTAGCTGATGGAGCTTAAAAGATCTTAGGGTTGGCTTCATTAAAGACCTCCAATAGTTAGTGTGAAAAATCCTTGGACCTTAGGTAAGCTAGGGTTGTGCTTGAGGTGGAAACCCGACCCAAGCTTCAGGTACTTGATGAATGAGATGCTTGAGATGCTAGGATTGTACTTGAGGTGGGAAGGCCCAAGCTTGAGGGGCTTAAGGGCTGAGCTTGTGGTGGGAACCAGACCCAAGGTTGAAGGGCTTGAGGTGTCAAAAAGTCAACAAGTATCCCTACAAGGAGGGGCGAGCCCTACAAGTGGGGCATGAGAGAGAACACACACACCCTCACACAAGGCAAGTGTAGACCAAGGAGGCAACAAGGACACATGTCAAGCTCCTCTCCATGTTGCCCTCATAAGGTGCCTAGAGCCTAGTGGTTGGTCTCTCAAGGAGTCCAATGAGAAATTAGTTTATTTAATTAATTTTTAAAGCATTATTCAAGCCCTCTCCCTCTCAAAGGGGTAAGAAGGACACTTGTCTTAATGCTACCCTTGCTGCTTGATATGCACTAAGCATGTGATTGTCCAGGCTTGAGGAGGTCCAATCAGGTGTAGGCTAGTGCTAGAAGAGGGGGTTGACCAAAGCAAGGAGGGGGCTAGCTTGGGGAGTATACTCTCCCACACACACACACCCACACTCTCATTGTGTGAGGTGCAAAGTGCAAGAGCTCTGTCTCCCTCTCCAAGCTTGTAGAGAAATTGAGAGCCTACACCAACACTCTTGGCTATGGAATGCAAATCCAACCAAGAGCCATGCTCCAATGCTTAAGCTTTCCATCTTCTCCCTCTTCATTACTATGCTATTATGTATGCTAAGCAACAAGAGTGATGATAAGTGAGGAACTATTTATTTCTCCTATGATGTTTCTTCTTCCTCTTCCCTATCCTCATTCCCCGCTAACTCTCTCCACCTTTGAAGGTGTTTGAGGCCTTGGGACTGAGGTCGGGGATGGTTAATGCTTTCTACAAAGTCTATGTTATGCTCATGATGCATGAAGCTTTCCATCTTCATTGCATCACCTAGGTCACAAAGGAACACAAAGATTGTATTGTACCAAGTCTCTCTTGATGGGAGAATCTATAATACAAAAGCCTATTGGAGGGGGGACTGGCTCCACATAAATCCGGTCCACAACTGTTGTCAAGTTCTCTAAACTCTCTCTCTTGTAAAAGTATTATCCATGCCAAGTTAATTAAGTGGTTATGTTGCTCCCGCTAATAAAGTTCACCCTCTATGTTCTCAAAGTAGTCTCACAAAAATGTTCACTCTAATTCTTCTAATTTAGCTATTCTCAAAGTTCATAGGACATTTCCACTACATTGGTATCCTCTGCCAATCACACGATGACACCATGCATAGAGCTTCGCTACATGCTGGAGAGGGGGAGTGGATGGTAATGGGCTGAGATATCGTCAACTATTGCTAGTCCTTGTTGTCATCGGTTGCTATAGCTAGTGTTGTAGTGGGTTACACAACTACGGGTTGGCAGAAGGCATTCCAGTTTAATACGTTGCTAGTAGAAGGAGTTTGGATGATGTCGCTACCAAGGATCTCGATCTGAAAATGATTTTTTACAAGCGTCCAATGCTCCCATACTAGAAATAAATCACTCTTTCTTGAGTTGCGTTAGAGAGTTATTGATGTTTTGTAATGCAATAAAAAGAAATTGAAGGTCTGCTACGGTGTGACGCCCCACCCAGGTATTATTGCCACATTAAGAAACATGCTTCTTCATTGAAATTTGGAGGTCCCCTTCTCCTACCTAAGCTGCTTTCCTTTTTCTCTCTTATCGAGAGGATCCCTTATTCTATATCGATACTCATCTAGTCTCTTCTTGTGGCTTGCACCTGTAACTACGTCTACATCCTTATATAGATAAAATTATATGTATGCAATCTTCCCTACATATCTAATTATCTCTCTTATGTATATCACCAATGAGCTTTTTCTATAGCTATATGGAGCAAAACTCCTCATTTCCTCATGCATGAGTAGCTTCATATGACTAATTATAATCAGTCGAATAGATTTTTATTTACTCATGAAAAATCACAATTCCAAAATAATCAAAACAAGCTTGAAATTTCATGAGATTAATAATAATATTCTCTATACATATTTTCAAACAAGATAATTTAAGTTCAAGTAAGCATGACTTATCTTTACTCCTGCTAATCTCCATAGAGGTGATTATCGTAGACCCGAGAACGTAGCCTAGGCCATGATACCAATGTTGTAATTGAAATGGCCTATGAGCTTTGAGATAGCGGAATTAAGAGAATTCCAGTGCGCATTTTTGTGAGATTACTTTGAGAACATAGAGGGTGAACTTAATTGATGGTAGCAACATAAACATAGTACTTAATTAACCTGTCATGAAAAATACTTTTGCAAGAGAGAGAGTATTAGAGAACATGACAATAGTTGAGGACCGGATTTATTTGGAGCCGGCGGTCCCCCCTCCAAAAGGCGTTTGTATTATAGATTCTTCCATTAAGAGAGACTTGATACAATACAATCTTTGTGTTCCTTGTGACCTAGGTGATGCAATGGAGATGGAAAGCTTCATGCATCACAAGCATACCATAAACTTTGCAAAAAGCATTAACTATCCCAAGCCTCAGTCCCAAGGCCTCAAAAACCTTCGAAGGTGGAGAGAGCTAGCGGGGAATGAGGGTAGGGAAGAGGAAGAAGAAACATTTCATAAGAGAAATAATTAGTTCCTCACTTATCATAAGTCTTTCTTGCTACCATACATAGTAGCATAGTAATGAATATGGAGAAGATAGCAAGCTTAAGCATTGAAGCATGGCTCTTGGTTGGATTTGCATTCTATAGCCAAGAGTGTTGGTGTAGGCTCTCCACTTCTCAACAAGCTTGGAGAACGAGATGGAGCTCTTACACTTTGCACTCCACACAATGAGAGAATGTGTGTGTGTGTGTGTGTGTGTGTGTGGGAGAGTATACCCCCCTCTCATGATTGGTCCACCTCTCTCTCTCTCTCTCTCTCTCTCTCTCTTGTATTATTTAATTATCTCATTTGGACACGTGTCCTCTTTGAGAGAAAGAACTTAATTATTTATTTTTATGCATCTAAATTTTCATTGGACCCCTTCAATAAGATTCAAGCACATCATGAGGGTCACATGTGGAGGATCATTTGAACATGTGTCTTTTATGCTTCTTAAGTCATTTGGTTTGAATTGAATACTTCAAGCACTTAATCAATCAAGCACGAAACCGTTGATGCCTCTTGAGAGTTTATATTTGAATTGAACACTTCAACAATCTTAGTCATTTTAAGCATAAAAATCACCTCAAGCTTTGGGCAAGGTTCCCACGAACATTTTAAGCACTTTAGTTAGCAAGTCGACAACCACCTCATGCTTGGGTAGGATTCCCACCTCAAGGCCTAGCTTGCCTAAGGTCAAATGAGTTTTTAACACGAACTTTTGGACGTCTTTAATGAAGCTAACCCTAAGGTCTTTAAGCTCCATTAGGTAGCATTGCTCTTTAACATACCATCTCTCATTTGGACCCCTTTAACCTTGGCCCCGTGTTGAGACAGACCCATAAGCACATGTCTATATTTAACCCTCGTTCCCATTTATTCTCCTATATTAAATGATCAGTTTAATATGAAAAAATCATTTGGGTTGGTTAGATATTATATTTTATGAGATTATCTCTCTCTCTTGAAATCATAATTGTCCTCGACTATGAGGTAGAAGAGATAAAGTCTTAGTCATATGTTTCTTAGCAGGTAGAGGATCCCTTTTCACCTTGAGACATCATTCCAGAATGGATGACTAGTCCATTTGGTGCTTGGGAGACGTAGCTGCCGCCGCAAGCATGTCTGGTCTTTAGTCCATATCATACTCCCAAAGTAGAGTGACAAATTCTACTTGGTGTTTGAGTGACGTTGTCATCACAAACATGATTCTAAGCATGCATACTATTTAAATTCATGCACAAAAAAGGATTAGTCTTATAAGACTTTTAAAAACATTATTCATTTAGAAAGCATTTACATTTGGTTACTCTAGTACATCATTGTAAGCATTGACAAGGCTCATACTATCCTTAAGCTGTATTCCTTGCATCCATCTAGCATCTTCAAAAGGATAGTTTTTGAACTTAATAAGATACCGTCGGATAACCTTACCATGCCGTAGTACCTTGTCTTCATACCGAAGGATAGCTTCGGGTTGTAGCACCTCTTCTTGGTTTTCGATTTCAGGAGGGTCTTCAATAATTGGTTCTCTTGGTGGATCTCCTTTGTAGGGCTTAAGTAGGCTCATATGAAAAGCATTGTGTATGAGCCAATGGTTGGGCAACTTGAGTTGATAAGCCATGTCATTGGTTGGCTTCAAGATTTGAAAAGGACCTTAGTATCTTTTAGCTAATTTAGCATAATACTTTTGATGGCCCGTAGGATTTTTGCCCGTCGTTTGCCTCAATCGAGCCTTGGAAAACTTAAGTAAGACCCAATCATTTTCTTTGAACGTTAAGGCCCTTATGTGCTTGTCAGCAGAGCAGATTTTTGCCTTTGTTTAGAGATGGATATAGCCTCCTTAACCTTTTGAAATGATTCTTGTAGGTCACGGCTATACTCATCAGCAATGAAGATCTTCCCATGTATTTTAAGTAGCAAGGGACTTTTAGGTCTTCCCTCTATGATCTCAAAAGGTGCTTTTCCCGTAGTAATATGGACAATATTATTGTACTCATACTTTACAAGCGGTAAGTACTTCTCCCATTGTGAGCGTTGATCTACTTCTGTAACATAAGTCTTTCGTAGATTGAGTATTGTAAGATTGGCTATCTCACTTTGGCCATCCGTTTGTGGGTGATAGGTCGAAGAGAAATTCAATCTTGTACCTAGATTTTCAAAGACACCTTTCCAAAAATTAATGGTCATTCTAGGATCTCTATCTGACACGATCACGATGGATGTTGGTAATCCATGGTGTTAAAAATTTGAGATATGAGGATGGTTGCCATTTGGTGTGCCTTAATAGTCTTTTTGACAGGAAGAGTGTGCTTGCTTGCTAAACATGTCGACTATTGTCCATATTCCCGTATTCCCATGGATAGACTTGGGTAATCCAAAAATAAAAGGGATATACTCTCCCATGGTGAATTAGGGATTGGCAATGGCTAGAGTAATCGAGGCTTCTTCCCACTATCATACTTAGTCTTTTGGCATACCACACATTTTGAAACACACTCTTGTATGTCGACTTTCATGGTAGGCCAATAGAAGTATGTCTCTACTCCTCGAAGAGTAGGTTGAATGACTCTATGCCCCACATAGGGAGGAGCATGAGATTTATACATGATTCTTACGAAGGGAGTGGGTAACACATAGCCTGTTTTCCATAAAGAAGATAACCATCCTACAAGGTGAATGGTTCCTCTTTCTCTTTCCCAAAGAAAGGGCTAACCTTACATCTTTAAAGTCAGGGTAAGTAACATACTCATCTATCATAGAAGATAGATCATTGTGAGTTGCTATAGACACCGCATTGACTTTAAAATCTCTTTCTTATAAATGCCCAAGGCCCGTGTATCCGTATTGAGCCTTCGGCTCTCATATGCTATGGCATGCTCTTCTTGAAGGCTCCAAGGCAATCACCACAAGCATCACATTGGACTTCAAATGGCTTTGAGAGATCCGGAAGCATGAGGACTGGTTGAGAGGTAAGCTTCACTTTGAGCTTGTCAAAAGAATTTTCCTCCTTAGCAGTCCATGAATACCAAACGTTCTTCTTTGTTAAGTCATGTAATGGTCCTACTATTTGAGAAATTTTTGCTATGAAGCGTCTATAGTATGCACACATACCAATAAAGCTTCCTAGTTCTTGTAGATTCCTTGGATTAGGCCATGCTTTTATTACCTCTAACTTTGATGGATCCATACGGATACCATCTTGAGAAATAATATGACCTAAGTATTGAATCTCTTGAAGGAAAAATTCGCTTTTCTTTTGGTTGAGAAAAAACTTGTTCTCCCTCAATGCTTGAAAAATCACTTGGAGATGTTGCTTGTGTTCCTCCAAGGACTTGGAGTAGATGCATCAAAGAACACTCCAGTGAACTTACGATAGGGTCTAAATATTTTCTCCATCAAATGATTGAATGTGGCAAGTTCATTGGTGAAGCCAAAAGGCATGACTAGATATTCATAAAGACCAAACGTTGTACGAAACGCGGCCTTTAGGATATCTTCATCCACTATCCTTATTTGATGATAGCCACTTTTAAGGTCAATCCTACTAAAGTAGGTAGAGACTTGTAGCTGATCAAATAGATCTTCTACCCTAGGCACGGGAAATCTGTTTTTGATAGTGATATGGTTAGTGCTCGATAATCCACACACATACGGTATGTACCATCTTTCTTTTGCACTAAAAGGACTAGAGAAAAAAAGGGAGAGGAGCTACACCTCATTATCCCGTTGTCTACCAATTCTTGTACTTGCCTCATGATCTCCTCTTGTTGAGCTTGGGAAACTTGATAAAGAGGCTTGTTAGGCAGTGAGCTTCCTGGTAGGAGCTCAATTCGATGGTCAGCATCTCCTCATTTTGGAGGTAAGTCCATAGGGATATCATCGATGAAAACATCTTGGAATCCATTTAGAAAAGTAGACAAGTCTAACTCTTCTTGATTCCTACCATTTTCATTTGATAAATCATTAGCGTCATTAGTGGATTCGTTGACAAAATCATGTACCCAAAAATCAAGCTTTTCATTGACTTATCACAAGCTGTTGAATTTACAAGTTGTATAGTATGACCAAACTCATTAGCATCTATATACATGTTCTTTCCCCTGTAGGTGAGGTAGATTCTCCTTTCAAGGAACTTCATGTTGATAGCCATGCGATCAAACCATGGCGCCCCTAGGATAGCATCCTCATGTTGGAGAGGAGAGATGAAAAAGTCTTCTTTGTCGACATAGCTTTGAACGTGAAGCCTCAACTTCCCAATCAAGGGAGTCGCGGAGGCTTGCTGTCCCTTGAAAGTTGTGTCAGTTGTGTTACAATATCTCCCATCTCGAAAGCTTGAATGCCCAACTTGGTGGCCAACTTCGTTGATATGAAGTTGTGAGTAGAGCCAGGGTCAAACAAGATGAAGGCATTATGCTCCCTTAACTTTCCCCAAGCATAGGAGAGAGATGATCCTTTGCCAATGAGCATCATCTTTTGGAGCTTCGATGGTGGAAGACCTAGGAGTCTCATTGCGAGCATTTTTCTTAGGGCAAGAACGATAGCCATGTCCTTGCTCCCCACACTTTAAACACTTATGGTCCTTGCGAAATGCTTCAAGCTCTTCATGAGAGAGTTTGTTTTTACCTTTGTAAACTCTCTTCTCCTTGGACCTATTGTTGTTGTTGTTGTTGTAGGAAGTGCCTTGGGAAGAATTTTGGGCATTGGTTTTCCCCTTTGCATCATTTTTCTCTTTGTTTTCCATGGGTTTGACATTCCGTCTAGCCCCTTGTTGGAAATTGATGCGGGAAGCAACCATGGTGTAGTGGATTACTTCGGTGATAGAACCAGGCCGTTGAGAGTTGACATACTCGACCATTTCTTCAGGTAATCCCCCACAAAATTGTTGCTTTTGCTCAGTGAAGTCTATCTTTTGGAAGACAGTAGCCTTGAGATGTAAATCCCAAAACTTGTTCACATATTTATGAATAGACTCATGAGAGAGAAGCTTCAAACCGCACCATTCAGTAAGTACTTTTTCCTTTGCATCGCTTGCAAGGAATTGCTTCATGATGGAAACTCGTAGAGTTTTCCATGTCTTTGGGGCTTCATCGTTGCCACAAAGGCTAGCCCACCATTGACGAGCCGATTTTTGGAAGTGCATAGCTACATGGAGTAGCTTGGAGGACTCCGTGAAGCCCTCGTCTCCAAAGGCTGTATCAAATTGTTGAAGGCCAATACTTTGTTGGTGGCACCACAGGTGCCATCATAGGTAAGAAAAGAGATACTTTTTCCTCCCTCTTTGAACTTCTTGAGCTTTTGTGATCTTTTCCATGCAGGGTATGATTTGCGATGTCCTCCCCTCTTGTATTCTCTAGGAGAATAGCCATAGCTTTCGTCGGGAGAGGAGGAAGGTGAAGAAGAAGGTGACCTCTTTCTTGACCTTTTCTTCCTTTGTTTCCTCTCTTCCCTTTCGGAGTGATGAGGACAAGGATCGTGTGTTGACCGTTTCCCCATGGGAGGAGTTGGCGATCGTCTAGACTGCCGTCTTCGTGGAGCCACATCTTCATAGGAACTTAGGGATTCATTGCTTTCTTGATCTTTGGATTCCTCCTCTCATATGGGAGAGCGTCTTCTTTCGAGAGTCTCATCAAGAGGCCTCCTAAACTCTCTCTCCTCTTGGGAGAGGAAGGGAAATCCCATAAGCACAAAGTTGTTGAGTAAGTTCGGCTTGCAAGGTAGGGTTGCCCAGAGCTCGATGCAACCGAGTAACAAGATAATTGATAAACATGGGGGCATCATCATTAGCACCTTCATGTGCAAAATCAAAGTTATCAATGTTCATCTACTCTCTTGGTTATTGTCAACCATGCTAATTATACTTATGTGTTTACTTAGTGCATTCTCTGGCAATTCAAAACCTTAGTTGCTACTCCTCTTAGCCTTTGAAAATAAGCACTTAAGTATCTACACCCACGGCTCGAATTGGTTAATTATAGAGAGTAGTAGAGTGGGTCTAACATAGCAGAATTGCCAAGGGATAGCTCCTTTCAGACTTCTTATGGCTTAATAATGATAAAGCCGTAGGCAAGTCTCAAAAAGACCCCATTATTAAGACCAAAGCTCCCGAGGTATGCACCATATCCCACGTAGTGGGCTCAACAAAACCAATAATAGATCCCAATCCCACTTACCCTAATATAATTAACAAAATCAACCATTAATAGGCTACTTAAAGACCTCTCTTCTTGAGCAAGAAAAGAGAAACCAAATGCTCTGATACCAATGTAATGGAAATGGCCTATGAACTTTGAGGATAGCGAAATTAAGAGAAATCGAGTGCGCATTTTTGTGAGATTACTTTGAGAACATAGAGGGTGAACTTAATTGATGGTAGAAACATAAACATAGTACTTAATTAACTTGGCATGAACAATACTTTTGCAAGAGAGAGAGAGAGAGAGAGTATTAGAGAACATGACAATAGTTGAGGACTGGATTTACTTGGAGCCGCGGTCCCCCCTCCAAAATGCGTTTGTATTATAGATTCTCCCAACAAGAGAGACTTGATACAATACAATCTTTGTGTTCCTTGTGACCTAGGTGATGCAATGAAGATGGAAAGATTCATGCATCATAAGCATACTATAAACTTTGAAAAAAGCATTAACTATCCCAAGCTTCAGTCCCAAGGCCTCAAACACCTTCGAAGGTGGAGAGAGCTAGCGGGGAATGAGGGTAGGGAAGAGGAAGAAGAATCATCTATAGGAAAAAGAAATAGTTCCTCACTTATCATCACTCTTATTGCTTAGCATAGCATAATAGCATAGTAATGAAGATGAAAAAGATGGCAAGCTTAAGCATTGAAGCATGGCTCTTGGTTGGATTTGCATTCCATAGCCAAGAGTGTTGGTATAGGCTCTCCACTTCTCAACAAGCTTAGAGCTGGAGATGGAGCTCTTGCACTTTGCACTACACACAATGAGAGAATGTGTGTGTGTGTGTGTGTGGGAGAGTATGCCCCCCTCTCATGCTTGGTCCACCTCTCTCTCTCTCTCTCTCTCTCTCGTATTATTTAATTATTTCATTTGGACATATGTCCTCTTTGAGAGAAAGAACTTAATTATTTATTTTTATGCATCTAAATTCTCATTGGACCCCTTTAAAACCTATCCAATAGGATCCAAGCACATCATGAGGGCCACATGTGGAGGATCATTTGAACACGTGTCTTTTATGCTTCTTAAGTCATTTGGTTTGAATTGAGTACTTCAAGCACTTAGTCAATCAAGCATGGAAACTGTTGATGCCTCTTGAGAGTTTATCTTTGAATTGAACACTTCAAGAACCTTAGTCATTTTAAGCATAAAAATCACCTTAAGCTTTGGGCAAGGTTCTCACAAACATATTAAGCACTTTAGTTAGCAAGCCGATAAGCACCTCATGCTTGGGTAGGGTTCCCACCTCAAGGTCATCCCTAGCTTGCCTAAGGTCAAATCACTTTTTAACACTAATTTTTGGAGGTCTTTAATGAAGCTAACCCTAAGGTCTTTAAGCTCCATTAGGTAGCATTTCACTTTAACATACCATCTCTCACTTGGACCCCTTTAACCTTGGCCCCGTGTTGAGACAGATCCATAAGAACATGTCTATATTCTAACCCTTGTTCCCGTTTATTCTTCCACATTAAATGATCAGTTTAATATTAGAAAATCATTTGGGTTGGTTAGATATCAGATATTATGACAACTGCTACAGCTGGAGGTGCAAAGAGCCCTACAAAATAAACAAATAGCACATAATTGATGATAAGGTTAACAGACCAACATACCTACACAATCAAGTACGCATAAGATCGATAGCAAGTCTGACATGAGGGAGGTAGAGAGCAAGAGAGAGCAATAGAGCGTGTGCCAATGCACCTCCTAAAGTAGAATGCTACACCGGCACGGCGAGAGAGAAGAGAGGAGAGGAGAGAAGAAAGACACAAGCACTGGGTGAAATGCCATTTATGTCCGGTCGGCCAACGTATATTCATTTTGAGCATTTAAGAAATTTATAAATAAATATGTGCACGAGGGAAATGCTCACTCTTGCACGGGGGAAGATTGCACCTAGTGCTTGTGTCTTTCTTCTCTCCTCTCCTCTCTTCTCTCTTGTCATGCCATTGTAGCACTCCGCTTTAGGAGGTGCATTGGCCTATGCTCTCTTGCTCTCTCTCGCTCTCTACCTCCCTCATGTCAGACTTGCTATGGATGTTATGCGTACATGATTGTGCAGGTATGTGGGTCTGTTGATTTTATCATTGATTGTGTGCTATTTGTTTATTTTGTAGGGCTCTTCGTGCCTCTAGCTGTAGCAATCATCGACCTCAACTATAACCCTCCCAGTGGGTTTGGGCATCTAAATTTTGTCAGTTTGCTGCATTTGCAGAAATTGGATATGGTTGCTTCTTTGCGGCCTCTTGAAGCACCTATGAAGTGTGTTTGAGAAGGTTGTATTTTGGGTAAGATGCAGCGTTCTAAGTTTCCAAGTTCAATAAGGGCTACATGCAGGTTGCAACTTGTCCATAGTGATGTTTGTGGGCCTATGCAAACTCCATCCTTAGACCATTACCTATACTTTGTGACTTTCGTTGATGATTACTCCAGGCATGCATGGGTATATCTGCTTAAAGCTAAGTCCGAAGTGTTCATGTGCTTCAAGCAATTTTTGGCTATGGCTGAAAATGTCTCTAAATGTACTATGGGCACCCTCCATTCAGATTGAGGGGAGGAGTATATGTCTCATGAGTTTAATTCATTTTTGGCTAGTCATGTGATAAAACACCAATGTACAGTTTTGTGTACACATTAGCACAAATGGTGTAACTAAAAGGAAAAACAAGTCTCTTATGGAGACGGCACGATGTATGGTCCAGGGTCAAGCTTCACATTCTACAAAGTGGGTTTACAAGTTGAAACATAAGCCGGATGGTGCCATTGATCGCTACAAGGCTCAACTTGTTGCAAAAGGTTATGCACTTCAAAAAAGCATAGATTATGAAGAAACTTTTGCTCCCACTTGTCCTATGACTACTGTGCATTTTCTATGTGCATTGCCATCTCATTTTGGATGGGATGTACACCAATAAGACATTGTTACTGCTTTCTTAAATGGTGATAATTTTAAGAAAGTTTATGTAATGTAGCCTCACAATTTTGTCAAGAAAGGACAAGAAGATAAAGTGTGTAAAAGTAAGAAAGCTTTGTATGGGTTGAAGCAGTCTCCTCTTGCATGGTATGAGAAAGTTGACACTCATTTGGTTAAATGAGGCTTTCATAACAGTCCAATAGAAAGCACTTTGTATGTCAAGCTTGAGGGTGATGTATTTCTCATCGTGGTTCTATATGTGGATGATTCAAATGAGACACATAATGCTAAATTTAAGGCTAATTTGAATGCAACTTGTAAGATGAAAGACTTGGGAATTTTGCATCATTACTTGAGCATATAGTTTAAGCAGTGTGATGGTGGTATTGCCTTGTGTCAAACAAGCTACATAGAAACATTTCTATGTAAGTTTGGACTTGAGGACTGCAAACCTATTCTTGCTCCCATGGAAACAAGTTTGAAATTGAGTCTTCATGATGCTAGTGATCGTGTCGATGTCACTCTTTAGCATACTGTTGGATGCCTTATTTATGTATGCAATATGAGGCTCAATATTTAGTTTGTAGTCTCACATGTCATCAGATTAATGCATAGCCCAGGGTCTAAGCATTGGCAGGCAATCAAGAGGATTTTTTTCTACTCGAGTGGAACTTTACATCTTGGCTTGTTTTATCCCAATGCGGGACCATTACCGCAAGATTTACATGCTTTTTTGAACTTGGATTGGGCTTGTTGTTATGACATGCTAGTGTCCACAAGTGGTTTTGTTTCATGCTTGACATTTCATCCATATCATGGTTGAGCAAGAAGCAACCTACTTTGGCCACTTCCAGTTTGCGAGGTTGAGTACATGGCAATCTTCACAGCTACGATTGAGTGTGTATGGCTCAGATGCCTTATGGCTGATTTGGGTGTTGGACAGGACACTGCCAGCATCATTTACACTGACAGTTAGAGCTCATTGACAGCTGTGTGGAACCTAGTTTTTACAGCTTGCACAAAGCACATTGCGGTGCATTATCACTATGTCAGAGAGAGACTCTTAGCAAGAAAGATTAGCTTGGCTTATATGCTGACATAGGACAACCTTGAAAATATATTCACAAAGGCATTGTCTCATGAGAAATTCGAAACTTTCTGCAAAGATTTGTGCTTACTCCCCTTTGTGGATTGATCATGTCCTTAGGGCATGCACTTCCCTTTAACTATGTGCGAGCTCTCGTTCACCACATCATTCCTAGGGGGGGTTTGTTACCATATATATGTGGTAGTGATGTGTGTGAACACACTTAGGACCACCGGGGCAATTTTCCCCTCACTAGGAGGTTTTCTCCTCGTGCATTGTATATACGCGCATCACTCTAGGGCTAGCTTATCTTTCAATGTGCATTAAGCAATACATACTCTTTGTTGTGTGCCTTTTGAGCTTCTTTATCTTGTCCAGCTATGTGTGTTTCCCTGCAACTCTATTTCCAACAAATTGGTCAAGGATTTCCTCCAAAACCATATGGAAATGTTGAGACTGGCTCGTCAAAATGTTCGACAAGCACAGGATCGGTATAAGAAGTATGCTGATGAGAAACGTCGACAAGTTACCTTCACGAAAGGGGAACATGTATTTTTACGTGTCTCAAAGCATTCGACACCTAAATTATCTCCGAGGTATTGTAGGCCTTTTAAGATACAAAAGCAAGTTGGTGATATGGCCTACAAACTCTCACTACCTGCGCACTCTCGTATTCATCCGATATTCCATGTAAGTCATTTATGTAAATGCTTACATAAGGACGGCAATGTTATTGATATTTGTTACAGTAAATGGTTAAAAAACCCAATGGTGCTACTCTGGCAGAAAATATGTTTTTAAATAAAAAAACTCCTTGAGATTTAATATGTAGGACATGTTACCATATACATGTGGTGGTGATGTGTGTGAACACACTAGGACCGCTGGGGCATTTTTTCCCTCTTTAGGAGGTTTTTTCACCCGTGCATTGTATATACGCTGTCGTGCAGCTCCGCTCCCATGCTAAGAAAGATGCTAGAAAAATGCACATCAAGTTGTTTGAAGCTTACATGATTAGTTAAGGCCTGGCAAGAGGACAAGTTCAATGTTGAATGTATGTCAGATGTGGTTAAAAAGGCCTACAGATGCCTTAATAATGCTAAAAAGTGTTATGCTTGAAGTGGGCACGGATGGGATATTGTGACCTAGAACTGAAGTGCTTGATGTGTTCTACCGGCCTGTCTTTACGGCTCGTCAATCAGAGCTACGGATAAGAAGTTATGGCAGTTTAAAGTTTAAGTCGATTGTTGCAGATCCGTACCGGATTGGGCAACTGCACAACTGAGGTGATAGAAATGAAATGAATGCACGGGCCTGCAGTGCTCGCTTAGTGGAGCGCGTCAGTCTTTTCAGATCAGTGATCGGAGTCCTGGTCGCCAAGATATTAGCCGTTAAAGATTCACAGGGGGCCGAATCCGTGCCAGTCCGGTTCGCTCGATCGGAATGCCATCTGAGAATTTTGGCCTCCTCAGCACGGTTTGTATACGTTCTATGCAGTTTGAGAAGTCTACGGCTTGGCATGCAGAGTCCGGTGTCAGTTGTGGGTACTACTGAGCTGGATAATTTTGGCATTATCTGAGAAGCTGATACAAGTAATAAATAACCGAGTGCAAAGGAAATGTCTTTTACCAGATGCAATCACTTATACTTCCATCTTGAAGGCTGTGTCGAGGAAAATGACAGCAACATTCATGATGATAATATCACTCAAAGACTGCTAAAAATGAAACCTGTACTTGGTCGATATGCATGTTAAACGTGATGCCGTTACGAAAGCACAAACAGTGCTTGAAGAGCTTCGTGTTCAGAATGTAATCTCTTGGAATGCATTGACTGCGGGGTATACTTACCTGGGCACGACCAATATGTATGCCAAATGTGGTGCCCTACAAGGGCATAAAGCCAGCCACCCAAAAGGCTTAAGGCCGCCCAACTAAATGAATGACCAAGTGGCCGCCCAAGGGGGTATGGTCAAAGGCTGCCCGCCCAATGAGGAATAGGCCGCCCAAGGAAGGTGAGCCAGTGTCCGTCCGATGGCTACCCAAACATAGGCCGCCCAAGAAAAGAGGGAGTTGGCCGCCCAAAATGGGCTAGGCTGCCCAATATTAAAAGCCCACGCTGTCCATCTCATGGGCCGTCCAAGGGCCCGGCACAAAACAAATTAGGTGTGAATAAAGAGGGGAGAGAAGGCATGGCGTAGAGAAGCAGCGAGCAGAAGTGCAGGGGAAGAGTGTAGCGTTTGCGCCGGGCTGTAGAGCAGGCGGTTGAGAGCGCGCCTGAAACGAGAAAGGATCAGCAGGGCAGGGCGCTCTGTTTCGGTGCCACTCGCGGAGATTTTGGAGGAGGTCGAATTCCAGGTGCCACGTCACCAGGGGCAAGTTTTTACTCCTCCCTGGCAACGACGGCGCTGTCGTTGCTAAGGGAGGGAGAAAGCTATTAATAGCTTTCTCTTTTGCATGAGAGGTACAACAAGCGAAGTGTGGGAAAAGCAAGGAAAAAAGGAGAAGCAAACGAGCAAGGGAAGAGGAAGGCAAGCTCTCTGGAGCTCTTGATCTCCAACCTCCAAGAGAAGTAAGGGCTTCGGCTCGTCCTCAACACATAAGCAACGGGAGTTCTCTCTCTCTCTCTCTCTCTCTCTCTCTCTCTCTCTCTCTCTCTCTCGCTCACTCTCGTTCTCGAGGGAAGCAAACGGCGAAGAAGGGGGAAGAGCTCAAGGGCTTTGCAACCAAAGTAAGGGAGGGTGAAGGCAAGCAAGCAAAGCTCTCTCTCGATCTCTAGTCCAAGCAAAGAGGACGAGAAGGGCACAAAGCACCATCAGAAAGATTGAAGAAGAGGCAAAGTTTACTCTCTCTCTCTCTCTCTCTCTCTCTCTCTCTCTCTCTCTCTCTGTTTCGTTCTCCAGCTAAAAAGAAGCAAAAGCAACAAAGATAAGGGGAGAGTTGTTCGAAGAGAGGAGAGCAAGGGAAAGCCATCGAGCTTGTTGAAGAAGGTAAAAAGGGCGAAAGAAAGCACGGTTCTCTTTCGGCTTAGCAAGGAGAAGGCAACTAAAGCACGATTCTCTTTGGCATAGACAGTGATTGTAGACGAATCAATCAGATGGAATCAATACAAAACGACTTTCTTCGTCAGCACAGGCAAATTAATTTAATTACCTCCTTTTTGATGAATTGCGGAGCCGTTAACGGCCCGGAATATTCTGTAAGGGGAGTTTAATCTCCTAAATCGTCATTAATTTAAATTAACGGTGTCGTCAATGACACTTCTTCATAACTGTGCATCAATTTCGTTGGTGTTATGAGTTTTTGACCAAGTTTTCTACGTCCATAGCATTACCAAGTGATTAAAAGCTGCTGTATTGTGCGGTGCGGCAACTTTTTGCTCTCAAATTTTCCACAGCCAGCAGCCTATTGCTGACCGGGCTCAAGTTTCAAACACTTATCCCCCGACACCTGGTGAACCCGACGCGAAATAGAGCCGGGGTGGGAAAAATGTTGAAGCCTATGTCTACACCACAAGAGGCAGCCATGCAACAGATGATGCAGCAGTTTGCGGCATACATGCAACAACAAAACAGGCTGCCCAGCAGCAACATAATTTGCAAGAGCGAATTCGCAAAGCTCGGCAAAGTGTTACAGAAAAGCTGCAAAGGTTTGAGGGCCGAGATATTTCAAAATTTTGCAATTTGTATGAGCAGTCTATGGAAGATAATGGTATTGAAGACCAGGATTCAGTGGAAGGATTTCATCTGATTGCAGTACCGGAACTTAGGGCCCGGATTAAAGAAATTCAAGTGGCTCAAGGACCGAACTGGCAGGATTTTAAGAAGGCCCTGCAAGAGGAGTATTTTTTGGAGGATTCTCAACGGGTGACCAGACAGAGTTTTACGAAGTGGGTGCAGAAGAAGGGTAAAAATTTATCTGCACGAGAACTGTTGCGAGAGTTTGAAAAGACGTTTGATCAGTTATCGTCAGCAGAACAACGTTCCTTGAAGGATCAAAAGGTGGAATTGTTTATTCAAGCTACTGATCGGCGACTACAAAAGAATTTGGTGCAATTATTGGACAACCCGGCAAGAGAATTGGGGTTGACATAGGATTGGAAAATAGTATGTGAAGCGGTGAATATGATTGTTAAATCACATAAGCGAGCTGACAAGCAGATCGTGGTTGAGGTTGTAGATGATGATGAAGAAGAGATTAAAGAGAAGCCGCCCTTTGCAATACCCAAAGTGGAGGGGCCTATTCTTGATGACCTGGTTAAAGGTATTCAAGAACTAAATTTGAATTTTAAAACTGTTAAATTTGAAGGGTTAGCTGCAAAGGCGTCTACTTTTGAACCTAAGCAGCAGCAACCACCATGTAAAAATTGGGATCGATGCATGTGGTGCGATAGTGAAGACCACAGGTTTGTGAGAGAGTGTCATGAGTTTGATGAAGCTTATAAGAAGAATGTGGTTTTCTGGAAAGACAAGAAGATTCATCTCAGGGGGACAGGGGAACTGATCCGCTTGAACTTTGGCAGAGGCGGAATGAAGAAGATAGTGGAGGAAATACAGCATAATGTTGCCCTTGTGGAAGCAGCTACATATGGGCTACAAGTTTGTGGTAAGGAAGATGATGATGGTACAGGTACAAAGGGCCAGTTGTGTCCATATGCTTTAAAGATAGCAGAAGCAGGTAAGGTAACATATGGGAAGTTACGCCAGCTGGGTAATTCAATTTGAGAAACTACTGGGTGGACCGATCCAGTGGATTCTCTTTCAGTATATGCTTATATTGCTAAAGCTCAAGCCAATGAAGCTATGGTGGAAGAGAAGCGGAAAAGAGATGAAGAGGTGGCTGGGACATTAAAAATGCAGACGAGATCCAACAATAAGAAAGAAGAAGTGCCATCTCCTAAACCTGCTCCGGAGGTGGTTATGGAAGAGGCTCCGAAGGACAAGAAGCAAGGTAAGCCTAAAGGGCCCTCGTATAAACTCAAGTCTGAATTGAACTGGCTACGGATTTGAAGAAAGTTTTTGAAAAACGTATTTTAAATAGTAAAGTGGAGCTCACCTTGGGAGATATTCTTGGAATTGCTAAGCGCGAGTTCCATGAAGAGATCATCGACATTATAAAAAGGAAGCGGCAAGTACCGAGTGATCAAGAGTCAGATCCAGTCAAAAGCCAAGTGGTTCGTCACATTGAAGCAATTTTGGAAGACTATGAAGAGTATTTAGCAGATCTTGAAGAAGAAGAGCCAAAGCCTGCGGTGGTTCCAAGCCCGATTATACCTGAGGTAAGAAACATGCATTTTAATGATGGTGAAGATGAAGAAGTTATACCCAAGAGTCACTTTTCGAGGACTCATTGGGCCAGAGCAACGACAGAAACAGTGGTAAAGCTTGGTGACATTGAGGAGCCGGTCTTAGCCCTCATAGACCATGGTTCGGAAATCAATCTCATGGCAAAGAATTTGCACCAAAAGGGGAAGTGGCCTATTGATGTAGATCACGGGTGGCGGATTCGAGCTGCCAACATGCTTCCTGGAGATCTTTATGGTGCATGCGCAAATGTTAAGGTAACTATTGGGGATGTCTGTGATGAGTAGAACTTTTTTATACAGGAGCATTCCTCCTACCCATTGATTCTGGGACAACCCTACATTACGGCTGTGCGGACGGAAACTAAGCTGCTGGATGATGGCTCGGCCTATGCCAGGGTTCGAAGCCGAGATGGTAAGGAAGCGGTTCAATTTCTAATTGTATGTGTTGATCATGCTAGAAACAAAGATAGTTTACGTGATCGTCCAATGCCAAAGATACGTAAGGAGTTTAAAGAACAAATATTTGCTCAGGATTTTCTTGGGGTGCCACTATAAAGCGGGACTATGGTGGTGCAAGTGAGGAGAAGTTCTCGCAAAGAGAAACCTTCTCTTCATGATTTCTAGGGTTGACATTTGAGGGTTCAGTATCTTACAAGAAATTTATTGATGTAACTAAGTGGGAGAAACAATATGTTTCAAGCATTCAAAGTGACTTGCAAGGATGTGATGTGCTAGAATCGGATGATGCGATTTCAGGAATCTTCGAAGAGATCTCTTATGTTGATACTATGTCAGAGCTTGAGGATATCAAGCAGAACAGGTTAGAAAGTGGAACTGAAGTGTTAAAGTGCACTCAATGGACATATACGAGGCACTTATGCATATTGAGGATGACTTGGATAAAGAAGTTGAAGCACAGGTAGAGACGAAGTACAAGACAGTTGCAAAGAAGTGAGACTTGTGGCTACACCTCTACCAGAGGGAAATAATGAAGTAATTAAAGAAGCTTCTCGATAGCCTATGCTCAGAAATCCTAAGAACATTGGGCACAAATTCACTAAAGAGACATTGCAGTAGCTTAAGGTGGGAGAAGATGGTTTTCTCAACGAAGAGGAAATCAAGTGTTTTCAAGGTATGCTCGAAAAACATGGTAAAGTGTCATAATAATCAATATCTAATTCTCCTAAATGATTTTCTCATATTAAACTGATCATTTAATGTGGGGAAGTGCCAAGGGAGAAAAAGCTAGAATATTGGTTAAGTTAGCAGACCGGCCACAGTAGGGATCCAAAGGAGGGAAAATAGGGATCCAAAGGGGGGGCCATCTGCAAAAGAACCATGTGAAACAATGGGCCAAAAAGACCCTAAGGTTCAGCCCATTAAGACTTCCAAAATGCTAAGGTTCCAAAATTCAAAGGTTGTGTCCAAAGGTCAACCTTAGGGAAAATTGGATGCTTAGTGTGTGTGCCCAAAAAGTCTTCCTGCATCCCTACATGGGAGGGGGCGAGCCCCAAAGCTAGGGGATGAGAGAGAAAGCTACACACACACACACAGGCTCCCTTTACACAAAGGGAATGAGGGACACATGTCAGCTCCCTAGGCCAGATGCCCACAAGGTGTGCCCAATTCCTATTGGAAGACCCTTGAAGTGGACCAATGAGAATTAAGCTAGAGTAAATCTAGTTTAATTAATTTAAAAACATTTAATAAAAGAAACCAATAAGAATTAAGTGTCCTAGAAGACTATTGGGCAGTCTCCCAAGGGGTCCAATGAGCATTCAGGAGCCCCATGGCTTGCCTGATTCCTATTGGCCAGGAGGCAAAGGGGTCCAATGAGAGTTTAGTTTAATTATTTAATTATCTAAAGCTCTCACAAAAGGGGAAAGGGGGACACATGTCAGAAGGCTATCACTTATGCTGCTTAATCCCTATTGGCTGGATCTGGGGAGGTCCAATGAGGCAAAAGCCAGCCTAACTTAGCAGCTAGGGCTCGCCCAAGAGAGAGGGGGGGCTGATTTTTGCTTGGCATTCACTCTCAGACTCTCACACTTGACCATGTGTGAAGGGAAAAATACTCTATCTCCTCCCAAGCTTTAATGGAGAGCTCATCACCTACTCCAAGCTTGTGAGATAGAAGCCTACATCAACACTCTCTTGGCATGTGGATGCAAATCCAACCAAGAGCCAAGCTTCAATGCATGCTCATCTTCTCTACCAAGCTAATTACTGAGCTAAGCTATGCTAATATGAGTGATTATGTGAGGAGATGTACTTCTTTCTCGTAAGATACTTCTTTTTCCTCTCAATCTACTCTCATACCCTGCTAGCTCTCACCATCTTCGAAGGTGTGTGAGGTCTTGGGTCTGAGAACGGGGATAATTCAAGTTGTGTTTGATTAAGTGTTTTGCTTGGTGTATGAAGCTTCCATCTTCATTGCACTAGCTAGTCTTGAAGGAACACAAATAATTGTATTGTACAATGTCTCTCTTGATGGGAGAAACCATAATACAAAGCCTTTTGGAGGGGGGACCGGCTCCATGCAAATCCGGTCCTCAACTGTTGTCAATAGCTTAATTGCTCTCTCTTTTGAAAGTATTGTCGATGCTATCTAACTAGGTGTTATGCTTTTTGTTGCTCTCTCCACCCAAGCACTCTTGTAATTCTCATTAGGAATCTATTCTAATGAAATGCCCACTATGTTCATGTTAATTTCCGCTACAAATAAGATTTTAGGCCATTAAATGTTACATTGGTATCAGAGCTCAAGGTTTCTCTTTTCTTGCTCAAGAAGGGAGGTCCTCAAGCTAGCTACAAATGGTTGGTATTATTAATTGCCTGTGAGTAAGTAGAATAGGGATTTTTCAGTCTTGCAGTGCGCCTGCCTTTGTGCAGTTAACGGGGCATCACCGTCGAGAGCTATGGTCTTAATAGTGGAGTCCTACGGGGCTTGCCTACGGCTTAACCACTATTGAGCTATTAGAAGCTTGACAGGAGCCGGTGCTGTTTTGGTGTCGAAAGACCCTCTCTTCTATTCCTTGCAATTAATGGTATTCGAGCCGCGGGTACAGTAGCTTGAGTGCTTTTTCTAAAGGGGTAAAGAGGAGTAGCAACTAGGGCTTGAAGTGCCAAAGTACACCTAAAAAGTTTACACCTAAAAATTGTTAGAATGGCTGACAATATTAAAGAGAGTGAAATTAATGTTGATAACTTTGATTTTGCTCATGAGCAAGCTACTAATGATGCTTCAATGCTTGTTAATTATCTTGTTTCTAGGCTTCAATAAGCCATGGGCAATCCATCTCTCCAAAGTGAAGTGCAACGGCAGCTCCGTGCTCACGGGATTCTCCAAGTTCATCACCATGACGAGAGAACACCTAGGAAGCCTCTTTGTGAGACTACCAAAAGAGGTCTCTCTCCGATTCGGGAAGAAGAAGAGAATCCATATGAAGGGCTCAAGAACTTACTTCTTGATGATGCATCTCCTTCCCAAAGGAGAACTCAAGAGCCTCCACCGAAGGAACGAGAAAGAAGTGAGTCTCCCGCCACCTCAGCGGAGATGGCTCCACGAAGACGGCGGGCTAAACGCTCTCCATCACCACCAAAGCGGAGAAGACCATCACACTCTTCTCCACGCCATAATTCAAAGAGGGATGATAAAAAGCAAGAGAAGAAAAAGGCGAGAAAGAGGACACCCTCTTCTCCATCTTCTTTATCCTCTTCCTCTTATGAAAGCTATGGTGAAGACGACAAAGATCAAGACAAGAAAAAGGCGAGAAAGAGGTCACCCTCTTCTCCACCTTCTTCAAATTCTTCATCTTCTGAAGAAAGTGATGGTGGAACTTTTGAACCATCAAAAAGAAGAGGCCATAGGAAATCCTATGCCGCATGGAAGAGGTCATCCAAGCTGAAGAAATTCAAAGAGGGAGGGAAGAGCATCTCTTTCCTTACCTATGATGGCACCTTCGGTGCTACAGACAAAGTTTTGGCCTTTATCCAACAATTCGATGCGGCGTTTGGAGATGAGGGCTTCACGGAGTCCTCTAAGCTACGCCATGTAGCTATGCACTTTCAAAAGTCCGCCAGACAATGGTGGTCTAGCCTACGAGCCAACGGTGAAGCTCCACGAACATGGAAGGCTTTAAGAGCTTCCATTATGAAGCAGTTTTTGGCCACCGATGCCAAAGACAAAGTACTCACCGAATGGCGAAGCTTAAAGCTCTCTCCCAATGAATCCATCCACAAATATGTAGACAAGTTTTGGGACCTACAACTCAAAGCCACTGTCTTCAAAAAGTTGGATTTTGGAGAGCAAAAGCAACAATTTTGTGCGGGCTTAACCGAAGAAATGGCGGAGTATGTCAACTCCCAAAGGCCACGTACCATATCGGCGGTAATACACCATACTATGGTAGCCTCGCGAATCAATTTCCAAACGGGGGGTAAAAGAAATAATAAGCCCCCGGAAAACAAAGGTCCAATGAGCCTAAGGGGAAGGACAATGTCCAAAAGTCTCCTAAGGGCAATTCCAATAAAGCTAAAGAGAAGGGAGTTTACAAAGGAAAGAATAAACTCTCTCCTGAAGAGCTTGAGCGTTATCGTAAAGATAACCGGTGTTTCAAGTGCGGCGAACAAGGGCATGCGTACCGCGCTTGTCCCCAAAAGAACAACCGCCAAGATCCTCCTAGAGCTTCTTTGGTTGAAATCCAAGAGGAGGAGACTCACCAAACTCACCACAAAGGATCTCCTCTATGCCATGCTTGGGGAAAGGTAAGAGAACATGATGCTTTTATTCTCTTTGACCCTGGTTCTACTCACAATTTCATATCTATGGAGTTAGCCACCAAGCTAGGCATACAATCCTACGAGATGGGAGATATCCTACCCGCAGACAGTGCCTTCAAGGGGCAAGAAGCTTCAGTCACTCCCTTAATCGGGAAATTGAGGCTTCATGTCCAAGGCTATGTGGACAAAGAGGATTTCTTTATCTCTCCTCTCAAGCATGAGGATGTAATCCTAGGGGCACCATGGTTTGACCGTCTGGCTGCCCATGTTAAATTTCCTGAAAGGAGAATCTCCTTTAAGTTCAGGGAAAAGGACATGTATATAGATGCTAGGGAGATGGGTAACACCATCCCCATTGTACATACACCAGCTTTCAACAAGTCAATAAAGAGCTCTATTTCCGTGTACATGATTTTTGTTAAAGATTCTCAAAATGAACCTAATGCTTTAGCAAAAGAAAATAAAAGCAACCAAAAGGAATTAGAGTTATCCAATTTTCTCAAGGGGTTTCAAGATGTCTTTATTGACGACATCCCTTGTGAGCTACCTCCTAAACGAGGTAATGACGACCATGCAATTGAACTTCTTCCAGGAAGTTCACCGCCTAACAAACCTCCTTATAGAGTTTCTCAAGCTCAACAAGAGGAGATTATGCGGCAAGTGCATGAGTTAATTGAGAAGGGCATGGTTAGGCCTAGCTCATCTCCATTTTGCTCACCTGTGCTATTAGTGCAAAAGAAAGACGGCACATATCGTATGTGTGTCGACTATAGAGCACTAAATAGGATCACTATCAAAAATAGGTTTCCCGTTCCACGGGTAGAAGACCTATTTGATAAGCTACAAGGATCGACCTACTTCAGTAGGATTGACCTAAAAAGTGGCTATCATCAAATAAGGATAGTTGATCAAGACATTGTAAAGACCGCATTTCGTACTACATTTGGTCTTTACGAATACATTGTCATGCCTTTTGGCTTGACTAATGCACCAGCCACATTTAACCGCTTGATGGAGAAGCTGTTCAGACCTCATCGAACCTTCACTGGAGTGTTCTTTGATGATATTATCATCTACTCTAATTCATTAGAGGAACATAAGCAACACCTCCAGGTAATATTTCAAGTTTTAAGAGAGAATAAACTTTATGTTAATCGAAAGAAAAGTGAATTTTCTTGCAAGAGATTCAATATTTAGGTCACATTATCTCTCAAGATGGAATCCAAATGGATCCATCCAAGTTAGAGGTAATAAAAGGATGGCCTAAACCAAGGAATCTTCATGAACTAAGAAGCTTTATAGGTATGTGTGCATACTATAGACGCTTCATAGAAAAGTTCTCACAAATTGCGGGACCATTACATGACCTAACAAAGAAAAATGTTAGGTATACGTGGTCTGCTAAGGAGAACAATGCTTTCGAAAAGCTTAAAGAAAAGCTTATCTCTCAACCCGTGCTTATACTACCGGATCTCTCAAAACCATTTGAGGTCCAATGTGATGCTTGTGGTGATTGCCTTGGGGCTGTTTTGCTCCAAGAAGGGCACGCCATAGGCTATGAGAGTCGAAGGCTCGACCCTGTTGAGCAAGCTCTAGGCATATACGAAAAAGAACTCCATGCAGTTCTTCATGCCTTAGACTCATGGAAGCACTATTTATTGGGGACTCCTTTTATTCTGCGAACGGATCACCAAAGTCTTAAGTACTTCATGACGCAGACCAAGCTCTCCGACAAACAAATGAGGTGGGCAAATTTCCTTTCGCAATTTCATTTTCATATTGCTCACATTGCTGGCAAGCATAATCAAGTAGCCGATGCACTCTCAAGACGACCGAGAGTGAATGCGGTTTCCATAGCAACTCACAATGATCTATCTTCAATGATAGATGAGTATGCTATTGATCCCGATTTTAGAGATGTGATTTCAGCCCTTGCATTAGGGAAGAAAGAAGAACCATTTATTTTACAAGATGGTTATCTTCTCTATGGCAATAGACTATGCGTTACTAACTCACTACGTGAGAAAGTAATGTATGAATCTCATGCTCCCCCATATGCGGGGCATAGAGGGATTCAGTCTACCCTAAAGGGAATTGAAACATATTTCTATTGGCCTACCATGAAAGTGAACATACATGAGTATGTTTCCAAATGTGTGGTATGTCAAAAGACAAAATTTGATAGAGGGAAGCAACTTGGATTGCTTCAACCCTTGCCAATCCCTAATTCACCATGGGAGAGCATATCCATGGATTTTATCTTTGGATTGCCTAAGTCTATCCATGGGAATACGGGAATATGGACGATAGTAGACAGGTTCAGTAAACAAGCTCATTTTATACCTGTCAAAAAGACTATCAAAGCCCATCAAATGGCAACCCTCTTCATTTCGCAAATTTTCAAGTACCATGGCTTGCCAATGTCCATAGTGTCGGATAGAGATCCTAGAATGACCAGTAATTTCTGGAAGGGTCTCTTTGAGAATTTAGGAACAAGGCTAAACTTCTCTTCGGCCTATCATCCACAAACTGATGGCCAAAGTGAAATAGCTAACCTAACTATTCTTGATCTACTAAAAGCCTATGTAACGGAAGTAGATCAAAGATCCCAATGGGAGAAGTACTTACCCTTAGTAGAGTATGCTTACAATAACACTGTACATACTTCTACAGGAAAAGCACCTTTCGAGGTAATTGAGGGAAGATCAAAAAGTCCCTTGCTACTTAAGGTACATGGGAAGATCTTCGCTGCAGATGAGTATAGCCGAGACCTACAAGAATCTTTCCAAAAGATTAAGGATGCTATCTCTATCTCACAGCAAAGGCAAAAGGCTGCTGCTGACAAGCACAGAAGAGCCCAAGCCTTTAAAGAAAACGATTGGGTCTTGTTAAAGTTTCCCAAGGCTCGATTAAGGCACACGACGGGCAAGAATCCTACGGGCCACCAAAAGTACTATGCTAAACTAGCAAAAAGGTACTATGGTCCCTTCCAGATTCTTAGGCCAATCAATGAGATGGCCTATCAACTTAAGTTGCCCAATCATTGGCTCATACACAATGCTTTTCATGTGAGCCTCTTAAAGCCTTACAAAGGAGAGCCACCTAAAGAACCAACTATTGAAGACCCACCGGAGATCGAGGACCACGAGGAGGTGCTGCAGCCCGAGTCCATTCTCCGACATGAAGACAAGGTATTAAGAGGCGGTAAGACTATCCGACGATATCTTATTAAGTTTAAGAATTATCCTTTTGAAGATGCTAGATGGATGCAAGGCATACAATTAAAGGATAACCTAAACCTTGTCAATGCTTACAATGCTTCCCAAGAGTAAGCAAATGTACAAAATGTTAAAAAATGAACAAAAATTTTTGTCTTATAAGACTCTCTTTTTCTGTGCACAAAAATAAAGTAGTATGCATGCTTAGATCAAGTTTGTGGAGACGACGTCTCCCAAACACCAAGTAGAGCTTGTCACTCTACTATGGAAGACTGATAGGACTAATGTGCAGACATGCTTGCGGCAGCCTCAGGCTCTCAAGCGCCAAATGGACTAGTCATCCATTATGGAATGATGTCGTAGGGTAACATAGGGATCCTCTACCCGCTAAGAAAAGGACTCATGCATATGCTTTATCTTCTCTACACCATAGTCGAGGACGACTATGATTTAAAGAGAGAGGTAATGTCATAATAATCAATATCTAATTCTCCTAAATGATTTTCTCATATTAAACTGATCATTTAATGTGGGGAAGTGCCAAGGGAGAAAAAGCTAGAATATTGGTTAAGTTAGCAGACCGGCCACAGTAGGGATCCAAAGGAGGGAAAATAGGGATCCAAAGGGGGGGCCATCTGCAAAAGAACCATGTGAAACAATGGGCCAAAAAGACCCTAAGGTTCAGCCCATTAAGACTTCCAAAATGCTAAGGTTCCAAAATTCAAAGGTTGTGTCCAAACGTCAACCTTAGGGAAAATTGGATGCTTAGTGTGTGTGCCCAAAAAGTCTTCCTGCATCCCTACATGGGAGGGGGCGAGCCCCAAAGCTAGGGGATGAGAGAGAAAGCTACACACACACACACAGGCTCCCTTTACACAAAGGGAATGAGGGACACATGTCAGCTCCCTAGGCCAGATGCCCACAAGGTGTGCCCAATTCCTATTGGAAGACCCTTGAAGTGGACCAATGAGAATTAAGCTAGAGTAAATCTAGTTTAATTAATTTAAAAACATTTAATAAAAGAAACCAATAAGAATTAAGTGTCCTAGAAGACTATTGGGCAGTCTCCCAAGGGGTCCAATGAGCATTCAGGAGCCCCATGGCTTGCCTGATTCCTATTGGCCAGGAGGCAAAGGGGTCCAATGAGAGTTTAGTTTAATTATTTAATTATCTAAAGCTCTCACAAAAGGGGAAAGGGGGACACATGTCAGAAGGCTATCACTTATGCTGCTTAATCCCTATTGGCTGGATCTGGGGAGGTCCAATGAGGCAAAAGCCAGCCTAACTTAGCAGCTAGGGCTCGCCCAAGAGAGAGGGGGGGCTGATTTTTGCTTGGCATTCACTCTCAGACTCTCACACTTGACCATGTGTGAAGGGAAAAATACTCTATCTCCTCCCAAGCTTTAATGGAGAGCTCATCACCTACTCCAAGCTTGTGAGATAGAAGCCTACATCAACACTCTCTTGGCATGTGGATGCAAATCCAACCAAGAGCCAAGCTTCAATGCATGCTCATCTTCTCTACCAAGCTAATTACTGAGCTAAGCTATGCTAATATGAGTGATTATGTGAGGAGATGTACTTCTTTCTCGTAAGATACTTCTTTTTCCTCTCAATCTACTCTCATACCCTGCTAGCTCTCACCATCTTCGAAGGTGTGTGAGGTCTTGGGTCTGAGAACGGGGATAATTCAAGTTGTGTTTGATTAAGTGTTTTGCTTGGTGTATGAAGCTTCCATCTTCATTGCACTAGCTAGTCTTGAAGGACCACAAAGAATTGTATTGTACAATGTCTCTCTTGATGGGAGAAACCATAATACAAAGCCTTTTGGAGGGGGGACCGGCTCCATGCAAATCCGGTCCTCAACTGTTGTCAATAGCTTAATTGCTCTCTCTTTTGAAAGTATTGTCGATGCTATCTAACTAGGTGTTATGCTTTTTGTTGCTCTCTCCACCCAAGCACTCTTGTAATTCTCATTAGGAATCTATTCTAATGAAATGCCCACTATGTTCATGTTAATTTCCGCTACAAATAAGATTTTAGGCCATTAAATGTTACATAAAGCTTTTGCCTTTGAGCCAAGTGAGATTGGATGCGTGGATCCAAGTGTTGTAGCACCTCTGGTTAAATTCACTGCTCCTCACATGCCATGGAGCTTACATCCTATTCCAGTTCCTAAAGCTCACTTGCCAAAGCTTATCAATTTGCTTAATGAGAAGATACAAATGGGAATGTTGGAACCATCATGTGCACCATACTCTAACCGATGGTTCACTGTTCCAAAGAAAAATGGTACTTTAAGGTTCATACAGGATATGCAGCCTGTTAATAAGGAAACAATCGGCAATGTGGGTACCGGCCCAATTGTGGATGAATTTGCTGAGGCTTTTGCAGGTAGGTCAATTTATTCTATGGGCTATCTTTATTCTGGATATGATCAATTTCAGTTAGCATTGGAGAGCAGGGATCTTACTACGATGCGTACACCTCTCGGATTGGTAAGGATGTGCACTCTGCCACCACAGGGTGCTACTAATTGTGTAGCTCATATGATGAACGGCATGAATAAGGTATTAAGGGACTTTATCCCACATGTTACTATGCCTTTCATTGATTATCTACCAATTAAGGGCTGTGAGGAAACCTCAAAAGATGAGGTAAAAGATCAGAGGGGCTGCCGACAGTTTGTTGCTCAACATATTGCTGACTGTGATGCTATTTTATCCAAGCTTGAAGAAGTTAACCTAACACTTTCAGGGCAAAAATCAACTTTTGGTGCCAAAGAGGTTCTAATTGTAGGGCACATGTGCAGTCTGGAAGGTAGAAGGCCACGTCCGACTAAAGTTGAAGCTATTCAAAAGATAAAGGAAACGTGCTTTTCGGTTACTGAAGTTCGTCGATTTCTGGGTGCATGTGTTTTCTATCTTATTTGGCTGCCACATTTTGCTCATGTTGCAGAAGTTCTTTATCAACTGCTAAGAAAAGGTAAAAGATATGTTTGGGAAGAAGCTCAGACAGAGACTATCAGAAAATTAAAGAAGATTCTTCTTGAGGCTCCGACCTTGAGGAAATTTGACTACAAATGCGGAAGGCTAGTAATCTTAATAGTTGACACTAGCCCGACAGGTATTGGCTGGGCTATAGGTCAAGATGATGAAGAAGGTAACAGGTATGCGGTTGGATTTGGAGCAAAAGTGCTGAATGCTCGCCAAAGAGGCTACCCACAGGTTAAGAGAGAACTTTGGGGTGTTGCTACTACTCTAAGGTCTGATAAAGAATACTTTTGTCAAGATTAAGGATCGTTACTAGTGGAAAGGTATGTATAAAGATGTGGCTTAGTTTGTGGAGACATGCCTAATATGCCAACAATATTCTAATGTGCGATTTCGAGATGGATTGCATCCCACCTATCCGCTGGCTATGCACTACAAGTGGGTGGTGGACCTGATTACCATGCCAGTAGGTGTCTGACAGATGCGGTATATTGTTCTTGCTAGAGAGGATCTTACTAATCAGGTGGAAGGCAGAGCCTTGCGTACCAAGGCTACCAGTTTCGTATGCAAGTTCTTGCTTGAGGATGTTATTTCCAGGTATGGATGTGTTGGTAGAATTACTGCTGATAGAGGAGAGCTTGATGCAGATGAAGCTCGGGATTTCTTTGCTCGCTTGGGCATTAAATTGGCTCTCACTACAACATACAATCCAGAGGGTAATGGCAAAAGTGAAAGAGGGCATCCGCCTATTGTTAAAGCTTTAGAAAAGGCATGCCAAGGACATATTGGTGATTGGCCTAAACTCTTACCGTTTGCTTTATCGGCTGATCGAACTACACATAGTTCTGTTATAGGTTTTATGCCATTTGAGCTAATGTACGGGCAAAAAACCATTATGCCTACAGAGGAAGCCGTTATCTCTTGGACCACAATACCATGGGAAGAAGGTATATCTACGAAAGATTTGCTTGCATTGTGCATACGCCAACTTGAGAGACGTCAATAAGATATTGAACAGGCTAAAGTAATGCTGAAGGAAGCAAGGTTGTAGAACAAAGCCGCGTTTGATGGTAAGCACATACTACGACCTCGTGCTATTACAGATGGTGATTGGGTCTGTATATGACAGTAGCCAGGAGAACCAGTACACTGCTATTCGAAAGATGGTTAAATGATGGTTCGGACCATATGTAGTACTTCATGTTTATGATAATGCGAACTACAAGTTATCCGAGCTTGATGGCACTGAGCTTAAGGTGCCTATTGCAGGGAAAAGAGTTAAGTTGTTTAAGCAACGAGATGGTGAGATTAATATTGGAGACTTCAACACAGATCAACCTCCTGAAGACAATGATATGTATGCATCAGACGATGAGTCTGATGATGCTCTTGATGATGCTTTATAAGTGCGGTTGGCACAGACCGGAGGCTGTACAGGTTCAAAGGGGGTGGATGTCGTGCAGCTCCACTCCCATGCTAAGAAAGATTCTAGAAAAATGCACATCAAGTTGTTTGAAGCTTACATGATTAGTTAAGGCCTGGCAACAGGACAAGTTCAATGTTGAATGTATGTCAGATGTGGTTAAAAAGGCCTACAAATGCCTTAATAATGCTAAAAAGTGTTATGCTTGAAGTGGGCACGGATGGGATATTGTGACCTAGAACTGCAGTGATTGATGTGTTCTACCGGCCTGTCCTTACGGCTTGTCAATCAGAGCTACGGATAAGAAGTTATGGCAGTTTAAAGTTTAAGTCGATTGTTGCAGATCCGTACCGGATTGGGCAACTGCACAACTGAGGTGATAGAAATGAAATGAATGCACGGGCCTGCAGTGCTCGCTTTGTGGAGCGCGTTTTCAGATCAGTGATCGGAGTCCTAGTCGCCAAGATATTAGCCGTTAAAGATTCACCGGGGGCCGAATCCGTGCCAGTCCGGTTCGCTCGATCGGAATGCCATCTGAGAATTTTGGCCTCCTCAGCATGGTTTGCATACGTTCTATGCAGTTTGAGAAGTCTACGGCTTGGCATGCAGAGTCCGGTGTCAGTTGCGGGTACTACTGAGCTGGATAATTTTGGCATTATCTGAGAAGCTGATACAAGTAATAAATAACCGAGTGCAAAGGAAATGTCTTTTACCAGATGCAATCACTTATACTTCCATCTTGAAGGCTGTGTCGAGGAAAATGACAGCAACATTCATGATGATAATATCACTCAAGGACTGCTAAAAATGAAACCTGTACTTGGTCGATATGCATGTTAAACGTGATGCCGTTACGAAAGCACAAACAGTCCTTGAAGAGCTTCGTGTTCAGAATGTAATCTCTTGGAATGCATTGACTGCGGGGTATACTTACCTGGGCAGGGCCAATATGTATGCCAAATGTGGTGCCCTAGAAGGGCATAAAGCCCGCCACCCAAAAGGCTTAAGGCCACCCAACTAAAAAGAAGCAAAAGCAACAAAGAGAAGGGGAGAGTTGTTCGAAGAGAGGAGAGCAAGGGAAAGCCATCGAGGTTGTTGAAGAAGGTAAAAAGGGCGAAAGAAAGCACGGTTCTCTTGCGGCTTAGCAAGGAGAAGGCAACTAAAGCACGATTCTCTTTGGCATAGACAGTGATTGCAGACCACTCAATCAGATGGAATCAATACAACAGGACTTTCCTCGTCAGCACAGGCAAATTAATTTAAGTACCTCCTTTTTGATGAATTGCGGAGCCGTTAACGGCTGGGAATATTCTATAAGGGGAGTTTAAGCTCCTAAATCGTCATTAATTTCAATTAACGGTGTCGTTAACGACACTTCTTCATAAGTGTGCATCAATTTCGTTGGTGTTATCAGTTTTTTACCAAGTTTTGTGCGTCGATAGCATTACCAAGTGATTAAAAGCTGCTGTATTGTGCGGTGCGGTAAATTTTTGCTCTCAATTTTTCCGCAGCCAGCAGCCCGGTGCTGACCGGGCTCAAGTTCCAAACACTTATCCCCCATTAGAAAATTTCGGAGGTCATTTGGAGGGCCTTGTAAGAAATTGTATTTCTCTCTCTAGAAACTTTTTTTAAAATGCACTTGCACCTTGTGAGTACGTCCAAAAGGACAACCAGACACTTTAAAAAGTAGATTTATATTCCCAATCGTCGTTGAAAACGGTCACTTTTTTATTTAATGTGAGCGTCTTTTTCAGGAGGCAGGTGCGGCGCATTCAAGGCAGCTTACGTCATCACTGAAAGTTGAAAAGTCACAAACTGTCAAATAGTGATAGATTTTGAGGCTTTTGACACCACCAATGCGTCCGGAACGCCAAAATACCTTAAAAACGAATGTCTACTTGTTTCATTCCGACATCCGGAGAGGCAAAAAATGTCAAAAAACCCCAAAAAAAAGGGCTTTTAACTTAAGGCGCGCGAGGAGGCATTCTAAAATGCTAGAATGCCCCTCTGCGCGCCGTTAGTACAAAGCTCCTTTTAGTGATTTTTGGACAATTATCTTTCAAGAAATCCTACCCATGTTTCTCTATTGCACTTTTGCACTATGCTCTCTCTCTCTCTCTCTCTCTCTCTCTCTCTCTCTCTCTCTCCCTCTCCTTTCTATAGGTTAGCATATTTAAAGCGAGAGAGAGTGAGAGACTCCCATTACTAACGGCGCGCGTGGAGCATGTTTTGACCTCAAAAAACACCTCCTTGCGCCGTTAGTATAAGGTAACAGAAAGACTCTCTCTCTCTCTTTCCCCCGCCTTAATTCCTCTCTCTATAACACTCACACATACACACATAAACACATACACTGGTGGATGCACAGTACTAAAGGCACGCATAGAGACATGCACACCGGTTGTGCCTCTCTACGCGCGCCTATAGTATAGAGAGAGAGAGAGAGAGAGAGAGAGAGAGAGAGAGAGAGAGAGAGAGAGAGAGAGAGAGAGAGAGAGAGAGAGAGAGAGAGAGAGGGGCTCTTTGTGTTTGTGTGTGTGTGTGTGTGTGTATGTTATATTTGTGTGTCTGTGTGTTTGTGAGTGTGTGTGTCTCTGTGTGTGTCTGTCTGTGTGTGTGTATGTTATATTTGTGTCTCTGTGTGTTTGTGTGTATGTTATATTTGTCTGTGTGTGTGTGTGTGTGTGTGCGATCAAAATGCACTTTGTAGAATTGTAACAATGGGTGTGCGTGCTCACTCTTATAGACCCGAAATTATGATCTCTAAGGCTAAGATGATGAAGAAAAAACCTATGTGATAGATGGAGGCCTTTTTAGAGATTTTTTGACATTTTCCTCTCAAAAATCTCTCTAAAAGAGGAAAAAAGGGGCTTTTTACTAACGACGCGCGATGAGGCATTCCAAAATTTTGGAATGCCCCCTCGCGCGCCGTTAGTAAAATGTTCTTTTAGGGGTTTTCAACATTCTTTGCCTCTTTGGATGTCGGAGCTAGGAAATTGGGCATTCATTTCTAGGATACTTGGGCGTTCCGGACGCATTGACAGTATCAAAAGTTTCAAAATCTTCCACCACTTGATAGTTTTGTAACTTTTCGAATTCTAGTGATGACGTAAGCCGTATCAAATGCACCGCATCTACCTTCTGAAAAAGGTGTTCGCATTAAATGAAAGAGAGTGATCGTCTTCAAGGACCACTAGATTATTAAATGAGGAGAGGGACACCTTTTATATTTTTGTTAATATCAATCTATTTTTCTACGTAACGTAGGCTCTTCTCCCATTGGAGGAGCTTATTTTCCTCTCTCTTCCAAAAGGCCCTCCAAAAGACCTCCGAAATCTCCTAATGTGACACTTGGTGAACCTGACGCGAAATAGAGTCGGGGTGGGAAAATTGTTGAAGCCTATGTCTACACCACAAGAGGTAGCCATGCAACAGATGATGCAGCAGTTTGCGGCATACATGCAACAGCAAAACAGGCTGCCCAGCAGCAACATAATTTGCAAGAGCGGATTCGCAAAGCTCGGCAAAGTGTTACAGAAAAGCTACAAAGGTTTGAGGGCCGAGATATTTCAAAATTTTGCAATTTGTATGAGCAGTCTATGGAAGATAATGGTATTGAAGACCAGGATTCAGTGGAAGGATTTCATCTGATTGCAGTACCGGAACTTAGGGCCCGGATTAAAGAAATTCAAGCGGCTCAAGGACCGAACTGGCAGGATTTTAAGAAGGCCCTGCAAGAGGAGTATTTTTTGGAGGATTCTCAATGGGTGACCAGACAGAGTTTTACGAAGTGGGTGCAGAAGAAGGGTAAAAATTTATCTGCACGAGAACTATTGCGAGAGTTTGAAAAGACGTTTGATTAGTTATCGTCAGCAGAACAACGTTCCTTGAAGGATCAAAAGGTGGAATTGTTTATTCAAGCTACTGATCGGCGACTACAAAAGAATTTGGTGCAATTATTGGACAACCCGGCAAGAGAATTGGGGTTGACATAGGATTGGAAAATAGTATGTGAAGCGGTGAATATGATTGTTAAATCACATAAGCGAGCTGACAAGCAGATCGTGGTTGAGGTTGTAGATGATGATGAAGAAGATATTAAAGAGAAGCCGCCCTTTGCAATACCAAAGTGGAGGGGCCTATTCTTGATGACCTGGTTAAAGGTATTCAAGAACTAAATTTGAATTTTAAAACTGTTAAATTTGAAGGGTTAGCTGCAAAGGCGTCTACTTTTGAACCTAAGCAGCAGCAACCACCATGTAAAAATTGGGATCGATGCATGTGGTGCGATAGTGAAGACCACAGGTTTGTGAGAGAGTGTCATGAGTTTGATGAAGCTTATAAGAAGAATGTGGTTTTCTGGAAAGACAAGAAGATTCATCTCAGGGGGACAGGGGAACTGATCCGCTTGAACTTTGGCAGAGGCGGAATGAAGAAGATAGTGGAGGAAATACAGCATAATGTTGCCCTTGTGGAAGCAGCTACATATGGGCTACAAGTTTGTGGTAAGGAAGATGATGATGGTACAGGTACAAAGGGCCAGTTGTGGCCCTATGCTTTAAAGACAGCAGAAGCAGGTAAGGTAACATATGGGAAGTTAAGCCAGGTGGGTAATTCAATTTGAGAAACTACTGGGTGGACCGATCCAGTGGATTCTCTTTCAGTATATGCTTATATTGCTAAAGCTCAAGCCAATGAAGCTATGGTGGAAGAGAAGCGGAAAAGAGATGAAGAGGTGGCTGGGACGTCAAAAAGGTAGACGAGATCCAACAATAAGAAAGAAGACGTGCCATATCCTAAACCTGCTCCAGAGGTGGTTATGGAAGAGGCTCCGAAGGACAAGAAGCAAGGTAAGCCTAAAGGGCCCTCGTATAAACTCAAGTCTGATATTGAACTGGCTACGGATTTGAAGAAAGTTTTTGAAGAACGTATCTTAAATAGTAAAGTGGAGCTCACCTTGGGGGATATTCTTGGAATTGCTAAGCGCGAGTTCCATGAAGAGATCATCCACATTATAAAAAGGAAGCGGCAAGTACCGAGTGATCAAGAGTCAGATCCAGTCAAAAGCCAAGTGGTTCGTCACATTGAAGCAATTTTGGAAGACTATGAAGAGTATTTAGCAGATCTTGAAGAAGAAGAGCCAAAGCCTGCGGTGGTTCCAAGCCCGATTATACCTGAGGTAAGAAACATGCATTTTAATGATGGTGAAGATGAAGAAGTTATACCCAAGAGTCACTTTTCGAGGACTCATTGGGCCAGAGCAACGACAGAAACAGTGGTAAAGCTTGGTGACATTGAGGAGCCGGTCTTAGCCCTCATAGACCATGGTTCGGAAATCAATCTCATGGCAAAGAATTTGCACCAAAAGGGGAAGTGGCCTATTGATGTAGATCACGGGTGGCGGATTCGAGCTGCCAACATGCTTCCTGGAGATCTTTATGGTGCATGCGCAAATGTTAAGGTAACTATTGGGGATGTCTGTGATGAGTAGAACTTTTTTATACAGGAGCATTCCTCCTACCCATTGATTCTGGGACAACCCTACATTACGGCTGTGCGGACGGAAACTAAGCTGCTGGATGATGGCTCGGCCTATGCCAGGGTTCGAAGCCGAGATGGTAAGGAAGCGGTTCAATTTCTAATTGTATGTGTTGATCATGCTAGAAACAAAGATAGTTTACGTGATCGTCCAATGCCAAAGATACGTAAGGAGTTTAAAGAACAAATATTTGCTCAGGATTTTCTTGGGGTGCCACTATAAAGCGGGACTATGGTGGTGCAAGTGAGGAGAAGTTCTCGCAAAGAGAAACCTTCTCTTCATGATTTCTAGGGTTGACATCTGAGGGTTCAGTATCTTACAAGAAATTTATTGATTTAACTAAGTGGGAGAAACAATATGTTTCAAGCATTCAAAGTGACTTGCAGGGATGTGATGTGCTAGAATCGGATGATGCGATTTCAGGAATCTTCGAAGAGATCTCTTATGTTGATACTATGTCAGAGCTTGAGGATATCAAGCAGAACAGGTTAGAAAGTGGAACTGAAGTGTTAAAGTGCACTCAATGGACATATACGAGGCACTTATGCATATTGAGGATGACTTGGATAAAGAAGTTGAAGCACAGGTAGAGACGAAGTACAAGACAGTTGCAAAGAAAGTGAGACTTGTGGCTACACCTCTACCAGAGGGAAATAATGAAGTAATTAAAGAAGCTTCTCGATAGCCTATGCTCAGAAATCCTAAGAACATTGGGCACAAATTCACTAAAGAGACATTGCAGTAGCTTAAGGTGGGAGAAGATGGTTTTCTCAACGAAGAGGAAATCAAGTGTTTTCAAGGTATGCTCGAAAAACATGGTAAAGCTTTTGCCTTTGAGCCAAGTGAGATTGGATGTGTGGATCCAAGTGTTGTAGCACCTGTGGTTATATTCACTGCTCCTCACATGCCATGGAGCTTACGTCCTATTCCAGTTCCTAAAGCTCACTTGCCAAAGCTTATCAATTTGCTTAATGAGAAGATACAAATGGGAATGTTGGAACCATCATGTGCACCATACTCTAACCAATGGTTCACTGTTCCAAAGAAAAATGGTACTTTAAGGTTCATACAGGATATGCAGCCTGTTAATAAGGTAACAATCCGCAATGTGGGTACCGGCCCAATTGTGGATGAATTTGCTGAGGCTTTTGCAGGTAGGTCAATTTATTCTATGGGTGATCTTTATTCTGGATATGATCAATTTCAGTTAGCATTGGAGAGCAGAGATCTTACTACGATGCGTACACCTCTCGGATTGGTAAGGATGTGCACTCTGCCACCACAGGGTGCTACTAATTCTGTAGCTCATATGATGAACGGCATGAATAAGGTATTAAGGGACTTTATCCCACATGTTACTATGCCTTTCATTGATGATCTACCGATTAAGGGCTGTGAGGAAAGCTCAAAAGATGAGGTAAAGGATCAGAGGGGGTGCCGACAGTTTGTTGCTCAACGTATTGCTGACTGTGATGCTATTTTATCCAGGCTTGAAGAAGTTAACCTAACACTTTCAGGGCAAAAATCAACTTTTGGTGCCAAAGAGGTTCTAATTGTAGGGCACATGTGCAGTCCAGAAGGTAGAAGGCCAAGTCCGACTAAAGTTGAAGCTATTCAAAAGATGAAGGAAACGTGCTCTTCGGTTACTGAAGTTCGTCGGTTTCTGGGTGCATGTGTTTTCTATCTTATTTGGCGGCCACATTTTGCTCATGTTGCAGAAGTGCTTTATCAACTGCTAAGAAAATGTAAAAGATTTGTTTGGGAAGAAGTTCAGACACAGGCTATCAAAAAATTAAAGAAGATGCTTCTTGAGGCTCCGACCTTGAGGAAATTTGACTACAAATGCGGAAGGCTAGTAATCTTAATAGTTGACACTAGCCTGACAGGTATTGGCTGGGCTATAGGTCAAGATGATGAAGAAGGTAACAGGTATGCGGTTCGATTTGGAGCAAAAGTGCTCAATGCTCGCCAAAGAGGCTACCCACAGGTTAAGAGAGAAATTTGGGGCGTTGCTACTGCTCTAAGATCTGATAAAGAATACTTTATAGGAGCTTGAATCGTGGTAGAGATAGATTGCTTGCCACTCATAGGGATGATTGCAAATTTCTCTACTCCGGATATTGCTATGCTACGTTGGATAGCCTATATTAAGTCTCTTAATCCTGAATTTTGTCATATTGCAGGTAGAGATAATCCTGTTGCAGATATGTTATCAAGAGCTAGATTTGAAGATGAAGAAGAGATGCTGACCCCAAGTGATGATGTTGCCTTGAAGTTCTATTCGTCTTCGTATCTGCATGCAAATTGTGGAAATATTGCTCATGCTTTTGAAGTATTTTCTGAAGAGTTCTATGAAGGAGAATGGATTTTGATTGGTCGCTACCTTAGCACTCTTACTAAGCATGAAGAGTGGACAGATGAAGAGTACAAAAAGATCAGGAAGAAAGCTTATGGCTATTTTCTGAAGGATGGGCATTTATGGAAGCAGCCAAAACACTCTAAAGGAGTACCACAACGGGTTGTTTGTGATATAGCGACTCAACAGCAAGTTATCAAAGAGTTTCATGAAAGTTTATGGGCTGGACACAGAGGGGTCTGGGAAACTTTTGTCAAGATTAAGGATCGTTAGTAGTGGAAAGGTATGTGTAAAGATGTGGCTTAGTTTGTGGAGACATGCCTAATATGCCAACAATATTCTAATGTGCGATTTCGAGATGGATTGCATCCCACCTATCCGCTTGCTATGCACTACAAGTGGGTGGTGGACCTGATTACCATGCGAATAGGTGTTTGGCAGATGCGGTATATTGTTCTTGCCAGAGAGGATCTTACTAATCAGGTGGAAGGCAGAGCCTTGCGTACCAACGCTACCAGTTCCGTATGCAAGTTCTTGCTTGAGGATGTTATTTCCAGGTATGGATGTGTTGGTAGAATTACTGCTGATAGAGGAGAGCTTGATGCAGATGAAGCTCGGGATTTCTTTGCTCGCTTGGGCATTAAATTGGCTCTCACTACAACATACAATCCAGAGGGTAATGGAAAAAGTGAAAGAGGGCATCCGCCTATTGTTAAAGCTTTAGAAAAGGCATGCCAAGGACATATTGGTGATTGGTCTAAACTCTTACCGTTTGCTTTATGGGCTGATCGAACTACACATAGTTCTGTTACAGGTTTTATGCCATTTGAGCTAATGTACGGGCAAAAAACCATTATGCCTACAGAGGAAGACGTTATCTCTTGGACCACAATACCATGGGAAGAAGGTATATCTACGGAAGATTTGCTTGCATTGCGCATACGCCAACTTGAGAGACGTCAATAAGATATTGAACAGGCTAAAGTAATGCTTAAGGAAGCAAGGTTGAAGAACAAAGCAGCGTTTGATGGTAAGCACAGACTACGACCTCGTGCTATTAAAGATGGGGATTGGGTTTGTATATGACAGTAGCCTGGAGAACTAGTACACTGCTATGCGAAAGATGGTTAAACGATGGTTCGGACCATATGTAGTACTTCATGTTTATGATAATGAGAACTACAAGTTATGCGAGCTTGATGGCACTGAGCTTAAGGTGCCTATTGCAGGGAAAAGAGTTAAGTTGTTTAAGCAACGAGATGGTGAGATTAATATTGGAGACTTCAACACAGATCAACCTCCTGAAGACAATGATATGTATGCATCAGACGATGAGTCTGATGATGCTTTATAAGTGCGGTTGGCACAGACCGGAGGCTGTGCAGGTTCAGAGGGGGTGGATGTCGTGCAACTCCGCTCCCATGGTAAGAAAGATGCTAGAAAAATGCACATCTAGTTGTTTGAAGCTTACATGATTAGTTAAGGCCTGGCAACAGGACAAGTTCAATGTTGAATGTATGTCAGATGCGGTTAAAAAGGCCTACGGATGCGTTAATAATGCTAAAAAGTGTTATTATTGAAGTGGGCACGGATGGGATATTGTCACTAGAACTGCAGTGCTTGATGTGTTCTACCGGCCTGTCTTTACGGCTCATCAATCAGAGCTACGGATAAGAAGTTATGGCAGTTTAAAGTTTAAGTCGATTGTTGCGGATACGTACCGGATTGGGCAACTGCACAGCTGAGGTGATAGAAATGAAATGAATGCACGGGCCTGAAGTGCTCGCTTTGTGGAGCGAGTCAGTCTTTTCAGATCAGTGATCGGAGTCCTGGTCGCCAAGATATTAGCCGTTAAAGATTCACCGGGGGCCGAATCCGTGCAAGTCCGGTTCGCTCGGTCGGAATGCCATCTGAGAATTTTGGCCTCCTCAGCATGGTTTGTATGCGTTCTACGCAGTTTGAGAAGTCTACGGCTTGGCAGGCAGAGTCCGGTGTTAGTTGCGGGTACTACTGAGTTGGATAATTTTGGCATTATCTGAGAAGCTGATACAAGTAATAAATAACCAAGTGCAAAGGAAATGTCTTTTACCAGATGCAATCACTTATACTTCCATCTTGAAGGCTGTGTCGAGGAAAATGGCAGCAACATTCATGATGATAATATCACTCAAGGACTGCTAAAAATGAAACCTGTACTTGGTCGATATGCATGTTAAACGTGATGCCGTTACCAAAGCACAAAGAATGCTTGAAGAGCTTCGTGTTCAGAATGTAATCTCTTGGAATGCATTGACTGCGGTGTATACTTACCTGGGCAGGGCCAATATTTATGCCAAATGTGGTGCCCTACAAGGGCATAAAGCCCACCACCCAAAAGGCTTAAGGCCGCCCAACTAAATGAAAGACCAAGTGGCCGCCCAAGGGGGTATGGTCAAAGGCTGCCCGCCCAATGAGGAATAGGCCGCCCAAGGAAGGTGAGCCAGTGTCCGTCCGATGGCTACCCAAGCATAGGCCGCCCAAGAAAAGAGGGAGTTGGCCGCCCAAAATGGGCTAGGCTGCCCAATATTAAAAGCCCACGCTGTCCATCTCATGGTCCGTCCAAGGGCCGGGCACAAAACAAATTAGGTGTGAATAAAGAGGGAAGAGAAGGCATGGCGTAGAGAAGCAGCGAGCAGAAGCGCAGGGGAAGAGTGTAGCGCTTGCGCTGGGCTGTAGAGCAGGCGGTTGAGAGCACGCCTGAAACGAGAAAGGATCAGCAGGGCAGGGCGCTCTGTTTCGGTGCCACTCGCGGAGATTTTGGAGGAGGTCGAATTCGAGGTGCCACGTCACCAGGGGCAGTTTTTTACGCCTCCCTAGCAACGACGGCGCTGTCGTTGCTAAGGGAGGGAGAAAGCTATTAATAGCTTTGTCTTTTGCATGAGAGGTACAACAAGCGAAGTGTGGGAAAAGCAAGGAAAAAAGGAGAAGCAAACGAGCAAGGGAAGAGGAAGGCAAGCTCTTTGGAGCTCTTGATCTCCAACCTCCAAGGCAAGTAAGGGCTTCGGCTCGTCCTCAACACATAAGCAAAGGGAGTTCTGTCTCGCTCTCTCGCTCACTCTCGTTCTCGAGGGAAGCAAACAGAAAAGAAGGGGGAAGAGCTCAATGGCTTTGCAACCAAAGTAAGGGAGGGAGAAGGCAAGCAAGCAAAGCTCTCTCTCGATCTCTAGTCCAAGCAAAGAGGACGAGAAGGGCATGAAGCACCATCAGAAAGCTTGAAGAAGAGGCAAAAGTTTACTCTCTCTCTCTCTCTCTCTCTCTCTCTCTCTCGCCAGTTTGTTGCGTTTGCAAAAATCTGATATGGTTGCTTCTTTGCCACCTCTTGAAGCACCTGTCAAAGATGTTTGTGAAGGCTTCATTTTGGGTAAGATGCAACATTCTAAGTTTCCAAAGGATGGTTCAGTTCGGGCCACATGCAGGTTGCAGCTTGTGCATAGTGATGTTTGTGGGCCCATGCAAACTCCGTCCTTGGGCAATTATCTGTACTTCGTGACTTTCATTGATGATTACTCCAGGCATGCATGGGTATTTTCTCTTAAAGCGAAGTCCAAATTTTTTATGTGCTTCAAACAATTTCTGGCTATGGCTGAAAATGTCTCGAAATGTACTATGGGCACCCTCCGTTCCAATCGAGGGGGGGAGTATATGTCTCATGAATTTAATGCATTTCTGGCTAGTTGTGGGATAAAACACCAATGTACAGTGCCTTATACACCTTAGCAAAATGGTGTTGCTGAGAGGAAAAATAGGTCACTGACGGAAATGGCATGATGTATGGTCAAAAGTCAAGCTTTGCCGCATTCTTTTTGGCTTGAGGCCATCATGTGTGCCACTTATGTACTTAACAGGTGTCCTACGAAAGCTTTGTAGTCTATTACTCCATATGAATCATGGCATGATAGAAAGCCTTCTATTGAGCACATGCGTGTTTTTGGCTGTTTGGCATATGCTTTGGTGTCACAAGTGCAGCGTAGAAAATTGGATGATAAGGCTGTCAAATGTATTTTTGTTGGTTATAGTGCTGAAAGCAAAGGTTACAGGTTGTATCATCCGCAAACAAAATGTATTCTGGTTTCATGGGATGTAGTGTTTATGGAAGATTCAGTTCAGACCTTGCTGTCATGTACTAGAGACAGTAATGTAAGCTCACAGGACATTTATGACACTTTGTTGCCTCTTTTCAGTGGTGGAAATACGAATGTAAGTTCCAATGAGGCAAATGTACAGCCTATGGGGGTTTCTGAAAATGTTACAGATCAGCCTATTATTGATGCAGATGTACATGATGTACTTGATGAGGAAAGGGCTGAAAATGAGCAGGCTAGAGGTATGCCAAAATGGTTGGTGCACACTTTGCGTGACAGTAAATTGGATGCACCTTTGTCTAGTCGTACTCGTTCAAGCTCTCGCCATGCATCTTATGCATTAGATTGTTATGCTTTGGCTGTGTCTAGTTTACATGATGTTGAGGAGCCTCTGTCTTTTGATGAAGCACAGAATTCAGAAAATTGGATGGATGCCATGCAATCAGAATATGATGCACTTATAGAAAATGACACATGGACTTTATGTGATTTGCCTCTTGGCAAAAAGGCCATTGGTACGAAGTGGGTTTACAAGTTGAAACGCAAGCCGGATGGTGAGATCGATCGCCATAAGGCTCGACTTGTTGCAAAAGGTTTTGCATAGCAAAAAGGCATAGATTATGAAGAGACTTTTGCTCCCTCTTGTCTTATGACTACTGTACGTTTTATATGTGCATTGGCAGCTCATTTTGGTTGGGATGTACATCAATCAGACATTGTTACTGCTTTCTTGAATGGTGACATATTTGAGGAAGTTTATGTAACGCAGCCTCGCGGTTTTGTCATAAAAGGACAAGAGGAAAAAGTGTGCAAATGTAAGAAGGCTTTGTATGGGTTGAAGCAATCTCCTCGTGCTTGGTATGAGAAAGCTGACACTCATTTGGTTAAACGAGGCTTTTGTAACAGTCCAACAGAAAGCACATTGTATGTAAAGCGTGAGGGTGATGTACTTCTCATTGTGGTTCTTTATGTTGATGATTTGCTGATCATTGGACCAAATGAGAGACATATTGCTGAATTTAAGGCTGATTTGAATGCTACTTTCAAGATGAAAGATTTGGGGCTGTCGCATCATTACTTGGGTATACAGTTTAAGCAGTGTGATGGTGGTATTGCCTTGTGTCAGAAAAGTTACATAGAGACATTGCTATGTAAGTTTGGACTTGAGGATTGCAAACCTATTGCCACTCCCATGGAAACAGGTTTGAAGTTGAGTCTACATGATGCTGGTGATCTTGCTGATGTCACTCTTTACCAAACTTCAATTGGCTGCCTCATTTATGTATGCAACACGAGGCCGGATATTCAGTTTGCAGTCTCACAGGTCAACAGATTTATGCATAGCCCAGGGTCTAAGCATGGGCAGGCTGTCAAGAGGATTTTCCGCTACCTTAGTGGCACTTTACATCTTGGCTTGTTTTATCCCAAGGGGGATCATTGCCGCCAGACTTACATGCTTTTTCGGACTCAGATTGGGTTGGTTGTTTTGACACGCGAGTGTCCACAATTGGTTTTGTTTCATGCTTGGCAGTTCATGTATATCATGGTTAAGAAAGAAGCAACCTACTGTGGACACTTCGAGTTGTGAGGCTGAGTACATGGTAGTCTTCACAACTACGGTTGAGTGTGTATGGCTCAGACGCCTTATGGCTGATTTGGGTGTTGGACAGGACACTGCCAACACTATCTACACTGACAGTCAGAGCGCATTGGCAGTTGCGAGGAACCCAGTTTTTCATGCTCGCACAAAGCACATTGAGGTGCATTACCACTATGTCAGGGAGAGGCTCTCAGCAGGAGAGATCAGCTTGGCTTATGTGCCAACACATGACAACCTTGCAGATCTTTTCACAAAGGCATTGTCTCGTGAGAAGCTTGAAGCTTTCCGCAAAGCTTTGGGCTTACTCCCCTTTGTGGACTGATCATGTCCTTAGGGTATGGCACTTTCCTTTACTCATGTGCCAGCTCTCGTTCACCGCATCACTCCGGGGGGGATTTGTTACCATATACATGTGGTAGTGATGTGTGTGAACACACTAGGACCGCCGGGGCATTTTTCCCCTCTTTAGGAGGTTTTTTCCCCCGTGCATTGTATATACGCCCATCACTCTAGGGCTATGTATCTTTCCATTGCACACTAAGTAACACACTCTCTATTGTGTTCCTTGAGCTTCCTTCGTCTTCTCCAAGCTGTGTGTGTTTCTCTGCAACCCTAATTCCAACAGGACAATAGCTAGTCTAATAATATTTAAGTTGGACATGGATAACAACTGATAGATTCTTTGAAGCCTACCATACGTAGCCAAGTCTAACATATCTGTTGTCTTGACTATATGGATGCAAGTGAGAATTCTATCTTGGCTTAAAAAGGTTTAGCTTGATGCAATTCGACTTTGAAAAACACTTGATGATTCAATTGGGATAGTTCTGATACCTTTGTACAAACTCATTTGGAATGATACTTCATTCTTATTATGTTGTACAGTTATGAATCAAAGACTGAGTTGTTTATGTACTTATCTTTGCCTAGACATCTTTAGACAATTGTCTTTTTGAACATCTTGTTCATTGGTGTGTATTTATTATAATTAAAACAGCTACACACACACACACACACACACACACACACACACACACACACACACACACACACACACACACACACACACACAAAAAGATGGAGGCAAAACTTCTTCTTCTTCTTCACAAACTCAAGATAAGAGGTCTACATGAAAACATAGGGGAAATTAACTACAAAAAAGGAAACTAATACAATGGTATGCTAGTGAGTGAGGTGAATGGATAAGTGTGCCATCACTTCGGTAGGTAGACCAACTCAATGTAGTACAACTGTAGTATCATTGGTGAAGATATGCGTTTTCCACCAAGGCATGCCAATGATGATGAGTGTCGACGATAGTCATCCAGGAGTTGTACATGTTGAGCTTGACATCTCAACACTCCCCCTCAAGCTCAACGACACCTCCTGTATGCCAAACATCCGTTGAAATCACTGTAGCTTCTCTCCTCCAAGGGACTTCGTGAAGATATCTACAACCTACTCATTTGTTGCCATGTACTCAAGGTTGATGTTTCCTGCTAAGAGCCTCCCTATGATGAAGTGGCAATGCACCTCAATGTGCTTTGTCCTGGCATGAAACACTAGGTTTTGTGCCAACCGTATGCTGTTGAGGTTGTCACAATAGATGACAACCGGCCTCTCTACCTATACTCCAAAGTCCTGAAGAAGAAATCCCAACCATGCTACCTCACATGCCACCACTATAGCACCCATGTACTCAAAAGAGCAACCATAGGGTGACTTCTTGCTTCTCCATGTGATAGTAGCACTCCCAACATGTGAAAATATGAACCCACTGGTAGACCTGCCATCGTATGTGCTACTGGACCAATCCACATTTGTGTAACCATAGAACTACAACTCCACATCAGCCCTATAAAAGAGTGTCATATAGCACAACTTCATATTGACCACACTTGAATTTAGTGAAGTGCATGTTGCACACAACCTCACATGCAAAGGCTAGTCATGACAATGCTAGGTAGCTATTTTACTTTGCAACCTATCCACAACCGATTGAATGAGATATTTTTGAGTAGCATCTACCCCCAAGGGAGATTTATGGTGTCTAAATCCATGCCCTTTGGAGAGGCTTTTCCCATTCCTAATGATAGATTGTTGATATATAATAGAAATATCCATAAGAGAACATTTTTGTAGATTTGGCTCTATAGAAGCTTCCAAAGAAAATGTACCAATATACGCCAATCATTTGAAAATTTAAGCTGTTTCCTTTCAAACAAATAGCAATGCCATCAAAAAATCCCAATGCAATAATTTGTGTGCCTCTTATATCTAGATTAGGAATACAATGAAGAGCAACTAGAACATCCAAGCACAAAATCCAGCTTGAGGATGACATCTCGATAGTGTGAGATATATTCCAATAGTGTTTTATGCGGATGCATAGAACACTTATCCCAAGCAGACCAGTTTCTGTCCTTTCTGAACACATCCTAGAAGGCTGCCCATGAGTGTGGTATAATGCTCTTCTCCTTGAGTGACATCCACCACTTGTAGGCCTTGCCCTATTGTGTCAGACTCGTTTGCAGTGCTTTGACTACATATGGAGTGCGCTTAAGATCGTGAATCCCATCCTACTTACCAAGGAATATATTCATTGCATCTTTATTGTGCTCCCTCTTCTCTCCCTAAAAAATTCATCGCTTAGTATTTTTCATCAAATCATCCACCTCTTTTTGGGAGAGAAGGGGGCACCCTCTCTAGATTGGTACCTTGCTCCAAAAGACCAGGTCCGCCCCCAACAAGGGTTGCAGTAACTCAAGCCTACCCAATTTCTTGGCCCTTGGCTGAGTGTCACATAAATTTCACAAACATATCAGACGGCTCGATGACATTGACATTCAATTGTGCAAAATTATTGTCTATAACGGACATGCATGCTTGAAGTGCTAGAAAATCCTAAATATCAAGCAATTCATAACTATCATCTACTCCCATTGTCATAAAAACTAATATTTAATTCTCCCAAATGATTTTCTCATGTTAAACTGATCATTTAATATGGGGAAGTACCAGGGGAGTAAAAGCTAGAAAATTGGTAAGGCTACTAGACCGGTCTCTGCAGGGATCCAAGGAGGGAAAATAGGGATCCAAAGGGGACAATCTGCAAAAGAGCAATGTGCTTCGATGGGGCTTAAAAGACCTAAGGTTCAGCTCCATTAAGACTTCCATAGGCTAAAGTTCCTAAATTTAATTCAATTTTCCAAAGGCCAAGGTAGGGAAAATTAGATGGTCATGGGAAAACTAAAAAGTCTTCCCACATCCCTAGGAAGGAGGGGGCGAGCCCTAATAGTAGGGGATGAGAGAGAAACACACACACACACACACACACACACACACACACACACACACACACACACACACACACACACACACACACACACACACACACACACACACACACACACACACACACACACACTCCAAAGCTCCCCCTTTACACAAAGGGAATACTGGACACATGGCAGGCTCCTAGGACAATTGCCCCAATCTCCCCTCAAATCCTATTGGATGGCCATAGAGGTGAACCAATGAGAATTAGGCTAAGTAAATTTAGTCTAATCAATTTAAAAAATGCTTGATAAAAGAACCAATAGGAATTAAGCTCCCTAGAAGACTATTGGACAATCTACCAAGGGGTCCAATGAGCATCCAACAACCCAATGGCTTGCCTGATTCCTATTGGCCAGAAGACTAAAAGGTCCAATGAGAGTTTAGATGAATTATTTAATTACCTAAAGCTCTCACAAAAGGGGAAAGGGGGACACATGTCACAAGGCTATCAATTATGCTCCTAAATTGTGATTGGCTAAGCTTTGCAGGGGCCAATAGGATGCCAACAAGAGCAAAAATTAAGAGGGTTGACCGAGAGAGAGAGAGAGAGAGAGAGAGAGAGAGAGAGAGAGAGAGAGAGAGAGAGAGAGAGAGCTTGGCATTTTAGTCTATCTTTTATGCTACACACATACACACAACTCATGTGTGCAAGAAGAACTCCATCTCCTTCTCCAAGCATTGAGAAGTAGAGGCCTACACCAACAACTCTTGGCTACGGAATGCAAATCCAACCAAGAACCAAGCTTCAATGGCATGCTCATCTCCTCTACCATGCTAATTATATCTAAGCTAAGCTATGCTATTAGAGTGATTATGTGAGGACAATACTTCTTTCTTGTAAGATACATCTTCTTCCTCTCAATCTATTCTCATTCCTTGCTAGCTCTCACCATTTTTAAAGGTGTGTGAGGTCTTGGGACTGAGGCTAGGGACACTAGGTGGGTTTTTCAAGCATAATTCGGTGCATGAAGCTTCCATCTTCATTGCACCAACAAGTTTTGTCAAGGAACACAAGAATTGTATTGTACAAAGTCTCCTTTGATGGGAGAAGCTATAATACAAAGCAAAGCCAGGGGACTGGCTCCATGTAAATCCGGTCCAACACTATTGTCAATTGTTGTATTTCTCTCTCTTTTCAAGTATTGTCAATACCAAATTAGCTAGGTATAAATTGCTATGTTGCTTTCTCAAATTAAGTACTCTCTCTATGCTCATTAGGAACTTTTTCTTAATGAAATGCTCACTATGTTATCAATTTCTGCTACACACAAGTTACTAGTGCATTAAATGTTACATTGGTATCAGAGCTATTGGTTTCTCTTTTCTTGCTCAAGCAGAGAGGTCCTCAAGCTTGCTACAAATGGTCAGTGTTATTAATTGCAAAAGAGTAAGTAGAATAGGGATTTTTCATTCTTGAAGCATGCCTGCTTTATGCAGTTAATGATGATACAATCGAGAGCTATGGTCTTAATAATGGAGTCCTACGGAGCTTGCCTATGGCTTAACCATTATTGAGCTATCAGAAGATCGGCAGGAATTGATACTATCTTGGCTCTGTTGAACCCTCTCTTCTATTCCTTGAAATTAGTAATATTCGAGCCATGGGTATAGATGCTTTAGTGCTTATCTTTGAAGGTAAAGAGGAGTAGCAACTAGGGCTTGAAGTGCCAAAGTACAAGTAAAAATTTACACCTAAAATTTGCTAGTATGGCTGACAAGGAAAAAGAGATTGAAATGAATGTTGATAGCTTTGATTTTGCTAATGAAAGAGCAACTAATGATGCCCTTATGCTTGTAAACTATCTTGTTTCTAGGCTTCAACAAGTCCTGGGCAACCCATCCCTCCAAGGTGAAGTGCTATAGCAATTGCGTACCCATGGTATTCTCCAAACTCCCCACCAAGAAGAGAGAGTACTTAGGAAGCCTCCAAGTGAGACTTCCAAAAGAGGGCTCTCGCTGATAAGGGAAGAAGAGGAGGATCCGTACAAAGGGCTCAAAAACTTGCTACTCGATGAGGCATCTCCCTCCCAAAGGAGAACCCAAGTTCCAATGGTAGAGCCCCCGCTGAAAGAACAAGAAAGAAGTGAGTCTCCTGCCACCTCGACGGAGATGGCTCCACGAAGATGGTTGGCAAAATGCTCTCCAACACCCCCTAAACGGAGAAGACCATTGCATACTTCACTACACCATAATTCAAAGAGGGAAGAGAGAAAAAAAGAGAAGAAAAAGGCAAGAAAGAGGTCAGTGTCTTCTCCATCTTCTTCATCCTCTTCCTCTTCTGAAGAAAGTGATGGTGCAGACAAGGAGGAACAAGGGAAGAAAAAGGCAAGAAAGAGGTCACCCTCTTCTCCATCCTCCTCATACTCTTCCTCTTCTGAAGAAAGTGATGGTGCAACTCTCGAACTACCCAAAAGAAGAGGCCATAGGAAATCCTATGCCGCCTGGAAAAGGTTGTCCAAGCTCAAAAAGTTCAAAGAGGGAGGAAAGAACATCTCTTTCCTTACCTACCATGGCACCTTTGGTGCTACGGACAAAGTCTTGGCCTTTATCCAACAATTCAATGAGGCTTCTGGAGATGAGGGCTTCATGGAGTCCTCTAAGCTACGTCATTGAGCCATGCATTTTCAAAAGTCCACCAGGCAATGATGGTCTAGCCTACGAGCAAACGATGAAGCTCCACGAACATGGAAAGCGTTAAGAGCTTCCATCATGAAGCAGTTTTTGGCTACCGATGCCAAAGACAAAGTACTCACCGAATGGCGAAGCTTGAAGCTCTCTCCCTACGAATCTATTCACAAATATGTAGACAAGTTTTGGGATTTACACCTCAAAGCCACTGTCTTCAAAAAGATGGATTTTGGAGAGCAAAAACAACAATTTTGTGCGGATTTAACTGAGGATATGGCGGAGTATGTTAACACCCAAAGGCCACGTACCCTATTTGCGATTATACACCATACCATGGTGGCTTCAAGAATCAACTTCCAACAAGGGGCTAAGAGAAATCTTAAGCCCACGGAAAACAAGGACCGTAAGGAGCCTAAGGGGAAGGACAATGTCCAAAAGTATCTCAAAGGCAACGCCAACAACACCAAAGCTAAGGAGAAGGGAGTTTATAAAGGCAAAAATAAACTCTCTCCAGAAGAGCTAGAGTGTTATAAAAAAGATAACCATTGTTTCAGGTGCGGGGAGCAAGGGCATGCCTATTGTGCTTGTCCCCACAAGAATATACATAATGAGCCTCCTAGAGCTACCTTGGTCGAAATTCAAGAAGAGGATGCTCATCACAAAGGATCTCCTCTATGCCATACTTGGGGAAAGGTAAGAGAACATGATGCTTTCATTCTCTTTGACCCTGGTTCTACTCACAATTTCATATACACAGAGTTGGCCACCAAGCTAGGCATCCTAGCCTATGAAATGGGAGATGTCCTACTTGCTGATGGTGCTTTCAAGGGGCAAGAAGCCTCCCTTAATTGGAAAATTGAGGCTCCATGTCCAAACCTATGTGGACAAGAAGGATTTCTTCATCCCTCCTCCTAAACATGAGGATGTAATCCTAGGGGCACCATGGTTTGATTGCATGGTTGCAAATGTTAAATTCCCTGAAAGGCAAATCTACTTTAGGTTCAGGAAAAAAGATATGTACATAGATGCTAAGGAGTTGGGTAGTACCATACCCATTGTACATAAGCAAGCTTTCAACGCGAGCCTACTAAAGCCTTACAAAGGAGAGCCACCTCAAGAAGCAATCATTGAAGACCCACCGGAGATCGAGGACCAAGAAGAGGTGCTGCAACCCGAGTCCATTCTCCAACACGAGACAAGGTATTACAAGGTGGTAAGACTATTTGACAATACCTTATCAAGTTTAAAAAATGATCCTTTTGAAGATGCAAGGTATACAATTAAAGGATAACCCAAACCTTGTCAATGCTTACAATGATTCCCTAGAGTAAGCAAATGTAAATATGTTAAAATGAACAAAGTTTTTGTCTTATAAGACTCTATTTTTCTTTATTGTGCACAAATGTTAATAAGTATGCATGCTTAGGATCATGTTTGTGGAGACGACATCTCCCGAACACCAAGTAGAGCTTGTCACTCTACTATGGAAGATTGATATGGACTAAAGTGTAGACATGCTTGCGGCAGCTAAGGCTCTCAAGCACCAAATGGACTAGTTTTTTATTCTGGAATGGTGTCGCATGGTAAAATAGAGATCCTCTACCTGCTAGCAAACGGACTAATGACTAGGCTTTATCTTCTCTACCTCATAGTCAAGGAGGACTATGATTTCAAGAGAGAGGTAATGTCATAAAAACGAATATCTAATTCTCCCAAATGATTTTTTCATGTTAAATTGATCATTTAATATGGTAAAGTACCAGGGGACAAAAAGCTAGAATATTGGTAAGACTGCCAGACAGGTCTTTGTAGGGATCCAAGGAGGGAAAATAGGGATCCAAAGGGGGACAATCTGCAAAAGAGCAATGTGCTTCAATGGGGCTTAAAAGACCTAAGGTTCAACTCCATTAAGACTTCCATAGGCTAAAGTTCCTGAATTGAAGTCAATTGTTCAAAGGCCAAGGTAGGGGAAAATTGGATGGTCATGGGAAGACTAAAAAGTCATCCCAGATCCCTAGGAAGGAGGGGGCGAGCCCTAATAGTAGGGGATGAGAGAAACACTCTCTCTCTCTCTCTCTCTCTCTCTCTCTCTCTCTCTCTCTCTCTGTGTCCAAAACTCCCCCTTTACACAAAGGGAATACTGGACACATGTCAAGCTCCTAGGCCAACTGCCCCAATCTCCCCTCAAATCCTATTGGATGGCCATAGAGGTGGACCAATGAGGATTAGGCTAGAGTAAATTTAGTGTAATCAATTTAAAAAATGCTTGATAAAAGAACCAATAGGAATTAAGCTCCCTAGAAGACTATTGGACAGTCTACCAAGGGATCCAATGAGCATCCAACACCCCAATGGCTTGCCTGCTTCCTATTGGCCAGAGGACTATGGCCAAAAGACTAAAAGGTCCAATGAGAGTTTAAATGAATTATTTATTTACCTAAAGCTCTCACAAAAGGGAAAATGGGACACATGTCACAAGGCTACCAGTTATGTTCCTAAATTGTGATTGGCTAAGCTTTGAAGGAGCAAATAGGATGCCAACAAGAGCAAAAAGCAAGAGGGTTGACCAAGAGAGAGAGAGCTTGGCATTGTAGTCTATCTTTTATGCTACACACATACACACAACTCATGTGTGCAAGAAGAACTCCATCTCCTTCTCCAAGCATTGAGAAGTAGAGGCCTACACCAACAACTCGTGGCTATGGAATGCAAATCCAACCAAGAGCCAAGCTTCAATGGTATGATCATCTCCTCTACCATGCTAATTACTAAGCTAAGCTATGCTATTAGAGTGATTATGTGAGGAGAATACTTATTTCTTGTAAGATACATCTTTTTCCTCTCAATCTATCCTCATTCCCTACTAGCTCTCACCATTCTTGAAGGTGTGTGAGGTCTTGGGACTGAGGCTAGGGACACTAGGTGTGTTTTAAAAGCATAATTTGGTGCAAGAAGCTTCCATCTTCATTGCACCAATGAGTTTTGTGAAGGAACACAAGAATTGTATTGTACAAAAGTCTCCTTTGATGGGAGAAGCTACAATACAAAGCCTTTATGAAGGGGGGACCGGCTCCATGTAAGTCCGGTCCTGAATTGTTGTCAATTGTTCTATTTCTCTCTCTTTTCAAGTATTGTCAATACCAAATTATCTAGGTGGTGTAATTTTCTGCCTTGCTTTCTCAAATTAAGTACTCTCTCTATGCTCATTAGGAACTTGTTCTTAATGAAATACTCACTATGTAATCAATTTTTGCTATAGACAAGATACTAGTACATTAAATGTTACACCCATAGCCGAGCGGATACCCTTCGTGAGAGTATCCAGCCATGAGCCATCATTGGGAGGGCTGCGTGCATGCTGCTCAAAATCAAACATGTGAGTCATGTTGACTTCTGAATCCATGACGGCTATGTGTTGTGCTAGCAAAGAAAAACAAAGTACCTTTAAAAAAAAAATCACCAATTGAGAGCAGTTTTGGCCCGCCTAGAAACCACCACAACCACAATTAAATAGCCTTGCTAATTTAGTAAGCAAATCAAAGGTAAATGTTGGTGGCATCGAAGGAGACTGTGTTTGATCTGCTCACAAATACAAGGATTGCACTGCCTTAGTGCTTCAATTTGTACTTGCGGCGAGTGTTAGATACCTCTTTTTGTATTCATTGAATTGCTTTGATGCCGATTATGACATTCAACCTTGTCAAAACCAAGTCTCTTCTTGAGTGTGGAGGAGCTTTGAGATGAAGTCTTTGAAAAACGATTGAAAAGAGCTCCTAAGCAAGGTAGGGTAAGGCCTCAAAATTAGGAGGTAAAATTTTACAAGTTGCACAAAACTTTTATGATTGTCGGAGAGCCAAAGAATGTTCCCAAAATATGGCACCTTGTCGAGCTTCTTTGAACTCTGCGTATGCGGGGCGTGTGTCACGGGTGGGCATGCACCCTTGAGTAATCAACAATTTGAGGCACAATGGGCAGCCGAAATGAGAAAAATCTGAAGCCAAGCGATGGCGGAAATGTCTGCAGAGTGCACCAAAAGAGAAAAGAGAGAGAGAGAGAGAGAGAGAGAGAGAGAGAGAGAGAGAGAGAGAGAGAGAGAGAGAGAGAGAGAGAGAGAGAGAGAGAGAGAGAGAGAGAGAGAGAGAGAGAGAGAGAGAGAGAGAGAGAGAGAGAGAGAGAGAGAGAGAGAGAGCTAGTGCGAGCTATGGACCTTTCCGGGCTTCATGCTTGTAGCTTTTATAGAGCCAAATCTACAAAGATGTTCTCTTATGGATATTTGTGTTATATATCAATAAATCTATCATTAGGAATGGAAAAAGGCTCTCCAAAGGGCATGGATTTAGACACCACAAATCTCCCTTGGGGCTACGGGTAGATGCTACTCAAATATATCTCATTTAATGGTTGTGGATAGGTTGCAAAGTAAGATAGCTATCTAGCATTTTCATGACTAGCCTTTGCATGTGAGGTTGAGAATCAAGTGTAAACCACACTTGAATATGAGTGCAACTTCAAATTGACCATGTGTAGCTCAAGTCAAGACGTGAGATAATCAAGTAGATCAAGCTGCCCACAATCTTTCTGTACACGGTAGCATTCTCAAGTACTTGACCTACATTGTTCCCCAACTTCAAATTTTGATCTAAGGGCATTGCTATTGGATTAAAATCATACATACCATAATTTTTTAAAATGTCCAAGGCATATTGTCTTTGTGACAACCATACACCCTTTTCTGTGCGAATAACTTCAATGCCCAAGAAGTGCCACAAGTCTCCCAAGTATTTCATCTCAAACTCCTACATAAGTAGATCCTTTACACCCTCTAGTTTAGCCATATTATCAACGACAACAATCAGGTCATCCACATAGATGCATATCACCACAATTCCTGCCTCATTCTTTTGCACATACAATGAATGATCTGATTTAGACATTTCAAAGCCCAATGAAATGAGGAATGCCACAATCCTTGCATACTAGGATCTAGGTGCTTGTTTCAGCCCATACAATTCTTTCTTTAACCTGCATACAAGGTCACATAGCCTCATATTTGCATAACCTTGTGACTGCCCCATATACACAACCTCCTCCAAGTCTCCATTCAAAAATGCATTCTTTACATCCATTTGTTTCAACATCCATTTTAAATCTACAACCACTATAATAAACACACGAACGGTAGCCATCTTGTCTATGGGGCTGAATGTCTCCTAATAATTGCTCCCATAAGTCTATGCATAACCTTTGGCCAAAAGCTTGGCCTTGTACCTTCTCACATTTTCATTAACATTATACTTTATTTTGTAAAACCACTTACATCCAATTGCCTTATTTCCCTTTGGTAATGTCACCAACTCCCATGTCCCATTTTCATCAAGGGCAACCATCTCTTCATCCTTGTCTCTTGCTCTCAAATCTAAGTGTAATCATTCTTAGTTTTGTTGTGGTTCGCAACAACCTATTTGTGAGCTAGATGTGCGGATTTGAGTGCTAAAATGGTTATTTTAGATGTTTTGACCTTGGAAGAGTGTTTCTATGCTATAGAACTATCCTTCTGAATAGTTCTGTTGCAAATTTTTTCACATTTTCTGAGATTGATTGTGGTTTCGGTACCTCCTCTAATGACCACAGAACTTGGTAGGATTGTGCCTTAGGTGTTGTAACACCCCTCCTTAAGTTTTGTTGCATTCCGACACTGTTTGGATGCCGAAAAGGCTTGATGACCTAGAGCGGTGAGACTGTACATAGGTGGATTTCCCAATTAGAGAGTGATAGATTTTCTAAAGTAGTCAATTGTGTAGTTTCGTAGGTTCACTTCTTGAGACTGACAATCTCAAAGAGTCTCCATGCCCCATCCCGAGTCGCTTCCCTGAGTATTGACATATGTTAGTGCTGAATAGCTATGCCGCAGACGTTCGTCGCGACGACCCGCTAACATTGGCACTATTGCTGGGGATTAGGATCCTTAGGTGGTGAGTGACCTAGTCGTACGGAAAAGCCTCCTTTTCAGAGATTTTGACACTCATTCCATTTACACTTAGGCAGTAAAGCAGCTAGACGAGGGTTTAGTGCTTGGTAGAGACTGGAGTCAAGGACTGACCAGTTCTACTCTTTAGGAGCAAGGAGAGTTGTGAGTGAGATACAAAAGGTATTTCATTCTTTGTTTTCTCTATGTTTGGTAAGGGTTGCTTATCTATCCATTACATTGTTATTTTTGCATTGTTTTATTTATTTCTGTTCATAGATTCAATTCAGTTCATAGGAGTAGGTTAAATAACAACTTCAACCATCAATGGACCTGAAAGAATCAAGGTAAAAACTATCCAAAACCATATTTTGGTTCAAAAGACCATAACTCTAAAAATTTGCAAATTTGATGGTCAGAGCATCAAACCTGATTCAAACCCAAAAATACCTTGCAAAAAGGGATATTCAGGCTTGCAAGAACAATCTGAACACTTTATTCCCAATTTTGATGAGGACTATGGATCACAATCCATTTACCTTTGTGACCAAATGACTAGAAATTGTCACCCATGTCACTCATTGTTCAAGTTTGCTACTATCAGATACTAGAATCTTGAGTTTGACCATAAATAGACTCCTGAAGTACATCCAAAATCAAGAAATTGGACAAATCTACAATAAACCTTGGAAATTTAGTAAAATTTGAACTTTTAGTATTCCAAATTTAAAAAGGGGTGAGATTTGGCTTCTCTAGGGAATAGGAAACCAGCAGGTCCAAAATTCATCTCAACGTGCTTCCCAACATGGATCGCAATCCATGTACCTGGTAGAAATTTTGGAATGATATTTGACCAGTACATCCCTGATAACTAGTGGAGCAACTTTTCCAAAAGAGACCACAACAAAAAAGTACAAAAATTTGGTCAAAACACCAAAATTTTGCTAGTTAGTAAAAAATCGCAAAGCAAACACAAAATTTTTCTTTTGGTTGGGCAAAAGTGGTTCAAATTCAAAAAGATTTGGGTAAGAGTGTCACCATAACCAAGACTATAAGCTGACCAAATCACATGTCAAAATGTGGTCAAACATGGATCGCGATCCATGTACCTCATCAAGATTTTGGGCTAAAATTTGACAAGGGGACAACTGATATACTTTGAAATACAATTCCTAGAAGAACCATTGCTAAAATATTCACAAAAGAGTTGAAAAAGGCCAAACACAGCTGATAGTTGGAAATTGCAAGAACAGACTTGAGAAACCACTTTTGGCTGACAAAACTAGTTCAAATCCAAAACCCTTGATACGAGAGCATCCAGTAAACATGCTGATCCTAATGTTATCAATAAAAGGCAAGTTGGCTTCCCAACATGGATTGCGATCCATGTACCTTTCTTGAAATTTTGAGCAAAAATTGGACTAGTGAGGAGCTTGAACCATTTTGAACAAAAATTCCCAAAGCAAGGAAGTGAAAGGAAATCTAGAAGGAGATAAAAAAGGGCAAGATCAATTTAGATCAAAAATTACAAAAAGGGCTAGGGTTTGGCTTTTGTCCACCCTAAACAGACCCAAACTTTACAAAAAGCATAGATTTGAGATCTTTAGACCAAGGGCTAGGCTTGGGATCAAAAGCACCCCATTTTGCCACTCAGGTTGATGGATCGCGATCCATGTTCCTTTAAGACATACTGAGACCAAAACTTCACCATGACTAGAGATAGTCTCCAAGACCCTGGTGGGTTTTTCAAAATTGAAATTGAACTTAAGTTGAGGATGTTACAAGCAAAATTGTAAAATTGATAAAAGTGTTGGATAAAATTTTGTAGATTGTAAGCTTAGACTAACCAAAGCAGCTGTAAACTCATATCCATCAAGAATTTTTTACAGGGTGCAGGAGCTATAGGGTGTCACTCAACAAGTAAGTCAAACCAAAGAGAACACGAGGCAGCCAATGAGGTTACAAGGTTGGGGTTGTGTAAGATCATTTCTTCATGTATTTGCGATCAGGAAGATTGTACCAGAATAGGAATCCAAGCCTAAGAGACCAAGTGAGCAACATTTAGACTGAAGAGAGTGTAAATCAAAATCCACTACACCAGCTAGAAGCCATTTTAGAGGAAAATCTATCTGATACATCATCGGAAAGATCATACACTATAATGGCCGAGGGATTCAACAAGGTGAGCTTTAAGGAAGGAACTTCCATGGGGGCAGGTCGTTCTCAACCTGCATCAACGTCAAGATATTGTATGTAAAATTTCAATTCGAGAACGAGTTGAAAGCTAAAATCTATAAGGATGGAATGGACTGCTACTCTGTTAAATTGGAGAACAAACCAAGTGAGTTCAAGGACCTTGTAGATGTGGACTATAGCAGAGATAGATACTCTGATCGTTAAGGAATGATGTATCTAGTTGTGCATAACCCCTTTATTGTGGACAAATGGGGGTTGATTGGCACCAAGGACAAAGTAGATGAGGAATTAGTGGATGCGCCACCCAAGTTGGACAAGAAAAATGTTGTGCTCAAGCACGTTAAAAAGACGGAACGAATCAATACAGACAACACTTACGTGGGGCTGTATAAATTCAATAATGGAGAACAAACACCCTATTATAGATCTGATGAACCCTGCATTGAGGAGCTGATCGATCACAAGAGACTGTATGTTTTTACATACACAGAGGGGAGAAATATCCAAGTGGTCATGATGGATAAGCATGGCCGTGAATACTCTCCTATAGACCGTAAGGAGTTAGAGTGGTATACATACTTTGGTGGACCACTCCATGTATATTATGTAACCTCCGAGCAAGATAGATCCATGACGAATCAAAATGAGACCAAAAAATGGATACGTAAGTCCAGTAAGAACGAGAGTGGAAGATTCATTTGGGCATCAACGATTCTTGAATGTAGAACCCATGGGATCATTGGGGTCTAGAGTTTCTTTGAGCACACACAGGGGTAGAGAAGCACTTGATTTGACTTACACAACTAGAACCCCTTCGACTGTTACATGAGATTGAACAAAATGACTAGATGAAAGAGTAGCAAAGAGGACACCGATTGTAGTTCCAAGGGGAGAATACGAAGCTAGAGAGACCATATCAAGAGGACCTGGAATGGTTAGAATGGTTGCCGAGGCTAGACGCATGCGACCATCTCAAGTGGCAAAGTGTGTACCCAAAAAGTATAGTGGGTCGGGGGATCCGTATGCACGTGTTTCAATCTTCAAACAAGTGTTGAGGGCTGAGCAGGTAACGGATTTCCATACTCAGTATGAAGGACTTGGAATGACTCTAGAAGGAACAATTTTGACCTGGTTTCAATTATTAAATAGTCGGGATTTTTCCAACATAGAACAACTTCTACGAGAATTTGCAAAGGAATTCTCAAAGAGAGGGATTAAGCATAATACGGTCTCCCAAATCTATGCATTTAGACAAAAGGAGAAAGAAACAATGAAAGAAGCCTTGCTTTGATTCAAGCAGTACATTGAAAGATGTCCCGCCAGAGAGCTACTTCAAGATGAGAGACTGACAGCCCTTTTCATAGAAGGATTTTGGAATGAGACTCTCAAAAAAGATCTGCACTTGAAGGCATGTGTTACCTTCGAGCAAGTCACTAGAGAGGCACTGTATCTAGTAGACAACTGTAAAGCATATGGAAAGGTGAATAATGATACTAACCAAGGGACAATTAGTGCCTCTTTGACCACTAGTGAATCCACATTGAAACTGGGTGGGCAGAACCCAATTGTGTTGGCAAATGATCGAGGAAGTGATTAGAAGGATGAACCAAGGTAACAGGCCAAACTCAAACACACGACATCAAACCACACAAAAATGTGACACTTGTGTAGGAGACCATCCGACTCAGTGGTGCAACATGTAGCCGAGGCCAGGAGCAAATGTACAACATGTATTTAAGTGGTGTGCTATCGAACAAAAATGGACAAACCATGAGACCCACGAATGTTTCTACAATAGAAACTATGTTAGGGAAAGACCATATAGGCCACCTGGATGAATGGAGTCCCCAAGAGGTAGCGTTTCCACGTGTCCAGGGTATATAGAACAACTATTAGCTGTTTTTTGTATTTTCCCAATACTCGCTTATTGGAGTTGAGTTTTTGACTCTCATATGCTATGGTATGCCCTTCTTGAAGCAAAAAAGTTCCAAGGCCATTGGAGAGGGGGAAAGGGGAACACACCCAGTACAAAACACAATGCCTCACTATAGCCCAGGGTATACACAACGCCCCAATCCAATAGAGTTCACCTTCAAAACTCGACACTACCCGCAAACAAACCACCGCTTGCACACAACATACGCACACACACCTTGCAATGCACCAGACAGACTCAATCACTCCGCTCTGCTCAATTCACAGCCTTCCGCATGCACACAGCCTCTCTCTATCTCTCTTTGCACGACAAACCTTGGGGGGGACACACACGCCTACATACGTATGGAAACACACGCACACAAGCAGAGAAGAGAAGGGGGAAGTGGGAATGATGCCAAGAGACAGTAGAAAATAGCTTTCTGGCATATGCAACACCATATACAACCAATACCATGCCGGCACAAACCTCGGAAAATAGACACTCACTCAAAGCCTACACAGGCCAAGGAGCATAATGGCAAAAAGCTCTATGGCAAAAAGACTAATGGACAAAAGACCCAAAAATGAATGTATACCTCCTTTTATAGGGGGGTGTCTAGGAGGCCTAAAAAAGAAAAAAAAGGGTGAGCTCTCATCTCGTGCAGTTCTCTTTGAGCTCTTTTTGGAATTAGCTTTGCATTGCTTGAACCTCCTTTTATAGGGGGGTGTCTAAGAGACCTAAAAAAGAAAAAATGGGTGAGCTCTCATCTCATGCAGTTCTCTTTGAGCTCTTTTTGGAATTAGCTTTGCATTGCTTTCACCTGGCATAGTTTATTTTTGGCAACTTTGCATGATGCACACCTTGCTTTGTCTGCCCTTGCACTTGCCCTTTTGGCTCTTTGGACACCTCTCGGATTGTCTCTCTCTCTCTCTCTCTCTCTCTCTCTCTCTCTCTCTCTCTCTCTCAATTGACCTTGTGGCGGGATACCCCCTTGGCTTGCCTCTTGACTTGCCTCTTGAAGCCTTTGAACTCTCTCTCTATCTCTCTTGCTGTCCACTGGCGGGATAGGCCGCTTTAGAAGGTTCTCGAACTATCCCTCTCACTCTTTGTCATCGGCTGTGGGACCCCTTCCCATGGGAGCAATAGCGACATCGCTATTCGGGGGGGTACCCCTTCAAAAGATTGGCCACAACGGGCGCGGGTACTAGCCCTTAAGGGTAGGCCATGTCATCATTGTCATCAACAACCGCCGCCGGCCAGTCACACCGCTAGTGCGCCCACTGCGCCACCCTCTCGGCCTAAAACAACGCCCGACACCACCATGTGCGCTTCCAATACCACCAACCGTAGCACCCCTATGGGCCGCCTTGGATGAGCTCAAGAGGGAGCTCCCTCGCACACCTCACATAATTGCCCAACATATGTTTTTTGAAGCAACTCATAGAAGTCGAGGTGTCGACAAGGTTTTATGTTGCCTAAAAGAAGGACACACCCAAGTTCCTTAATTGGTGTCTTTAAAATTTCAATATTTATGTGTGGACATGTTGTATGCTACCAAAGACCAGAAATATGTTGAAAGAATGCTTTTCAAATTACTTTGATAGGAAATTTGTACTAAAGATAGTAAATTTATTGCATTGGGGGGAAAGCTTGTATTTCTCAAGAAAATTCACTCCTTTTGTGATCTCTGATGTCCACATCAATTCCACATCATGGCCAACAAAGACATCAATGAAGCTATAATATTTGGAGTACCTTGGATGCAAACCTATATGGCTACACCAGTGTGGTCCACATATTCTCTACAATTTATTATTGATGGTCAAACACATGAAGGCCCCTTGGCCACAATAGACTATGAATGGTCAATGTCCACGACAAAATGCCTCAACAAATCCCCCCATGATCAACCATCTCCCATATGAAAAAAAACAAGCAAATTTGGCTAGCCAAAAAATGCTTCCAACATCCTCTATGACTATTTGGGTGCCCAAACACAAATTACATCGACTCTACATAGTTGCACTCGACAATTCAACTCTCACAACAAGGAAGTTTTAGCGCACATAGCCATTTTTCAATACAATTTTTTGCAGCAAGCTAACTCGGATACCATTTTTCGGAGCTCTTATTGTAAAAACATTTATTATTTTGATGAATTGAGAATATTGTAACTCCTATTTTTCGGATAAACTTTGTAATCGATGAGCTGGAGCTACAAGCTTCCAGATTGTATCAACTTGTTTTTACCTATCTTTAGTTAGAGCTCCTAGATTATTAGCTTTGACCACCAAAAACCTTGGCTAAGGTATAAAAGCCAATTTTTGTAAGTTATTATAAAGTTTTGGATAATGAAATACACAGCGTGAGCTAACGACGTTCACTTCTCTCCTCCTCACGCTTCTTACTTCCTCCCCGGTTGTCACATTGTAGTCGCGTCTGTTGCATTGCAACCCTAGGTAAGAGCTCTACGCATTGATGTAAGCATTTCATGGTATTTCGTAGCTTTTGGCATCGCCTACTCGCGGCCTAATTTCATCATAAGTAGAAATTTAAGCTTTAAAATAAAAAACTAAGTATAGGTGGGGTATTGGGACATCATCAATAAGCATTTAGATGCATTCTGGGTCGAAAACGACTAGGTAAAAAATCCACTGCTGTTAATAATCATGATTTTTGCACTTGACCTGAAGTGAGATTTGAGACCATAAGCATGTGTGCGTAGTCTTATAAACATGTCCTAGAAGCTTCATTACGTTTGGATTCATTTGATGTTGTAACGGATGTGATTTGTTTGCCAATGAGCGATTGGATTTTGGTAATTTCAGTCATTTGAGTGTAGCTTGAGATAGATGTGAGTTGTTTGTTGTTTTCCAAGAGACTGACAACCTCTTGTAGCCTCTATGCACTAGTCAAGTCAGCTTCGTCCCATGGATTGACAATTTATTCGTGGGTCTATGTCTGCAATAAGATAGGAGTGAGGTTATACACCCGTCCCACATTTGGCGCTGCTGCCGGGGATCGAAGAGACCTAAACTAGGGAAAAATACGAGCGTCTTGTGAAGTTTTCCTTTAATTTCCTCTAGGATCTCCTAGAGTAGAAACTTTCTTTTTAAAATCGCATAGCTTAAGATTGTCGTCTTTTGCTGTGTAGAGGTAGCTAGCTTGGAAGTAATCGTACTTACTGAGTACCTTTAGGATTGTAGGATTGTAGAATTAGAATAGGGTTTTGAGAATGATTGATGGACGAGACAAGTCTTAAGGTCAAGGCTCAAAAAACCATAAAAGACAAGAAAATGAGTGTTTGTGGACACTTTCCACAACCCATTGTAGTAGAATCTAGGAGTAGGGTAAGTAGGATCCAAGGTGGGTTTCAGAACATTGCTCTCTTCGAAAGAATCAATTGTGAGTTGTTATGTGAAGTTGCAGAATTTCAAGTCTACGGCTAGAAATAGCACCAAAAGATTGTCAACAAGTCAATCTGGCTGGAGAATATGCTTAAAAGTTGTATGAACCAGTGGGTAAGCTCAAGGACACATTGAGGTGAAAATTTTAAGAGTTTGCAAAAACTCAAATTATTTACTTTTTCTTGACATTTAAGGTCAAATTAAGTTTTGACTTGACTTAGAGGCTTAAAATAGCTCCTGAAAAGACTGTCCAGTGAAAAAGTTCAAAAAAGTGTTCATTTGGGACTTAAGTTAATAATCGTGATTACTTTTAGTTCAAGACTGACCAAGGTTGATATCGGTGACTCTATGCATGTGCACAAACAACTTTTATAAAGGACCATAGAATTTGGATAATCAAATTGACCAAAAACTGGGTAAAAACTAAAGTTTGTACTGACTTTTGGGAACTTGAGTGTAAATTTGGGAAAACTTTGTTCAAACTCAATGAAACTTGATTCATAGGCTTATATTGACGTGATAGACATGTTGTGTATATGCTTAGCTGACCAAAAAGATGCAAAAATTTGTCAAAAGTAAATAATCGCGATTATTTACACCTGCCCCATTTTTCAACTTTACAGACCAAGTTAGCATACCACTAGCTTTACCATGTTGTATTAAGCCCATAAACCAAATTTGGTAAGATTTGGATCATTGGATTGAAAATTCTGGACAAATTTGCAAAGTCAGTGTGCAATTACAAAACTGATGATCATTTGAACAAAAATTGTCCAAACTTGATAAAACTTGGCTAGGAAGCTTAAGTTGAGATACTTAACAGATTTTGTCCAAACTTAGTGCAACTTATCGAGGGACCTTAATAGGTTGTATACTTGGCAAATCAAGCCAAAAAGTGCAAAAAACTGAGAAAAGTAAATAATCGCAATTATTTACTACTGCTACACATAGACACTATTTTTGACTTTTGAACTTGTACAATGTTAGACCAACATAATATAAAGCCACCAGGAAATTTTGGGTTCAATTGGATCCAAAGTGGTACATGTTCACTCAGTTTCCAGGTTGCAGATTAATCCTTTGATTTTTGCAAAAGTAGAATTTGAAAGTCTCAATTGCTGATTCACTTAGCTCGAATTGAAGTGATACACATAGACTAGTCTCAATAATTAGCAAAAACTATACAGTCTTTGTGAAAGAATAGCTAACTTGATTAAAATTGATACATAAATGAGGTTGCAGACAAGAAATTGACAACTTGACAGAAGTTGCAATCAAGTCAAGTGGAAGAAATTGACAACAAGTCAATCCAACGGTAAGTACTCTATCTAGGGCTTCACAAGTCTTTATGAACCTTAGATCTAGTCGTATACTAGGAAACTGAGGTATATTTGGAGAAATCTGTAGTAGAGTATCCACCAAAGAGAGTGTTAATCAAGGCGAGCACTTGGACACTATCCTTGAAGAAGTCTCTGCCACTTTTTCAAAATCAACATCTGAAATGTCTTCCTATTCGACTCACTCAGAAACCGGAACAATAGTGCGTTATAAGCATATACTCTCTTTTTATAAGACTAATCACCATGGAGCTCAGGTTTACCTGGATCCTAACGAAGAGTATGCTATTCGCATTGATGATCATGGTATTGAGTTTGAAGAGGAAATCAGGGCAAACAAACAAGGAAAAATGTACATGGATAGAAACGGAACTCAGTATTTACAAGTTAAAAACCCTGGCGTGATAGTCAAATGGGGGTTAGAGGTAAATACCATAATTCTAGATATGGTAGCAAAAGAAGGACCACCAACTTTAGAATTCAAGGGATATGATCAAGTTGATTTGAAGCCTTTGAAACGGCTTAGTACGGATAATCCTAGGATCGTTGGGAGGATAGAAATGTAAAAGATCTCCTACGGACTTCGCATGCCAAATCAGGACAACTAACGCCCATGAAGATCATCTATATCTTCAAGATCAAAGATAAGGATTCATCAGATCTACCAACCTACCTGTCTAGGGATTGTTATAACAATAACTTTGTTATGATGACTCCTGAGGAGGTGGAACAAACCAAATACCAATGGTACTCCATAAGGGATTAGATATTGGGCCAAGAACCAAAAACTATTCCAAGAGATGAACACTGTGAGAGATCTTCTGAGAGTAATGTTAAGAAACCAGAAACCACCTCATCACGAAGAAAACTGAGTGCCAGTAAAGTCAGTCCAGGGTTACATGAGACACTATTTCCAACAGACTGGTCTGAAGGACTTGGAACATGACCAACTACCAGGAGACCGGGAGTTGAACCAAATAGACGTGTCAGACTAACTAATTTTCAGAAATGGGTCAGAAAATACAGTGGATCTAGGGATCCATATGACCACTTAGCAAGCTTTAACCAAGTGCTAAGAGCAGAACACATATTTGATTTCCATACTCAATTCGATGGGTTTGGAATGACATTAGAAGGAAAAGCATTGACATGGTTTCAAAACATTCCACCAAGGTCAATAATGAACTTGACTACATTAGCTCAAGGATTTGTAGCTGCTTGTTCCAAAACGAGGATCAAACACAATACGGTAGCTCAAATCTATAGCTTTAAATAGAAACAAGGTGATTCTGTTAGGGATTGTGCAACTCGAATGAAACAATACATTGCAAGATGCCCAGAGCTAGAGATACCTGCAGAAGAAAGACTAGTATCATTGTTTCTAGAGGGACTGCTAAACAAAGAACTTCATGCTATACTATTGAGGCAAGCTTTTCCATGCATGGGAACCCCCCCATATATTTTTGCCCTTTTACTAAAATATTTCCCATAATATAAGTTACTTTTGATTTTTTCTTCCTTTTTCACAAACGTTTTAGCCTTTATTAAATAAATAAGGCTTATGCTAATCAATCACGATGTAGCATAAATAAGTAAGCTTTCTTTGTTGATCTCTCTTTTGACCTTAAATATTAAATATATATAAATTACATTATATATTTTAGTATTTTCTAATATATTTTTCATGTATGTATATTATTCCACCCTACCAAATATTTTATTCACTAGTTTTCATTTTCAAACCTCAACCCCACTTTCAAATTTCAATAATACCTCCATCTAGATGATACCAATCTTTTCAAAACTCTAGGTCATGTTTTCATACACATGAAGGAGCTTACAGTTGAAGGCAAGAGAGAAGCCCACTCAAAGGGGACCACCAAAAGACTTTTGCAGCCACAAATAATACATTATTTGGCTGATTTTTTAAAGTAAAGAAGAACCCCGAATCTGAAGGAGCATTCAACATAAAAGATGTAGCTCGTGATCTCAACTTTTAGCTCAAATTTTTTCAGAATTTTTGGAGTTATGAACGCGGAGCTATGATTTTTGTAGTGGACCCCAGTTTTTTCATGTAATGGTGACACAGACCATCCCTAGTTTTCTTCCCTCTAGAATGGCTATGGTTCTACAAGTCTTCAAGCATGATTACAAGAGACAAGGCTCTTTTAATGAGGTCTTGGCAAATCTAGAGTGATTCTATCACCATTTTTGGAGGATCCATCCTCATCAACAAATATCCACCTTCGACAACCTCTCGTATAATTTTCTTACCTCTCTCTTCTCTCCCTAATAAGCTTATGTCTAGCCAAAGCTAGACTATTTTAAATATCTCCTATCCTCTACATCCTACCCACATTCTCTCATCTTCTCTCTCTATTGACTCTGGTATTTTAAATAATGAGGAGACAAGATGGGAGCCACAGTCACATGCACCCTATTTTCCTAGTCACCAAAGTGGGACACTCACCTCAAATAGAAATATTGCTAAATCCTCCCCTCCTTCCCTATATAAGGAGGCCATGAGAACACACACACACACACACACACACACACACACACACACACACACACACACACACACACACACACACACACACACACACATAAATACATACACACACACACACACCTATCCATACACACTCTTGTGCTACATGCTTGTAGCATGAACCCTAATCACATAATCACAACACCATCATCATCACCATCACCATGCACAAAAGATGAGCACCACACCTCCACACCACTTGTAATTAAGGGTTGAAGGCACAATTTCAAGAAGAAGAAGGGTGGACACACTCATGATATTCCTTGCCATCAACTCCCATCTCTCCATTATGCCTCCTACGATCTTGTTCCCTTCTCATTTTCCTGCCATACGCTACCTATTGTATTTATCTTTTGTAAGTAATCAACACACTCCATCTTGGTGCCAAAAAAAAAAGAAAAAACACACACACACAACATCACCAAAGAATACACTATGCATTGTGTGTGCCTAGTGCACACACACACACCCACACCATCACCATCACCGCAATCACCATGCTCGTCTTGAGCATGACCTCTACACCCTTGGGCTATGGAAGATGAAGGGCAGCTAAATGAAGGATGATGGCCATAACCCTTGTGCGAGTCTTCTCCATCAACTCCCACCTATCTTCCATGTGCTTTACCACTCTCTCCCTTCTCATTCCCCTACCCTATGCTCCCCATTTCATCGCCTTATTCTCAAAAAAAAGCTTGAGGTTTTGTGAGTATGTTTTCCTGCAATGTTTTGCCCATGTGAGGTGTGCGGAATCGCCACCTAGTCTTGTGTTTGGAGTGAGCTTGTGTATGTGTGAAGGGTGTGCGGATTCGCCATCCTTCTGTGGTGCCTAAGTACTAAGCCGCAATACCCCCTCCCTCACTCTCTCTCTCGCTCTCTCTCTCTCTCTCTCTCTCACTTGATCTCATTTCCCTTCCTCTTCATCATTACTCCCAAGCATCCATCTCTCTTGGATGAAAACATTGTTATGGTGGTGTGTTGTTTGCGTCCTAGCCGTTGAAGCTAGGTGGTGCCCCTTGTTTGCTTTACCATGACAGGCTCGAGGCGTGCCATTCTGTCCCCGGTGTTTTAGAGGCCGTCGGGGTTCGGGGTTCGCTTTGCTCCCTTCACTATATAGCAAGAAGCATACGACCCTAGAAGAGTGTGTGTCAGATGCTATTGATTTAGGAGACAATTGTGATATTTTCAATGAGGAAGATGTCCCTAAGGATAACCAAAGCAAGAAAATAACATCCACCAAACCAGCACAAGTGGGAACAACTGCTGCAGCATTGCTTTCAGCCATAGAAGACATGCTCAAAAGGGTGAATGACATGATGAATAACATGCAAAAAGCACCTATGAGGGGACGAGGACAAGGGGTACCTGAATAGGGGCAACCAATTAGGCCACAGAAATGGTGTGCAATCGAGGGTAAATGGACCAACCATGAGACCAATGAGTGGTATTACCGACCAAAGTATGATAAGAACGTTCAGTATGTGCCTACAAGGCCACAAGGACAATCCATGTACATATATCAGCCTAATATGGCCCCAGCTGAAAGACCACCCATGGGTATGGAACGACCTCAACTTGTGTTGGGTCAACAACCTCCATATCTGGGACATAATGCAGTGCTTGTAAAGTACATGCATCCATGCAAGAGATTAGATTTTTCCTTCGAGACCTAGCAATTTTATGGGTAATTATTTACTTTCCCTATGGGAACTGGCTCTAAAGTTAATCACTTGGCTTAGATGATTAAGAAATTCAGAATTTTACTAATTGATTTACAAGAGAGATGAAGTAAGCAAGCTCAATCACTTTCCTAGTGCGATTTGAAGATGCAGAATTACCGCAGGCATGTGTGATAGAAAATTCTCTTCTTATTGGCCTAATGGAGGTTTAATTTTAGCCTTAATCATATCTTAATGTGACAGAAGATCGAGTCTAATTTAATTACAATACTATTGAATGGTAAAAGAATGAATTTCATCAAATCTACATTATTACCGACTGACAATTTATTAACTATGCTGCCTAGAGAAAGAATCTTTCCTAATCATGTATTAATCATTGATTAAGAATGATGAATGGCTGCATAAATTAGCTAATTGAATGATGATTGTGTAATGGAGTGTAAACTTAGAGAGCAGCTATTGGGAATTATAGCTAAAAGTAGGCATAGTAGACGAAGAATTTGGGAGAATAATGATGAAAATTAAGAAGAGCCGGAATTAAACCATGATTAGGGGCTGAGAATCCTCTAATTTTTCTAATCCAATGAATCCTCAAGATGAGAATTTTGGCACCACCTCCCTTCTTGCTTCTCCTTCAAAAACTGTGTGTGTACCGACAACACCTCCCCAAGGTGTGTGTGTGTGTGTGTGTAGTGGGTGTGTGTGTGAGCATGTGTGTGTGTGTGTGTGTGTGAGCACACCTTTAAATAGGCCTCCTCAAGCTGAAAATCGAACCTGCTTGCTATTTGCATCTGGGAGCTACTCCAGTTAAGCATGGCAAGTCCAGTCTCCTATCCACCAAGTGTCCAGTTGGCTAGTCTAACTAGCTCTCACACTCACTCTCAAGCTTGGAAACTCTCCCACAACTCCCACAAGAGGGCGCCCCCTAGCTGCTAAAGCTGGGTCTGAGTGGCCTGGAACCTGTTCCTACACAGTCTCGAGCCCTGGTGCCTCCCCGCACAACTTTAGGAAAAATTGGTTTTAGGCTAAAACGGCCCATACGAGTCGGAATTTAATGCCGTAAATTGCTATACTAAGCTCTAACTAAAGCTTACTGGTCCGAGTACCTGCCATATGTAGCAGCCCCCCGGGGTCCGTAAATGCATTTTTTTCAAATTCGGAATACGGGTGCAGTTTTTTCGAGACGGTCGAAACTAGACGGGTCAAGTGACCAAAAACTTACTATTTTTGGAAAATTTTCACAAAAATTATTTTAATTCACATTTTGAAGCTTTATAACATTCTGAACATCAGGGCACTAACAGAATTTGGAAAACTGCTAAAAATGGTAACTTTTTCCATTATGATCTTTTCATGGTACAATGGTGTTCTTTTAGCTCGGGGTCGGAGACCTTACAACAAGAGACTATGCTCTTATTGGAAACCAATTGTATTCGAGAGGTAAAGATTAACATTTGCGTCTTTGTGCAAATGAAGACGAATATATTCCCATTATAGAACAATTACATGCTGGATTAGCTGGAGGTCACTTTTCTAGTGAGACCATCGCAAGAGCAATCTTAATGGCATGCATATGGTGGCCAACACTTTTTGCAGATGCCAAAGAATATGTTCGAAGGTGTGATGCTTGTCAACGAGCAAAAATGCCAACCCATGTAGATAGCATGCCCTTAAGACCAATGATGGGGGCTAGAGCTTTCGTAAAATGAAGTATAGATTTTGTTGGGCCAATACAACCACCTGCTTATAGAACTCAATATATCATTGTAGCTACGAACTATTTGACCAAGTGGGCCGAGGCTAAAGCAACCCAAAATAATAATGCCAAAACCACCGCCCATTCTTATATGAGTATGTGTTCACAAGATATGGACTGCCAATAGAAATAGTCAGCGATAGGGAAACTCATTTCCTCAATGAGGTAATCGAGTATCTGCTTAATGAATTTATGGTCATCCATAACAAATCAGCTCCCTATCACCCACAAGCAAACAGACAAGCTGAGCATACGAATAAAATTCTTAGCTCGCTATTGACTAAAGTGGTTAGTTCAGGAAGGACAGACTGGGAAATGAATCGCCATGCTGCTCTATGGGCTTACCGAGTTTCATTCAAAACAACTTTAAATGCAACACCCTTTAACCTTGGTTAAGGTCTTGATGCCATACTGCCAATAGAATTTCTATTGCCGACACTAAGGGTAGCTAAGGATCTTGAGTGGACTAGACATGAATTGTCAGAGAGACTTGAAGATTTAAAAAAGCTAGATGAGCAAAGGCTAACTGCTGTAGCTCACATCTATGCACAAAAGAGGAAACAAAAACAACTTTTTGATTCCCATCTAATTACAAAAATCTTCAAAAAAGGGGACTTAGTTTTAGTGTATTCCCTTAAGCAACACATTGCCAAGTTTAAGAAAAAGGAAAATGGATCGTTTATCATTGAAGATGTATCTCCAAGTGGAGCAGTTAAGTTGTGTACCCTAGATGGTGAACCAATGGCTAATTGGATTAGTAGCTATTGTTGAAAGAAGTATAATTTGCCACTAACCAATGAATTGCTAGAAAGAATGCATGCAGCCAAACAAAGAAAGATAAAACGACAGCAGGTTATTGATGAAGCTGAAGAGGAAGCTTGGCTTTGGGTACTCAAAAGGAAAGCTACCCTCAAGAATCAACAAATACCTATTCCCATCAACACTCTGAAATCAGATGACCGACAATGGGAATTGCAGAAAGATGCAGTGTCAACAGATGATGAATGGCTAGATGGAATGGACCTTCCCATCAAAGTACAACTGAACAATCATAGCACAAATACATTGGTAGACACAGGATCTCGAGTAAATACAGTCAGTTATTCCACGTTTAAGAAAGCAACAAGTCAGTCTTTGACAGCAGGAGTAACGACTATCAAAGGATGCAACAAGAACCCAACACCAACATTTGGAGTAGTCAATTTAAATGTGATAGTACACAGTTGTTCATGCCCTCATCAATTTATATGCCTACCAGATGAACACATGAATGAGACAATGATTCTTGGAATCTCATGGATGCGGACGTACAAGGCAGTACCAGATTGGGATACCAATCAGCTCAAGCTATCACCTAAAGGCGGACAACTCATTGTTCCAATTGCACCAAGCAAGGAGTAATGGAAAGGAGGTTACCAACAAAGCAAACCACAAAGACATCAATCTTCTCCATCCTATCGGCGGCAAGCAAATGCTACAAGTAGCATGCAAGGAGTTAGGAAAATTTGGGTACCAAAAGCACAGCTTAAGGACAAGCCGATTCAAATCTGGGTGCCTAAAACATCATCTACTGTACCGAAGATGGTTCCAAGGTTCAAAACAGAGGGAGGAGCATCTCCAAGCAAGCAACTAACACAAAATGGATTTGGAAGAAAAAGGAGCACTTATCTTCTCTGCAAACTATAAAACCGATCAAGCAATGGAGGGTTAAGTATAAGAAGACTCAACCACACTATTCTGATTAAGACAAACCAAGATGTCAATGGCGGGTAAAAGCTCGACAACAGTCACTAGTGATACCAACAGCTTAGTAAATCAGCATGTCAAAGCATCCTGATGGTACAATCAAGCAAAGAGTACACAAGCTACAAGATTTTCTCTTTGGAAGACAATATCAAAAAACCTTGACATCAGAAACCCTTGAGTTAATTACTCAAGACCCAACTCTTGCACAATGTATGGTTTTAATTGCATTGATCTTCAAAGCATAGTAGAGCCAACCAAGGCTATGCATAGACACGATTGTTCAACCAATGCACACAGTCGTCCCGAAGTACGCCATCTAGGAGAGGCGGAAGGGAACTAAGTTATTAAGGGCAATGTTTGAAGAGGGAGGATTTTTTTTTTGATGTTAACGTGTGATTTTTTGCAAAGTTACCTAATAATGCCCTTTAAATCATCCACAGGGAAATTTAACTGATAATATCTCCCCGATGAGTGTAAATAGTGTATATACTATCAGAAAATCATAAAAAAATAGTCCTTTTTGGTTATTTTCATCATTTTTCTTGATATTGAGACTTAAAAATGGAGAGATCCAACAAAAAACAATAAAGATGTGTTTTTCAATGGATTTCCTAATTATTGGATTTTCACTTTGCTTTTTTAACGTGTTTTGTTATTTTCTTTGATTTTTCAATAAACAGGTAAAAAATTAATAATAAATTCCAAATGAGCTCAGATGAAAAAACTGAAGATATGCTGATTCAGATGGACAAGACGTAAAAACACAAAAAATTTCAATCAAATTGACAGACGGAAGCGGGAAGCCTAAATCAGGCGGCCAGACCTACTTTTGCAGAATTCTTGCAGAATGAGCTACAAGAATCCGATTAGGAAAGTTTTTGAGTCTAACATAGATTTCACGGCCTAGTAGGACTAACAGGGGAATTTGGGGAAATATGGTTCGGGAAGTCCGAGTATAAATACCCAAGTTAGGCTAAAATTACCTCATTTCCACTTGTCATAGCTTTTCGACCTTCTTCGCGCGCATTTTTTGGAGTCCACAGTCACCTGTTTACAACACCGTCTTACACGAGACATGAGGGGTAAGTTCTCTACTTATCAATGATCCTTTGTGTACGGCCGGTAGCTAGTCTAAACCCCATGAAAACACCTTAGAATTCGAGTAGTGCACGGAGACCTACGACCAAGAATTGACCATAGTGGCCTGTCAGCTCATCCAAATAAGACGAGACTTGAACTGCGGCATGCATCAATTTAATAGAACACTTATATAACCCCAGTCGACCATTCGGCAGGGGTCGAGGGGGATCCCAAGTAGAAAAGCTAGGTTTTTGACAGATGCCAGAATTGGATTCTGACTCCACCGACAGCTTATAGACTCGGTCTATACACAATGTATATGGTTGGAAAATTGTCAAAAAACAAAAATAAGTCCTTTCAAATCAATTTTTGAGTCATCAGTCACATTTTTTGATCCAAATCACCTCATATCTCATACATAGGGTCTACATCATGCTTAGAACCAAGTTGCACCAAAAAATGTTCATTTTGATGAAAAAGCTAATAATCACGATTATTTATTTTTTTGCCAAGATGGGAAAAAATTGCAACTTTGCCTGCATGGGACCAAAGCACATGATGTTTTGAGCCCACTGACCAAGTTTGAACAAATTTGGAGCTCAAAATTTTAAAATTCCTTTATATCTACTGTTTTAGAGACTAAAAGCCTAAATCTGGCACCATTCTCACCCAGTGCACTCAAATGAGCCCACACTTCACTCAGAGTATCTAATTGATATATATTTCAAGCCTATGATGCCAAAATTGCAAATTATTGAAAAATCTCACCAGCTGTAAATAATCGTGATTATTTACTTTTGTTGCAAATTTTTGTTTGGACTTCATGATTTTGATCTTTACATTTTTTTATGCATCTATGCATGTTCAAAAATTGATTTGAAGCAAATTGGACTCAATTTGTTAGCAATTTAGACTGGGGACATTTCAGAGCGAAATCTCCCAAAATTTCTAACTTTGGCACTCTATTTACTTAACAGGAGCCATGCAAGCTGCAAAAAAGGCCAAGAAGAGGGTATCCCAAAAAGAGAAGCTGCAAGAGCTGCCACCATACCAAATGGACCCCAGTTCAGTAAAGACAACCAAGGCAATATATTTTTCTAAAGAACAGATGAAGGAGAACCGCATAACGGTTTTTACAGGCATGTTTAAAAGTGAAGAAGGACATCAAATAGAACTATAGCTGTTGCCAAAAGAGGTCTATGATGTTGCCGCAAAGCCCGAAACAAAAGAAGCCAACAGAAGGCTTGGACTCAAAGAATTCTACGATCAAGAACCATGTGGTGTAGACTTTCAGAAAGCCTATGAGCTCCTGTTTACAATCAAGGAAGACAGATCAAGCCAGCAGATTACTAACCAACAAGGGTAGAAGGTAGAAGTGGTAATTATGAAAGAAATAGTGGCCGAGACTCTCAAATTGCCGACAGAAGGGATGACCATGAGGACTACAGACAAAAAAATAGCAAGCACTTTCACCATAGAGACTGCTGCGGCAACATTTGTTGATCTCATCCAGAAGCAAGTGGAAGAACCAGCATGATTGTATCACCAACACTTCCACTTTCTAGCCAAAAGACCACCAAGGTACACAACACCCAATCATGCAATTGCGACTACATTCACACAAGTGTTAAAGTTGACAACTAGGAAACCCATTGATCATGCACAATATGTGCTATCCACACTGAAGGGTACCAAGAAAGAGGGAAAGATAACCTATCTGGGAGCACCTGAGGTACTTACAAGAATAGCATACCATGCTATCGGCATGACATACAATTTTTCGCTTGTCCCAGATCAGAACACATGGATTGTGTCGGCACAGCCATCCCCTCGAGCCACAAGGTCCACAAAAAGAGTTTACAAATCCAATGAAGACTTTGCTGAAAGCTCACATAAAGCACATAGCAGCGAAAGCTCAAACAATGAGGAAAGAAGAGCCCGGATTGAAGAGATGAAAAGAAAAGCAGTGGCTGCACATTAGGAAGAACCTCAGCAAAAGAAGGTGAGGTTTGAAAGGGAAAAAGAGACCTAAGCCCCCAAGCTGGAGGTGAGGACCCAGCATGGTGGATTTCAAGAGATATAAAAAGCCCCCGAACCAAGAATCCTGCCAGGCGAGAATCAGAAGATCCCAAGGATTCTCTTGAACGCATGTACAAGGAAGCAGAAGCCCTAAAGCAAAGAGAAGATCAAGAAGCAGAAAGAAAAGCAAGGGAAGAGGCGGTGGAGCAGCAAAGACAAGCGGAAGTGACCCAACAAAGTGAAGCCCAACACGAATAGAGTGAAATGTCACCCAGACCATCAACACCTGCTACGGAACAACAAGAACACCCCATGCCAAGCCCTCCACCTTCACCAACACTTAGACCCACTAAGGGAGACCAAACTAAGGAAAAGGATCCTGAAACGCAAGAAGCGGTAGGATCTAAACAACATGCAAAAACCACTTCCGAGCAAGCCAAAGCAAAAGAGCCAAAATCGGAAAGGGTAGCAAGTCTTGAACCACAAGAGACTGCCAGTTTTGAGCAACCTAAGGTACAAGAAACAGAGACCACCCCATCTACCACCACCCAGCAGGAAACGACCGAGGCATCCACGAAGCCTCAAGAAGACAAAGCAGCAGAGGAAACCACATAGCCACAAATAGAGGTAGAGGTCCCATTGTAACCAGTAATTGCCACAGCCCCACCCAAGGAGCCACAAGAGACTGCTGAAACATCTAGGTAGCTCACAGAACAAGAAGACTGGTAGACAAATGATGAAGTAATTCTCTAAGTAAATGAATATGCCAAACAAATGCAGGAAATGACAAAGAAAATGAGATCAACAACACTTAGCCGTAGTGCTAAGGCTAGAGAGCTGGGGATGGTGATAGATGCTCTGCAAGGAGAGCTAGAGGACCGAATGAATGTCATCATGGATCTGCAAAGAAAAATCCAAGATTTGAGAGCTGAAGCTGAACAACACCAGCTAGCTAGAGAGAAGCAACAAAAAGAAATGGAGGAATTAGGTGAACTTCTCACGAAGTTAATAGATGCCTGTAAGACAAAAGATGAACAACTGAGAGAGGTTACCAATGAACTCTTAACTACAACTCTGTCAATTTGAAAGATCCAAGTGCAGTTCAATTTGGTGAATGCTTCACTACAATATTCAGAGCAGAGGATCAACGATCAGGCAACCTTCTTGCTATAGATAAGAGAAAATCCTGCAGCAGCTTCCTCTCAATCAAAGGTACAGACGAAGTGTATAAAGCACTGGAAAAGAAGAATAAAGATCTCGAGCTTGAGCTAAAGCTAGAGCAGTCACAATGCAGAGACTTTGGATTAATGCAGTTACAAAGAGAAGAAGAGTTGCTCAAGGAGATAGCAGAGCTCAAGAGAGTTAATCAACTGTTGCGAGAAGGACAACAAGAAACGCAAGAAGAAGCAGGTACTTCAGAACAACCCCACATCGAAATTCCCTCAGTCTCTTTCGTTGAGATGGAAACACAGTTGGTAGAAGGGTTAGGCGGAGAAGATGACTTTCAGGTACCAATAACAGAAGCCAATCAAGTGCCAACGGTCATGCTGTCAAAAGCTGAAGAAGATTCACTTAAGGAGCAGGTCGCTCAAGAAAAAGATGAGCAATGGAAAGCAACGATGGATTGGGAGTTGAGAGTTCTCCATTCAGTCAATGTTACTCAACTCACTCCCAACCAAATCAATGCACAATGGCATGAACAATCACTGCCATATCCCTTGATCAAGGTAGAGCTGCTACAGGTTAAGTAACGACTATATAAAAACATGCAAGCAGAAGGCACAAATGAAGTCCACCCCAAGTGGAGAAAAAGCTAGTTGAATAAGAATCCCAGATACTTGATTCTGTTCTCAAGAGCACCTGTAGCACTTTAGAAAGACCCGACTTTTGTCCTGTACCAAGAGTAAGGACGTGGCAAGCACATGAACCAATGACAAAGAAGCGGCCTACATGGCTAAGTTTTTTGATATTGCTAGCTCAAGAAAAGGGAACACCGACCGAGGAATACATGGTGAAAACCCTAACAAGCACCATGGCATTCTTCAAAAGTCTCCCTGATCTTTCATGTGCTATGCTCTACAAAATTTTCCGAATGCTGCTCACATGCATTGAAGTTTTTCACGAGCCAGAGCAAGCAGGAGCACCGTGAATGTCCTTCCTCGAAGGAAATAAGGGTCTATGCTACGACCTAAGTGGCCAACCTTCCGAAGAAGTCCTTTATGGCTTCCCGGTGCATGTTCTTGCCATCTCATAATATGTTGGCGTTTGAGGAAGCGTTCTACACAGGGTTTTTCACTTGGCGAACGAAGATTTTTGGGCCAGTAATTAGCAACCTAACTTCCAGATTTGTAGGCTACTCAACCATCGAGCTCAAGAATAGAGTCACCATACAATTTTTGCAGGTACTTGACAAAGAAAGAAAGATCAGATATGAGAAAGCTTTGCATGCACTTAAAGACCACCTCGCCAGCCGTCAACCCGAAGATTACTTCAGCCCATAAAACTGTGTCAAGGGACGACACATTCGAGCGGGGGGGAATGTTAGCAGCAAGCTAACTCGGATACCATTTTTCGAAGCTCTTATTGGAAAAATATTTATTATTTTGATGAATTGAGAATATTGTAACTCCTATTTTTTGGATAAACTTTGTAATCGATAAGTCGGGGCTACAAGCTTCCAGATTGTATCAACCTGTCTTTACCTATCTTTAGTTAGAGCTCTCAGATTATTAGTTTTCACCACCAAAAACCTTAGCTAAGGTGTAAAAGCCAATTTTTGTAAGTTATTATAAAGTTTTGGATAATGAAATACACAGTGTGAGCTAACGGCGTTCACTTCTCTCCTTCTCACGCTTCCTACTCCCTCCCCGGTTGTCACATTGCAGTCGCGTCTGTTGCATTGCAACCACAGGTAAGAGCTCTACGCATTGATGTAAGCATTTCACGGTATTTCATAGCTTTTAGTGTCGCCTACCTGCGGCCTAATTTCATCATAAGCAAGAATTAAGCTTTAAAATAAAAAACTAAGTATAGGCCGGGACATCATTACTAAGCTTTAGATGCATTCTGGGTCAAAATGACTAGGTAAAAAATCCATTGCTGTTATTAATTGTGATTTTTTACACTTGACCTAAAGTGAGATTTGAGACCATTATCATGTGTGCTTAGGTCTTATAAACATATCCTAGAAGTTTCGTTACGTTTGGATGTCATTTGATGCTGTAACGGATGTGATTTGTTTGCCGATGAGCGATTGGCCTTTGGTGATTTCAGTCATTTGAGTGTAGCTTGAGATAGATGCGAGTTGTTTGTTATTTTCCAAGAGATTGACAACCTCTTGTAGCCTCTAGGTACTAGTCGAGTGAGCTTCGTCCCATGGATTGACAATTTATTTGTGGTTCTCGCTATGTTTGCAATAAGATAGGAGTGAGGTTAGTCACCTGTCCCACAACAACCTCCAACAACTCAAGAAATTTGGAAACCTAAGAAACCATCATTGCAAAAACCATTGCACACAACACCTCAAATGAAAGACTGGGTTTGGCGGCCCAAATGAGACACACAACTAACAAGATGGGTAGTGAGCTGTTGAAGAATCTACAGATTGAAAATAAAGAAGAGGTGGAATCCATTGAGGCAGTGAAGCAAGCAGAGAGAGCCTTTGAACATTAGATGGCAAGAACTGCTAGGATGACTCATTATAAAATGCAGGAGCTGAACCTGAACACTCAAGAGGAACCACATACAATGCATGTATCAACAAATATGGATGAGTAATTTAAACTGAAACTGAAGGAATTGCTGTTAGAATTCAAAGATGTTTTTGCATGGAAATACACATACATGAAAGGAGTAGATGCTAGCTTTTTGTGAAACCAAAACTAATTTGAAAGCAGATGCAGTTCTAGCTGTACAACAAAGGTACATGATGAATCCTAATCATGCCAAATTGGTTAAAGAAGAGACTGAAAAACTGTTGGCTGTGGGTTTCATTTATCCTTTGGATGAAGTTACTTGATTGTCACCAATTGTTGTAGTTCCAAATAAGAATGGAAAGATTAGGGTGTGTGTGGACTACAAGAAACTAAATGCTGCTATAGTAACTGATACATTTCGTTTACCTTTTTGTGATACACTACTGGATGCAATATAGCTGAACATGAGATTTATAGTTTTTTGGATGGTTTTAGTGGTTATAATTAAATTTCAATGGCACTTAAAGACAGGGAAAAATAGCTTTTGTGACTGAATGGGGAGTTTATGCTAGCAATGCAACGACATTTGGCTTGAAAAGTGCTCCACCAATATTTTAGAAAGCACTACATCGTGTGTTTGCTAAATACCTTACAACATTTCTGAGGGTTTCTTCGATGATTTTAGTGTTTTTGGAAAGAAGTAGAAGCATCTTGAACACTTGAGGTTGTGTTTTAAAAAATGCAAGGACTTCAGATTGTCATTAAATACAGCCAAATGTGCATTTGTAGTTAAAAGAAAAGTTCTTTTAGGGCATGAGATTTTTGAAGAAGGGGTGTCTATTGATCCCAAAAATGTGGAGGCTATTAGTAAGGCACCAGAACCAAGAACAATTAAACAATTGAGCAAATTTCTGGGCCAAGTCAAGTGGCATAACAAATTCTTGAGGTATTTGGCTCATGTATGCACACCATTAACAAAGCTTACAAAGAAGGAGGATGTATTTGAATAGGGAGAAGAGCAGAGCAAGGCATTCAGGACTTTGAAGAAGATGCTGACTGTAGCACCGGTTTTGATTGTTCTTGATTGGAAGTTTCCATTTCACATGTTTGTGAATGCATCTCATGTAGCAATGGGTGCAACATTAATGCAAGAAATCGGCAGAGGTTGGTTCATACCTATTTACTATGCAAGAAGGGTACTGATCCTTGGAGAGAAGAACTACATAGTTACTGAGAGGGAGTGCTTGGGAATGATTTATGCACTGCAAAAGTTCAGACATTACCTATTGGCAAATAGGGTAATTTTTCATGTGGATCACTAGGCATTGATATACTTAGTGAATAAACCCCACCTTTGAGGGAGGTTGGCCACATGGATACTACTTTTGAAGGAATTTGATTATGTTGTGATACATACTCCATGCAAACTTCATGTATTAGCCGATTATTTAAGTAGATTGGAACATGAGAGAAAGATTCTGTAGGAGGGCCTGATAAGTTGCATGATGCACAACTGTTTCTAGTTCAAGTGACTGACGAGTCAGGGGATTGATATGATGATATGCTTCAGTTCTTGGCTAAAGGGGTGTTAATTGAAGTAATGACTAAGGATAAGAGGAAGACTAGCATTAAGAAGTAAACCTTTTATAGTTATAGCAGAAGTTTTGTACAAAAGAGAAATTGATCAGGTGATCATGAGATGTGCTCATGCAGGTAATTTAGGAGGCCATTTTTTAGAAGATGTGACTGTAAGAAAAATATTTCAACTTAGAGTTTGGTGGTTAACTATTATAAGGGATGCTCATGAATTCAGTAAGAAGTGTTTGTTGTGCCAAAGGGAGGGTAGACCATCGAACGTGGGTAGGATGCCCTTGCAACCTATCTTACCTTTGGAACCATTTCACAAGTGGGGATTAGATTTTGTTGGTCCCATCAAGCCACCTGCAAGGTTCACATAGAATAGGTACATCTTGGTTGCACAACTGATTACTACACAAAATGGGTGGAATTGGTGGCTTTGAGAGATAACAATGCAAGGAGTGTGGCCAAATTTTTGTATAAAAATATTATGACCAGGTTTGGATGTCCTATTGAGTTGGTTTCTAATCAGGGAGGAATTTTTTTTAACAAAGTGATCAGTAAACTCATTGAACTACACATGATACTGCACAAGAAGTCAACTGTGTATTATGCTCAGGAAAATGGACAAGCAGAGAGTACCAATAAGATGTTGATAAGGAAGTTGGTGAACTAGAACATGACATATTGGGATGAGAAGTTGGATTCAACACTCTGGGCTTATATGACAATATTTAAGGTAACTACATGCATGACACCATTCATGTTGGTGTATGGATTGGAAGCAATAGTTCCTATGGAGTTTCTAGCCAAGCCTCAGGGTTGCAGATCATAAAAAATTATCTCCTCAAGAGTCAGTTAACTGCAGAAAGGAAGCATTACTGAAACTAGAAGAAGATAGAGTTCAAAGCCTGTATGTTGTAGAGGTTATCCAACAAAGAAGGCAAGCTTGGATCAACAGTAAAATAAAATTAAATATTTTTACTGTAGGGGATTGGGTGTGGTTTACCTAGGACCAAGACTTTGCAAACTAAAACTGAGGTATGTAGGACATTTCAGATAGTTAGGTCTATGGGCTTAATACTTTTATTATGACTCATGAGTCAAGATAGGTAATTGCGAAGTCTGTGAATGGTTTCCAACTTAATCCATTTTTGGGAGAAATAAAGGGTACTTGAGTAGAGCATACCATTAATGATGTTAGTGGGATAGAGACATCTTATGCATGCAAGGCAGTTGATAATGCGACCATTTTGAAAAGCGTTGAGAAATATCCTACGTTGGATTTTTTTCCCACTCTACATTTTCTTGCTTGTTGCAACATGTCAAGCCTCCTAATACATCTGTGGGTGCATGGTTCATGACTCAAGGATGGAAGATGATGAGCCCTTGGTCACGCTGCAACCTCTATGCAGATCTCAATATCAAAGAGCTGTAATACCTGACTCTAGTTCAGATGATGAGCCAAAAATGCTTACATCTATCAAAGCATTACCACCTGCCAAGGAGGAAGTGATCCTAGAGTACACCTTCCTGGACTTTAGGTATGAATTGGTGGCAAATGAAGACAATATTCCATGGTTGAAGAAAATAGGGTTACTAAATTTTGCAAGGCTACCTTGGGTGAGTTGGAGGCAATATCAAATGCCAATGGTATATTTAAGGTATTTGCAGGCAAATGATGGACATATCTTTGCAGAGGACTATTTGACTAAAGAATTGATTGCAAAGGTGTTTGATGTACCTGTTGTAGAAGATAATGAGGCTAGTAAAGAAATTGAGAAGGACATGACAAAGGCATTTTGTACAGTCTCAGGGTGGGAGGCACTATTGTGAGTTGTCAGGAATGAAGAATCAGGTGAGACTGCAACAGGTAAAATGGTTTATTGAAAGAATATTTTTGTTGGTCAAGTTAGAGTATATTAGCAGGAAAACTTATGGTATATTGTTAGCAATTGAGACTAGCATGCATATTGGATGGACAAACATCCTATTTGATAGGATTAAGTTTGAAACCTACACCAAACAGAAAAGAAAGGATAAAACAACAAAAGTGGGACCATATTTGACATCAATTTTTCAGTATGTGAACAAGAGTATTTTGTAGAGAAAGAGTTTTCTAATACCAGGCCAGTTAATTGAAGATTCAAGATCCACCGAGGAAAGAAAAAAGACAAAACTGCAGTAGGAACAAAAGAAACTAGAGATGACAAAGGATGTGGAAAATTTGATGTCTACAGGTTATTCAAAAAAGAAATCTTTGGATGTAGTTAAGATAAATTTAGACAAGGAATTTTGGGACTCATTTCTTGAATCTGGAGTGGAGCCAAGTGAAAGACCTGCAGTACTTGTGTCAGTCAAAACAGGTTTTAAAAGCAGAAAACTAAAGAGAAAACTTGCAGAGGAGGCACCTGTCATTATATTTGGGGACTCTGCAGTTGAAAAGACTAGAATAAGTAAGGCTAGTTTTCCAAATGTATCTTTCAATGAGGTGAGAAATGAAATGGGTGTAGTCAAAGAATATGTGGAACAACAAACAATGGATTTTACTTTATTGAAGAGTGAGAATAAGAGACTGCACAGTGAATTGAAGCAAGTTAAAGAGGAATCACTGAAGGCAAAGAAAACACAGACTGAAGAGGAAGTATAGAAAAAAGTTAAAGAGTTGACTGAAAGCCAGAAACTAATGCAAGAGGAGTTAGCCTCCTACAAGCAATTGATAGTATACATAGAGAAAAGTTCAATCAAAATTGCTCAGTGGAGAGATGAGTGGCTTAATGTATTGCAAGGACAATTAACTAAATTGATTACTTTGAATGCTACTCTAGAAAGCAGTAACATGGTTTTGTTGAACAGAGTTACAACATGTAGAAAAGTGGAAGAGAAGATTAGACAAACTTCAGAAGAAGTGTGAGGGCCATGCCCGAGGACCACCGACCGTACCATCTCCAAATGGATACACCGTGATCTTCGACATCCCTCTCGCTTGAGACCGACACCAAGACATGACTCCTCCTGCTCTTTGATGCCAACTAAAGGGGGTGATAACATTCACTTTCTCTCATATGGGTCCCTTAGCCCCAAAGAACCTTTGCTTACCAATTAAACTTATCAATCAAAGTCATCGGACTAACTTGGAACTCAACCTTCCAGGGTCAACTGGTGGGAGTTCTCTAATTCACCCTTGGTACAAGGTCATTGATGCTTTTTTCGCACTTATGACCGAGCACAGCCGTCAATGCGTTCCCCTAAGGTGAGTGTATTAAAATCTACACAAATCCCTCGATCCCAAGTTTTTCTCCCGCTCCGTAGATCGGAATCCCTTTCCTCGATGTTGACTTTACTTCTTGGACAACATACCATTGGGTTCAACTTTCCGGCCAACAATTAACCCTCTGGAATCTACCCATCCACCGAACCGTTTGATAAATGCACCTTCCCAAGGTAATACTATGATACTAGAAAACAATATTCCAATCATATCGAACCAAGATTACATTTCAAGCATTTGAAAGCAGCATGCAAATTGTTGCATACCCTTGCAAATGTGCATTTATCAGATCGTTCCCACCTTTTTCTTTTTATAGAATATTTTTACTTTCTTTTTCCTTATTATTAGTAAAATTATCTAGTTATCTTTCAAGCAATCACATATACTTCTCTAGGAATATCTCTATCCTCGTCCCAGGACTCGGGTATCCTGTCTCCTCCGCCACGTGTGTGGAGGCGACGCCTTTACACAGATTCCGATTCTTATTTTTCTTTACCTTGTGTGGGAAAGGCTTCAAAGATAATCTACTTTAGGTTTCCTTTAAATCAATAATCCCGAGAAGAAGAGCAAAGGTCCGGCTAAGGAGGACAACTACGGAATAGCCCATTTAGGTTCTTAGCCTTTCCAAGGTTCCTTTTTACCAAAAAATTTGAAGAGTTACTTAATTAAATCACATCCTCCTCCCTTATCATGATCCCTCCATGGGTCCTTTTTCCTTCCTCTTTTTCTTGTCGGCATCAAGCCTACCCGGACTAGGTCGATTTCCAGACGCATCCGCGGGTCCCATCCACCCGGTGGGGACACTCCCATTCAATCCCATTTCTAGGGCAATGAATGAACCCGAGCTCAAAACATAGACCAATGGTTATCAATCCTGGTAAAAAATGACCATCCCTCGTTGTATCCCACAGGTAAACACTTGTGCTAGCCTTTTTTCAAACATGAAGACAAGTTCATACTTAAATCTCTATGTCATGCTAGGGCTATCCGTGTCAATCTTCTCGGTAAAGTTTTTAATCCTAGTTTAAATTTAGATTAAGATCCTTGAGTTATAATTGTTTAATTCCTATCTTCTTTAATTTTCTACTCAAAACAAGACCTTTTAAAAAACAACAAATCTCTTGGGAGTTTAAGGTTTTGTTTCGACGTAAGTTTCGAGTTAACTCCGACTTCGATGAATCCCATTTCGGTCCCTTTTTATCATTTGCCATCTATGGGGCATCTCCATGGAAGTGATAGGACTTTTATGTTCAAGAAACACGTTGGTACAACCAAAGTGTGTTGACCATAGAAGATGGCATCGGCAAATATGTGTAGGCTAGCAGAAACATGGCAAAAGGCTAGAGCAGCTGGGAAGATCATGGGCTGACAGGTAGCAGCGAAAATGTATGGCTGATGCGGTTTATAGGCCAAGAAGGGCTCAACAAGGGGAGCAGATGAAGGAGATTCAAGGTGTAGTCTTTGGGTCCAGTAATGTAGAGCTTGAAGTGCTGAAGTAGCAGGTCCAGATGGCTCATCAAACAGAGGTACGGAGCCCAAGATATTGAAGGTTGAAGGCTCAATGTGTTACGGATTCTTGTCGGGCGGACAGGGTAGCTAGGGACAAGTGGCCCAAGTGGATGTCAGTGTATGGGTGCATAATGCTCAATTTATGGAGCCTACTCGTCTTTTTAGATTGCAGATAGGAGCCACGAATTGCAGTTTATGGCCAGTTGAAGTTTTGCCGGGGGCTAGGTTGGTGTCCACCTGACCACATGGGGAATTGTGCCATATGAATTTTTTTGGACTGTGATAGAGTGCGAGGAGGTGTTGCATAATGTATGGATCTAGCACGAGTTGGGAGTACGTCAAACGAAGCCCGGAGCAGGAAGATATAAAAGTTTGAAGGTTGGGTGCATTTGTCCGGAGTTGGCCACATATGACTTTCTCGGTTTTTGTAGCCTCGATTTGGGGGCTTGGGGAATTGTGAAGTGCGGCAAGGTGGGGTAAGTTTGGGGTCAGACAAGTGAGTTTGCGGCAGGGTTTTACGGCTCGGTGATCGGATCTCCAGTGACCAATTAGCAAGCAGGGAAAGCAGTGGAAAAAAAAAGAGGTTGGGGATGTTTTTTTAGGGAAACGTTTTTTGAAGTTTCAAGCTATTGGGGAGAACTCACCAAAGACTGTCACGTGGTAGGGAGGTAATCCCACATGCGCATTGTGGTGGCCGAATGACAGGGTATAAGGGATGGTGCGTTAGCCCATTGTGGAGTGTGTTAAGGGAAAGAAGCTCCTTGGCGTGGTGACAATGGTGGATGGCCTGCGGGCTCTGCATAGTGGCGCTTTTGGCGGTGCTGGGCGCTTTATTGGGCGGAGAGGGCGGCACGGTGGGCGTGCTGGCGTGGATGGCCGGCGGTGGTTGTTGATGGCAGTGATGATGTGGCGGCTTGGCAAGGCCTTCTGCCCACGGCCACATGGGCCATAACCTTTTTGAAAGCAAGGTGCCCCCCCCAATAGCGATGTCGCTATTGCTTGTGTAGGGGAGGGGTCCCACAATAGGTGTATGACATGCAGCAAGAGTGAGAGGGAGAATTTGAAGGCTTCAAGGGGCAAGGCAAAGGGGGCAATTTTGCCACATATAGCAAGGGAGTCGGGAAAGAGCAAGAGAGAGAACCCAAAGGGTTAGAACCAAGAGGCCATTCTAAGGCCGGGCCAAATGGGTGAATTCAAATGGAGAGCCGGGCGGTTGAATTGGGCGGACAAATTTGACATATGTGTGCACCATGCCGAGGTTGCCAAAAATAAACTATGACAAATGCAAGCAATGCAAAGGAAATTCCAAATGAAGCTGCAAATGAAGTGCACGAGATGGGAGCTCACCCATTTTTTCTTTTTTAGGTCTCCTAGACACCCCCCTATAAAAGGAGGTATACATTCATTTTTTGGGGTCTTTTTGCCATTAGGCTTTTTGCGATAGAGCTTTTTGCCATTATGCTCCTTAGCCTGTGTAGGCTTTGAGCGAGTGTCTGTTTGTCGAGGTTCCTACCGGCATGGTATTGGTTGTATATGGTGCTGCATATGCGAGAAGGTTATTTTCTATTGTCTCTTGGCATCATTCCCCCTTCCCCCTTCTCTTCTCTGCTTGTGTGCGTGTGTTTTCAAGTGTGTGTGCCCCCCCCCCCCTCTGGCCGAGGTTTGTCGTGCAAAGAGTGATAGAGAGAGACTGTGTGCGTGTGGAAGGCTGTGAATTGAGTGGAGCAGAGTGATTGAGTCTGTCTGGTGCATTGCAAGGCATGTATACGTATGGTTGTGTGCAAGTGGTGGTTTGATTGCGGGTAGTGTCGAGTTTTGAAGGTGAACTCTAGTGGATTGGGGTGCTGTGTATACCCTGGGCTATAGTGAGGCATTGTGTTGTGTGCTCGGTGTGTTTCCCTTTCCCCCTCTCCATCTTCTGGTGCCGCCCCCACTAAGGAGCTGTCTAATGCTCTGATTTGAAGTTTGAAGTGGTGTTTTTTAGCCAACAAAGTGGTTGGCTGATGGTCAAGATGTTTGATGGTCGAGTTTGAAGTTGACAGAGATGGTGGAGCCAGGCTTTGGCCTCATGTTTATGGGCGTTGAAGATCCTGAGGATTGGTTAGTAGATTTGAGTTATGGCTACTGTCAATGAGTATGTCAACGGATGCAAAAAAGTTGCAAACCGTGCCGCTGTTGATGGAAGGATGAGCCAAGGTGTGGTTCGATAGTCTAAAGAGCAGTGATTGAGGATCATGGTAGAGGTTGCAAAGTTAGTTTCTGGAGCGGTTTCGAGAGGTGATTACACCGGAAGAAGTTGGTACAAGACTGAAGGAAGTATGTTAGGATGTACGTAAGGATTTCTCTATTTTCATTGAGCAGTTTGAAGCTTGTTGGAATCAGTTAGAGGTTGCTACTGGGATCAAAAGAAATTAGTATTTTAAGCTGTCAAACCTGTTAGAGTGCTTGCATCCGAGGATTAGAGAAAAGGCCGAAGACGGTGCGGATACCTATGAAGACATGGTCTATCTGGCGAAGATAAAAAGCAAAAAGGTGAAGCGGACATTGAAGCTGGGCATGTTGAAGCCAACAAATTATGTGCCTATTGTGGAGGTAGTAAAGTGTTCTTTGGTCCAACCAAAGGTGGCTCCCCAAGTGTTCGAAGTGCAGAGCCTGTTGAGGTAAGGCCTATGGTTGGTTATGTTTCTTGGAGATTTCCAGTTTGTGAAGTGCATATGCAGAGGGTGGACGAGCTTGTCAACGAGGAGAATCTCCATATTGAAGTGAACCAGGAGGCAAGAGTGGTAGCAGATATTGAGGTTCCAATGCAAATTGAAGAGGTAAAGCCTGTCCTTGTGGAAATTTTGCATGAAAAGATAGCAGCATGCAATTGGGTTACAGATACCGAGGGTTCAAAAGCTGATAGAGAAAGTGAGCAAAGCCGGGTAGATAGTCAAGCTTTTGTGGAGCAGCGAGCGGATAAAGATGCAGATATGGAGTCAGTATATGATGCAGATGGTGAGGATAATATAAGCTCGAGTAGCTAGGAGACAAGCGAGGAGAATAGAGCAGATGAGTCCACATCCTATGATGAGGAGATCGAGGCTAACGAACCTGAGCTGGTAAAGGTAAAGTTGCCCTCTTATGTGTTTGAGGATATGGTAATAGCCCATGTGCAAGAAGAGCAGGGAATAGAGCAATCCGAGATGCTTGATGAAGACCAAGTGGTGCGGTCTACGCCTACAGATGATGATATGCAGGTAAAGGTGTTATGTGGTGCCATGCTAATGGCTGTGCTGATGAAAGTGGCGGTGGAATGTGCCATGGCGGTGCAACATGTACAGAATCTTGCCAGGAGAGATAGAGCAACCGTGCCTATGGAGGAAGTCAAGGTGGATACAATAGAGAACGAGTTTCTCTCTTCCTTGGCGAAGCATGATGCAACGATAAAAGAGGTGATTGAAGATCAGGTGATTGAAGCTAAAGAGAAGATGGTGCTGATCGACCTTGAAGGGCCGGTTGATGAGGAAGGGCTCGATGATGCTGGAATTGAGTGTGCGGCCAAAGAGGAGGTTGTGTTGCAAGAGATGGTGGAGATTTCAATGCAGTTGACATGTCCAATAGTGGAGAAAGAAGAATCCCAGACAGTGGCTTTGCTTCCATTGAAGGTATGTAAGCTATGGCTGCATAATATGCTGGTAGATACAGCTAGGTGGTGGATGGTTTAATAGATGTAGGGGTCTATTCTCGAGGCCTCCACTTTGTTTGGTTGGGAAGGAGGGTCGATGTGTTGGAGCTTGGTGTCAGGTATATGTTTTTTTGATGGTGATATGCTTGATGATGCTTGGTGTGGAGTAGACAGTTTGCAGAGGGATGCAAGGAGTGCTGAAGGTAGGCTAGGGACAGCCTACACACATGGTGGTCTATGTGCTGGGGTACAACACTATGGTGAGCAGTTATTGATGGGTGGATGTTAAGGCGGTTACGCTGCTAGCGGAAGCTAAATAGCGAGAACTCAACCAACAACAGAATTTGTCAGACGAGGACGGAGCTTGACCCGCAGGCGCATGGAAACAACTAGGTGGGTGTCAAATCACCTACTCGACCTTCTAATGACAATCACTACTAAGGAAATCAAATCTAAGCTCTAGAATACGCAAGTGGCTGAAATCCGTACTACGAACGAATGCTATACGAAACAGGATCTAGAATCATTGAATCGATCTCAAACTCAAGGGGAAGTCTATACACTAGGTAAGAACAACACCCTAAAGACTTGAACTGCAACATCAACCTATAACCACTCCGTGCGGTAAACGCGTATGAAGACAGGCCAAAAAATACAGGTGACCGAAACTTGACCCCGATGGTACTAATGTGTAGCTCTACTCGTTGTGGTTCTATAGATATGCTGCACGCTCAATTCCGACACACGAGTTGGAAGAAAACTCACACTGAAGCTCGTAGAAGCTTACCACACATAGAAGCCGATAACGCACACTCTTGGTATCTGTGCGTAGCTCTCGCCATTGCTAACACAATGGCGGTGTCGCTTCTCCAATGGCGGCTCCGTAGCTCGTGTAGCAAGTAGATAAGACTCTCTCTCTCTCTCTCTCTCTCTCACTCTCTCTCAGACACAGTCACAACGCTCAAAAAACTCACTTTGATTAATACTCTGAATCCTTTAGGTTACAAAAACTTTGGCTTATATACCTCAGCCTTGGAGGTGAGAACATCTCTAACTAATTACATCAGCAAGTGAAATTACTTCGGGATTACAAGCTGGAAACTCAATTGAGTCCCGTTACTTAATGAATGGCTCAAATCAAAATTAATGTCGAAAGGACATTTATTACAATCAATGGTTACAAAATGATGAGTGTGAGCAAAAATGTGGGTGTGATCCTCTGCTGGCTCAACACTCCCCCCCTCCGCGTTCATGTCGTCCCTGACATGACTTTTATGCTTGGTCAATAAAGTCCTGTCGTCTTGAGCATTTGCAAATGTGATTCGTATCGTAGGTTGCCGATGGTCAAGGTTGGGCCGAATATTTTGCTTTCGTGGGTGAAAAAGCCGGTGTAGAAAGCTTCTTCAAATGTTTGCATGTGGAAGCTAGGCAAAAACATAATCCTTTGGTATAGGAGGTGTAACACTTTTGGAGAAGGCTGCAATGAAAGATCGTACATCATATCAGTCACCGTGTCGGCCGTCGATAGTAGACTGGAGGTCGTGGCTTTATCTGGCGCGAACACTTCAATGCAAGCTAAGAGAGTCCTGCAGATTTTCTTGAGCATCTGACATGAAAGGTCAGGAGAGCCAGTAAAGAGCTTGATGGTGCCCGTTAGGGTTTTCACCATGTAGGCTTTACCTATTCTCTCTCTTGCCTTTGGTCCTGGCATCCTGGGATAATTAAGCCAATTTGGCTTCTTTTCTGCAATCCTGCCATGCTCTTTCCAGTTTCTGACTCTTGGCACCGGGCAGAAGTTTGCATCCTCCCGAATGTCCTCTGGTGCCTCCACCAAGTAGATGAGGTAGGCTGGGTATTTGTTCAGCCAACCTTTCCTCCATCTAGGTTGTGAATCTACTATCTTCTTTGATTGTTCCTCCTTTGTGATGTCGCCTTCGTAAAGAGAGACATACTGCTCCTCCTCTATTCTCTTTTTCGTCTTTAGCACTTCAAATTTCATCAAAGGGAAAGGCAGGTTGGATTGCATCCACTGTTCATGGAGAACTTTTGTGTCTAATCCCTGAAGTCTAATGGAGATTAGGAGTCTCCTCTCCCATTCCATTTCCGCCTTGGCACTCTCCTCTGCTGACTTTTCTATTTGGTCATGGAGCCTTTGTTCTTTTTCTTCAGAGATTCTTGAAGTCGAGGCCACCTCTTGAGCTGGGGCTGGATCTTCAATTGTGGTTGCCTCTCCAGTTTCTGGTAGCTCTATGGCTGCTCCACCTGATTCTTCTTGTGGTGTCTCTGTCTCTCTTCTTTGTTGCTCTTGTAGATCTTGGATCTGTTTGCGGAGGGCCTCATTCTCTGTCCGTAGTGTTTGATTTTCTAATGTGAGCCTCTCCTCTGCGGCCAATGATCCCTCCGCAATGTGCAACCTTTGCACTTGCTCTAATCTCAGCTCTCTTTGTAAGCTTCGGACCTGGTCTTCCAAAGCTGGTATGATAGCTCCCTCTTGTTCGGTTCCTGCTCTGCTAGCTCTAGGGGTAGTCCCGAGTCTAGTGATTGTTCTTTCTTGGAGCTCGACTCTCTCCCTTAGCTCAATGAGCTCATCCTTGGCCGCCTCCAACTAATCCTCTATCCGCTCCCTTGCTTCTTGTGCACTTGTTACTTCTCTTGAAGCCTCGGTTAGCTGGAGTATCAAGCCGTTTCTCTCGTTTTTCGCGTCATAGAGTGATGCTTTATGACTTTCAGATTCAGTCATAGCATTCTCTAATTTTCTCTGCAACTCCGCTTCCCTTTGTTTGGCTGTCTCAATCTCTACTTCCTTTGCCTTGGACCTTTCTTTTATCTTGCTGAGCAGTTCATGCACCATGTGCATGTCTTTTTCATCATCATCTGTCAACTCTAAAGCTCTTTCCGCCACCACCTCCACTGGCTTTGGCTCTTCTAGTACTTTCGGTTCGTCCAGTTTCTCTTCACTTTCTTTTTTACTCTTTGTTTTTTCCTCCGTTCCTCTCCGTTCATCTTGTTTTTGTAGGGTGATCCCATAAACTGCCTCAAGGGCCTCTTCTTCGGTGTATCCTATCTCTACCAGATCCTCATAATCATTTCTCTTTTGTTGAACTGGATCTATCTTCTTTTCTTTGGTCTCGGCCTCTGGCTTTTCCAAATCATCTGTGTCCACCTCTACTGTGGTCTCCTCCACAATTTTTTCCGTCTTCTTAGGGCTTGGTACATCAGTCATAGAGGGATATCTGTCCTCAAATTCCTTGGCTTTCCCTTTGTCGGCTTGCCCATCTTTCTCTTGAGGCTTAGTAGACTCATCTACATTCCTTTTCCCCTTGTCGTCTTTTTTCAGCTCAGCTTTTAATTGTTGTACCTCCTCTTCAGTGTATGGCTCGACAGGTTGCTGCTCCAGAATAGCCTCTAACTCCTCATAAGCTTTAATATATTGATCGTATTGATCAATATGTGGCCTGGCTGAGCTAGTTCCGACTTTAGTGGGGTCTGGCACCCACTTTTCTTCAAAGTCACCCTTTAGAGCTCTTTCCGCTCTAAACTGCTCCACTAGTCTTTCCATTCTTGCCGCTTTCTGACTTTTGGTTTGCTTGGGAGCAACCTTCTTCTTTACTTTCTTCTTAAGCGGCTCGTCCACATCCTCTGCAAGTTCTGAAACTACTTCTAGTTTCCGGCGTGCTCTTGTGGATGCCCTCTTGGATACTTCCGGTTGTTCTTCCTCCTCGTCGGCTTCTTTAAGCCACTCATTCTGGGAGGGAACCTTTGGCCACTGATCTCTAGCTCCAATAGCTTCATAAGCTATTCTTGTCAGAATTTCCGCTCCTCCTATGTACTTTGGCTTCTCGTTGTGCATGGCAATTACTTGCTCGTGGATGTGTTGAGCGTAATTCACCTCTTTTGGCATATTGCTCTTTAATGCCCATGTGATGGTGGTCGCAATGGCATGGGGTGGTGTCGTATACTTTTGCGGTCTTTTACTGCAAACATGAAGAAATTGGTTGTACAGTCGGCAAAGGGTTGCCGCTCTTGAGTCCGCCATATCTCCATAGGTTGCATTCTGCTTCTTGGGCCCATAGACCTCTATGGCCTCCCTTCTTTTCCTGACCGAGCTCCCTTTGTTGTGCAGCTTCAATGCGTCTTCAATGAGCTGTGGAGTGATCTGTACTTCTACTTTCTCTCCATCCATGGCTGTCAATGTGGCTTTTCCATCCTTCTGAATGGATGTTGCCAACTTGTACACTCTTCTTGTATCCACACCTGATGGTTTCGAGGTGAAGAAAATGTGCAAGTCTGCCCTTCCCAGGTACCTGCTGATGTCTTCTGACCTGCTATAATCTACCAATTCCTGTGGGATCATTGGTACATCCACCGCTTTCCCTTGAGGATCTCTGAAAGTCCCCTGGTAGATCTTTATTCCCTCTTTCTCCAATACTGCTTCCTCCACCCAAGTTTTGGTTGACTTGAGGGTTTCTGCTGGAATGTCAAAGGGTTCCGCTTTTGCAAGAGCATCTTTGATTGTCGGTCTTTTTCTCTTCGTTGCCGATGACTTGGCGGAATCCATGGATCCTGTACTCCAATTTCAGAAGTTAGCGTCTTTTTAGTACTGAAAGCCGAAATGAAGCTTTTAACTATTCAAATGACTTGAAAATTGAAACATGAGCTATTCAGGGCCTAAGGATGCAAGGTAGGTGAAAAAAATATGCAAAATGGGCTCAAAATCATGTTGGAGACATCATACGCGTATGATGTCTTTTGTGTCAAAATGACTTCATATTGGTTGTGCTTGTAGCTGATAGTGTATACATGAGTATCATATGCTTGTATTTGAGTTTGGATCCCATTTGGTCAAGTTTTGGCCAGTTTAGTCCAGTTCCGGCTCTTGGAAAATTTTTGAAAGGGATTTGGATTTTATGATCCAAATTGGATAAAACTTGGTGGTTCACTTTCAAATGGCATGTAGATCACTTCTGTTTGGTGGTTGAAGCCCTGAGGTGCCAAAATCACATAGTGAGACATCATACGCGTATGATGTCTTTTAGTGTATTTTTGGATCAAATTTCTCTATAAGCTTGGATTTGACTTTAGATAGGCTTATTCAGCGGATTTATGAAGCTTGGATAGATTTTGGGCTAAAAATGGCTCTGGAGACATCATACGCGTATGATGTCTTTTTCATCAATTTTGCATGGGATTGGTTCTGTGGACTCCCCATGTACTAGTGAAGGGTTGTTTCTACTCAAATCTTGGTTTGGACTTGAGTATGTTGGATTTGGGCCAAAAATGGCTTTAGGTGAAGGATTTTCCCTCAATTGGGCTAATGGGGTGATCCTCTTGACCAAATGGTTCCAAATTTCATATGTAGCATGTATTAGATATATATAATGGATGTATGATGACAAATGAGCAGTTTTGGCTCTGTAAGTGCAAATAGACATCATACGCGTATGATGTCTTTTGTGTCAAAATGGTGCTTTTTGGTTCCAGATAGCTTGTAGATGTGTTAATCAACAATCCTACAAAGTTTCAATGAGTTTGGAGTTATTTTGACAAAATTAGGACCAAAAATCAATTTTATGGCCTACTTTGCGTCTTTTTGGTTTTCCTTGGGTTTTCTAACTCCAATTCTCATGATACTTGGTTCATAGGATGTGATTAACATGTGGAATGAGGCTATGCACTCAAATGTTGAAATGGATGTGAAATTCATGCTGTGAGACATCATACGCGTATGATGTCTTTTCTTGAAATGTTGGTCTTTTTGTGCAAAGAATGCTTTGTGCTAGTGCCCTAAGCCCTGCTAACTAGTTTTCAACTTAAAAAGTCATCAGTTTAGCTAAAAATCCCCCTTATAGGCATTTCAGTCTCCGAAGTTGTCTTTTTGCCTTGGAGTTGAATTTCTTCAAATTTTCTTTTTAAGAGTTGCATTTCCAGCTCATTGGATATGTTGTGAAGCCATCTATTTGGTTGAACTTGACTTTGGCTCCCCGTTCTCCATCTTTCCCCTTTTGGTTGCCCGAAAGCGTCTTTTTCACCATCGGTAAGTGAATCAGCTTTCTTTTGGGTTTTGCTTGCAAACATAAGTCATCCATGTATATTTGAAGCTGCTTGTGAAGTTTCATTTCATTCGGTCGTCAATTTCAGCCGTTATGCCAAAATGACGCTTTGTGTGTCCGCAGCCGAATCGGTTGTTCCGACCTACTTTTGGTGGTCCAAACCTGGAGATACTCCATGGTTGCATTGCCCTCGATGTTGTTAAGCTTCCTGAGAAGTTTTGTGTCGTTTCGACAACTTTTTCCTGTTTGCCTCTTGCAGGCTCTGTTGACCTAGGGTTTTTCCAGTCGTTCTTTCTCGAGCTTTGAGTGTTAGAAACCCATCTTCTATACTAGGGTAACCCACCTATAAGTTCTTGCAAGGTTTGGTTAGGCGGTTGTGCCACTACCTAGCATTCTACCGCATTCCCCGTCTGCTCTTGTTTCTTGGTTTTGGTCAGTTTTCGCGACAAAAGTTAATGATAAGCATCAAAACTTATGGCAACGAGTCTACCTCTCATGTTTGGTGTCCTCTGAGCTCTCGTAGCAGTCGTAGAAGGCTGTAGAAGGTTGGATGCTCCTGTGTGCTCTTTGCTCTCTCCAAGAAGGTAATAGTGGAAATGAGCTTGAAAGTGATGTGAAAAATACTTAACTTCGGACTTCCCGGATCACTTGTTACCAAATTTGACATGTGCTCCTATCTCGTCGTGAAATGCACTTTAGGATTTGAAATTTCTCAATTTGGACTCCGTTTGACCTGTTTCTGAGAAATCTGTCCACTTTGCCAAAATTCTGTCATTTCGGGCTTTCCGCATCTTTTCCCGAATTGTACTCAATTTTTACCATGGGTTGCCCTTGTCATTAGGATCATCACCATCTATTCTTTTCTTTTTTCTGATCTCGTTTCACTTGCTTTTTTATTTTTCTTTTACTTTTATTAAGAAAATCATAAAAAATAAAGAAAAATAGAAAATTGAAGCCAAAAAATTCCAAACATACACAATAAATAGCTGGTAACCCTGTGTATATGAATATACACTTATTTGTGATTTCTGGACTTGGATTACCACTTTTTTCCACTTTTTAGCTCCAAAACACTCTTATTTAGTGATATTTACACGTCTAGAGACCCAAATTCATCATTTGATCTCTTCTTGTTACAAAACAAGGTATATAAGGGCATAAATATTATCAAAATCCTTAATCAAACATAAAATTTGCAAAATCATGTAAGACACTGCCCTTGTAATATAATTTTTTGTTTTTCTTTGTTTTTGTCGCTTGTAGCTGCTTTGTAGCTCCTATATACCTGTATACCTCCCCCCCTCCTAGTCTGAGTCCTCCCGGACGACTATGAAGTTTCTGTGGGCGAAGCATTGTAGTTGTTTTGGTCATAAGTTCCCAATGCAATTGTAGAGCGACGATACAACAGTCTTTCCAATAAAGCTGCTCTTTGTTTGATTGAAGGATTGGTGGTCGGGTTTTGGGTTGGTTTTGGCACTGTGGTAGTAGAATCAGTAGATGGATTCTTCTTTACCTCGTTGTTCTTTTTCACAATCCAAATCTGCCACTCCTTTGCTTGTGCTTGCCACAAACTCTTTGCGACCCAAACCTGCTTTGTTCTTTGTGTTGATTTCCTCGTTTTGAAATACCTAGGAGTTTCCGTGGATTGTACTGAAGGGAGTTCCTGTTTACAAATCTTTGGGATCCAAATTTGCTTGCTATAGCTTTGTGCCGTCATGAACTTCTTTGGAATCCAGATCTGTTTCACTGTCCTTGATTGTCTGGAATCACTCTGTTGTCTGGTATTGAAGACTCTGTTTTCCACCTTTGTTTTCTCTGTCACAACCTTTTTTGGTCTCCATACCAACTTTGACTCCGTTTTTTCCCAAGGTTGAGCTGTTATATTATTGCTTGTCTTCCTTATCCACTGTTGAGAGTTCCTCGTCGAAGAGCAATCCAGTTGTATAGAAACTTTTGGTTGCCATTGCTTCTTCTTTTTCTCTGGTTGTTGTTTACCTTTGTTCTTGGATTCTTCCTTTGGAGTTGGCTCTGCTTCTTTGGTGAACTTAACTGATTGACTTTCACCTTCGTATTTGATAAGCATTGATTTAGAACTCCAGTCAATCATTGCATTGTATTGTTTCTGCCATGGTTGTCCTAGCAATAATGGATGTTGTGTAGCTTGGTCTTCAACCACGTAAAACATATGAGGATACACATACTGGTTAATCTGTATATGTAAAACTGTGCATCCGATAGTTTTGATTGAATTCTCAGAGTAACTCTTTAACTCTTGCTTGGCAGTTTGTAATTTAGTGTCATTTGTCAATTGTCTATACAAACTGAGTGAAAGTAGGTTAGTTTGAGCTCCTGAATCCAATAGTGCTCTGGCTTTGATTTGGTTGGTTCCTACTTTGCATTCAATGATGGGTTCTTCTTTGTCATTATCCATTTCTGTTATACTGACTGCGTTTATTCGTATTGCTCCTTCATTGCGCTGTTTCTGACGCAGTAGTCTTCTTTTCTCCATTCTTTCCTTCGCCTCGGCTTGCGCTTCCTCCACAATCTTTTTCTTTTTCTGGACACGCAGCTTTTCTTGATGTATTTTGAGAAGCATGTCTTGGGTTAGCGGCAAAAGATACTTTTTCACTCTGCATCCACTAATCCAATTGGGCATTTCTTCTCCGTCTAATGTAGCAAGCTTGACGGCTCCACTTGGTGATAGATCTTTAATCACCAGAGGTCCCATCCCTCGCTTTTTAAGCTTCTTAGCATGCTGTTTCAGAGTGTAAACTAGGACATAGTCCCCAACCTTAAACTCTTTAGTCCGCACATGCTTATCAAAAAATTCCTTTTGTCGCCTTTTTTGAGCGTAGATAGAAGCTACTGCTTTTAGGCGAAGCTCGTCTAGCTTTTCCAGGTCATCTATTCTATCAGAAAGCTCGTGCCCTGTCCACTCTAGATCCTTAGCCACCCTTAAGGTTGAAATCAAGAATTCTATTGGTAAGATAGCATTTAGCCCAAAAACCATGTTATATGGGGTCGTTCCTATTGATGTTTTATATGCTACCCTATATGCCCATAATGTTGAATGCAACTTCTGGTCCCAGTCAGTTCTCGACTCAGATACAATCTTCGTAAGGACCGTGCATATGGTTTTGTTTGTTGCTTCAGCTTGTCCGTTTGCTTGTGGATGATACGGGGCTGATTTCCTATGGATTACCATGAATTCATCTAGAAGGATCTCTATCACTTCATTTATAAAATGTGTGCCTCGATCACTCACAATTTCTATTGGCAATCCATATCGTACAAAGACGTATTCATATAGAAATTGTGCCGTGGTCCTGGCATCTGCTTTTTGAGTTGCCTTTGCTTCGACCCACTTTGTTAGATAGTCTGTAGCCACAACGATGTATTGTGCATGAGTCTTATATGCAGGAGGTGAAATGGGTCCGACATAATCAATCCCCCATTTTGCAAAAGCTCTTGCCCCCATCATTGGTCTAAGCGGCATATCATCTCTTTTAAGTGGTACTTTGGTCCGCTGACAGTCATCACACCGTTTAACGTATTCCTCAGCGTCCATATGTAATGTTGGCCACCATATTCCTGCGGCTAAGACAAGTTTTGCTGTCTTATCACCTGAGAAATGGCCTCCACCTACTCCTCCATGAGCTTGCTCCAGGATTATCACATACTCAGACTCTGATGCGCAAATCCTAAGCTGGTTGTCTTTACCTCTCTTATAGAGTTGATCTCCTATTAAAGCGTAATCTCTAGCTTCTGTCTCTACAGATTTCTGACGAGCTTTTGACGTTCCTTCTGGGAAAGTTCTATTTGTGAGATATTCAACAATATACTGACTCCATTCCGGAGCGATCATTATCTGATATAATGTCGAATACTCTGCTGGCGGTTTTGATGAACATACAATACATACAGTGACATATTCATGTACGCTTTCTTTCATTCCTGGCCAATAGACTCCCAATTGTAACAAATTCCTATATGTGTTCCTTCTTGAACAATGAAATGCACATTCCTGAACATGTGCTTCGCGCAGATATATATTATATTCCTCAGGATTGATGCATAGTCGTAAAACATGATCATTTCCCAATTGATACAACCTTCCTGCAACCAATTGAAGATTCTTGGATTGCTGAATAGCAATATGTTTCTGGTTGTATTCTCTTTTATCAAACTCTCCTCCATAGGTTAATAGGCCAACGACATTTTGAGACCACTTCGGTATCATTTCTATGTTGAACAAGTACGCATCTAGCATGTCGTCATCTACTCCTATAGGGTCTTCTTCATTCGTCAATCGTGAAAGATGATCAGCTCTAAGATGTGTTTTTCCTTTCTTTACTACTACCGTGAAGTCGAATTCCAGTAAGATAATGAACCATCTCACTATTCTCCCGGTATTGCATGGTTTATTCACTAGGTAGAGCAAGGCTTGGTGATCCTTAAAAAACACAAACTTGTTGGCTAGAAGATAATGCCGAAATTTCTTCACAGCATATATCATTCCTAATCCTTCTCGCTCTGTTGTGGTGTAATTCTTCTCTGCATTGTTGAGATGTCGACTGGCATAACAGATAGAAAAATCCATGTTTCCTTCTTCTGGCTGAGCCAGAATGCATCCTATTGCATATGCCGAAGCATCTATATGCACATGGAATATCTTCTCCCAATCTGGTGATTTCAAGACTGGAGCAGTAATGAGTGCCTCTTTCAATTTCTTGAATGATTCCTCACACTCCTCTGTCCATTCAAAGTTCACTATTAGCCTGTAAAGTGGTTGGCCTAATATAGCGTACATGTAAATGAATCGTCTATAATATCCGCAATGTCCCATAAAGCTCTGTACTTGTTGGTCTAAGCATATCCACTATAACTTTTATCTTCTCTAAATCCGTGGATATTCCGTTTTGTGAGACAATATGTCCCAGAATTCTGCCCTGTCGGACCATAAACACACATTTCTCAGGATTGAGACAAATGCGATATGTCCTACATTTCTCAAATACTTTTCTTAGGTGTTCTAGATGCTCATCTCTCAGAAGAGAATGTACACATAAGTCATCCATGTATATTTCTAGAAACAATCTTAAGTATTCTTTGAAAGCATGCGTCATCAGCCTCTGGAAGGTTGCGGGAGCATTGGTTAGACCAAAAGGCATAACCCGATAAGCATAAATTCCCCACTCCGTTGCAAAAGCTGTTTTATGTTGATCTGCCGGTGCTATGGCTAGCTGGTTATATCCTGAAAAACCATCAAGAAAGGAGTATGCTGTTTTCCCTGATACACGCTCTAGAACATGATCAGTTATCGGCAGGGGATAATTGTCCCTGATTGTTGCAGCATTCACTTTCTTTAAGTTGACACACACTCGGAGTTTTCCGTTCTTCTTGGGTACCACCACAATCGGAGATACCCAATCGGTGTGTTCAATCTCGTATATGAATTCAGCTTCCATTAGCTTATCTATCTCTTCTTTGATTCGCTTAGCAAACGTATCATTATATGTGTATGGTCTCTGTCTGCTAGGCTTTGCGTCTTGTTTTAGTGGGATTGTGTGTTGGCATATCGATGGGTCAACTCCCTTTAAGTCCTTATAAGACCATGCAAACACATCCCTGTACTCTCTGAGAAGACTCAAAAGTCTCTCTTCCTCGCCTGGAGACAAATCTGTGGCTATGTACACCGGTCTAGGTGTCTCACCTGGAGCTGCTAAATCAACTTTTTTTGCATCCTCCGGTCCGTCATAAGATTCGTTCTCCTTTCTCTCTCGAATAGGTTGGGTTAATACCACCTTCCTATCCTCTATTGTGAATTTCCTGTAGTAAGAGGGAACATCCATGTTTTCTTTGATTTTGGCGTTTTCGTCCTCTCCACTCTCAATTTCTATCGTCCAAACTTCTTTCAGAGTTTTCTTGAGCTCTCTGTACTTGTTTCTACGTTCTAACTTGGACTCCGTGTGTTCTCTGTTGCGCTTGTTCTTTTCTGATTTTTCTGTTTCAGTTTTCGTTCCATGCCTTTGAACTTGATTTCTTGAGCCTCTTTTGTCTTTTCGTATACTCTTTTGATCATTGCCTCTCATTCTTCCAGAAATCTTGTCCTTAACACAATCTTCCGCCTTTACTAGCATTAGGAATTGATTTTTTCCTCTTATTCTAAGCATCGGATTGGTTCTAACCCCCTTTGTTTTTCTCGTTGCTCTATAGCGTTTCTGGCGTTGTTTAGTTTGGTTCGGAAAATCATAAAATCTGACATCCGTTATAGTTTCTTCGTTTCCGCTTGAATTGTCCGTTGACTCGTTGTCTGCTTCATTTCCCCACTCTGGATGATCGGGAATGTCGTGAAACACCTCTTCTTCATCTTCCTTTTCTAGTGTATCGTTCTTTTCAGTTTCTTTTTCAAGTGTAGTTCTTAGCATGAAGTACGGAACCACGTCGTACCCGTCCTTGTCGCAAAATTTTGTTGTGGGACCATCCGGAATTGCACAAACATCTAGGGTTTCTAGAATGTGTGTCCATTCTAATGTTTCAAGCGTGTCCTCTGGAAAGGGTTCTCCTATATAAGTTTCGTCTTCGATAGCCCTTTCTAAAACATATTCTTCTCCCCTCAGACTTCCACATTTCGAGGCTCCACACATCCATAACTCCTTGGGCTCACCTAACCAAGCTGGAAATTCGGATCCCGCCAAAGTAGTTGAATCAAACTCCTCTACCGGTGTTCGGTTCACATCTTTGTAGCTATGGTCTTTCAGGTTCACACGTGTAGTGGTTTCCATATTTCTCAGGTATATGTGATCGTAGCCCCAATCCTGGACCATTTTCAACTGTCTCATGAATGGTCTTCCCAGTATGATATCATAGTTATTCTCCTTGCCAAAATCGACAATAGCAAAAGTATGTTCGTATTCAATGCCGCAAGAAGTCACTACGACTTTCTCTAATAACCCCATAGGTTTCTCCATGTGTCCATCTGCTAATTGGAGTTTCAACCTAGTCTTCCTTATTGCTGGTTTCCCCCTTTTTTTCCAGATTTCTTTTGTAGCAATGGCTACCCCAGCTCCGCTGTCTAGTATTGCCATCGTGTTCACTCCTTGGAATTCAATTGGTAAGGTTGTATTCCCCTCTTCACCTTCGCAATACTCTCCGACCTTGTTTAAGGGTACAGGCTTAGCGTTCTTTTGTGGTTTGCTCAGCTCTTGTATACCCTCTTTCAGTCTCGATGTTGGGTCTTTTATCCCGAATTTCTCCAAGCATTTTCCTACAGTGGTCCACATATGTGGTCTTAGCTTCAAAAGCTCAGCTAGAGTGATAGTGCATGTCACTGGTGTTGACAAGATCTCTATCAATCCTTGCGAGTCCATGATTTTTTCTGATGAGATTCTTCGTGAGGGAAGTGCTCTAATCTCGGATTTTGCTTCATACTCTCCTAAGTATGAAGGTAAGGTATTCAGTGAATGAGGTTTGCTCTCCATTGTTCTAATTGAGCCCCCATCTCCCCAGTAAGATTGCAGATCCAAGTCCACTTGAGATCCTGCCTCAAATTCCACTATGGGAGGATTCCTGATGTCCTTTTCCCAATTTGTCTGATTAGCTTGGCAAATTAGCTTGTTTGCAAAGTTTGCCTCTCTCACTTGTTTCCAAAATTCATTGTAATCCTCATCTTTTCCGTAAGACCTCTGTATGACTGGATGAAAACTCTCTATCTCCTGATCGGTTGTGTTCAATACTATGTGGTCATCCTTGTGTGTATTTTCAGGCTTTTGTGCACTGGGAGTCTTTTCAGCTACCCGTGAAATGATAGTCTCTTGCTGAATTGGGTTTTTCGTTCCACAATTCATTGTTTCTCTTGGTGGTTCTAATAAGGCTTGTGCAGTCTCGATCATTCTTTGGCACATTTCAAGTCTCTGCTTTTCCAATTCCGCGTTTGGGTATGTCATCCACCTCTGTTCTTGTGTTTGGTTGTTCTTTAACCTAGCTTCGTAATCTCTCATCAGTGCATCCAATGGTTCGTGTACTTTGTCGACTAGCACTGATCCCCCTGAGCTTAAGCTCGTTGTTTTTTTGATACTCTTTTGTTTCGTTCTTTCCGGGCTCATCTCTCGTTTCCCGTTTTGACTCTCAAGTTTTTCTAATCTATCTTTAGTTCGCTTTAGTTCCTCAGCTAGAATAGCGTCTTCCCGTTATTTTCTCAACTTTATGCGTGCTTTTCTAGCTTTCCATGTGTTTCTCTGACTCCGTGGTCCTTGACTAACCACTTCAGTCGCTAACTTTCCATTCTCAGGTTCTCTAGTGGTTTTCTTAGCTTGATCTCTAGTAACAACTTGCGTTGGTATCAGAGTTTCATTTTCAGACCCACTGCTGGTAGGAATAGTTTCTAGCATATTCAATGTCGTCTTTTGCACTTTGTTTGGATTCTTTGAACAATCCTCAATGAAGTGAGTAACCCCACACTCAGTGCAATAAGCGTTAATTCTAATGATTTCCGTATGTGGACAAACATTCATCAGATGGTCACCTCCACACTTGTAACAGGGTCCTAGTGCTGGTCTTGGTCCCACTTGATTCGTCCTTTGTGGATAGGATGGTGTTTGTCCTATTAACCCTCCATGAGCTATGAACATCAATGTTCTTGCGTCCAAATTGTATCTCTCTTCATCAGAAGCACTTGTAACTGTTGGTGTTCCAACATTCCCAATCATGCCCCATGGTTCTGGTTGTTTGGGTTCTTCTGGTGGGTAATACACAGTTGGAGACATATGTGCACCAGATTCTTCATAATAGGCTTGAACAGGCACTAAGGCTTGTTCTTCCTGATTCTCTAAGGTTGGTGCATATCTAATGCCCACTGGTCTTGCTCCTGGTAAAGGTGGTTGTTGTCCCAATACCGGTTGCGGTCTTTCTATCCCCATAGGTCCTGGTATATTTCTCGTTGGGTATCGAGGTACTGGATGTACCTGAGGTGGTGCTAATTGAGCAGGAGGTGCATACTGACGCTCCCTTACATACCCTTTGTTGTAATAGCACTCCTCTGTTGGATGGTTTGTCCATTTTTGTTCAATCTCACACCATTTCAGTGGTTTGGCAATGGTTTTTGGTATGGTGCCATCCTTTTTAGAGCCTCTTCTATCATTTGCTCTACATTTGGCATGATTGTTGTTTGAACATTCTTTTTAGTGGTAGTCTCGCTCACTACGGAGGAAGAGCTACTGGATGCAAAATCTGTATCCGCTGACACCTCTCCATAAACCGTACAGTTATTCACTAAGTACAATGCTTCTCTCGTTACTTGCTCGAAACTTGTACAAGCTTTCAAGTGCAAGTCCTTCTTGAGAGTGTCGTTTCTCAATCCTTCAATAAAGAGAACAGATAGTCTGTCATCTTGTGGTCGTTCACGTACTGGACATCTCTCAATGTATTGTTTGAAGCGAAGTGAAGCTTCCTTCACTTTTTTGTATTCTCTCTGTTTAAAAGCATATATTTGTGAGACCGTATTGTGCTTAATCCCTCGTTTTGAGAATTCCTTAGCAAACTCTCTTAGCAAACGGTCAATGTCATGGAATCCCCCTCTGTTCAGTGGTTGAAACCATGTCAATGTCGTACCTTCTAGAGTTAGACCAAATCCCTCGTATTGTGTATGGAAATCTGTTATCTGCTCAGCTCTTAAGACTTGCTTAAAGAGTGACACATGTGTATACGGATCTCCTGAACCACCATACTTCTTTGGCATACACTTGGCTACTTGAGATGGTCTCATACGTCTATGGTCTGCTACCAATCTCATTGCTCCTGTGTCCCGGCTAAAGCTTTCTCTAGCATCATGGACTTCATGGATTACCCTTGTCGGTTCCCCTGCCCTGAATCTACTACTAGGAGGTAAATGTGATGGTTCCGCTTCGAACCTTGGACCTGGAGTGGTATATGTGGGGATTGGAACTGCACTACCTCGATTCGTATCCATTGACTCTCTGGAATGTAATGATCCCATTGGTCCGGGCTTCGAGTATTGAGGTTGACTGAAAGAGTCAGCAACCTGAGTTCTTTGTCCTCCTGTTGTCATTGGGTTTTGCACTCCATTTGTTGGTGCTGGTCTTTGTGAGCTAGAAGTAACATAATACTGATGTAGTGGTCCCCCAAAGTATGTATATCCTTCTAATTCTTTCTTGCCCATTGCTGAGTATTGCCTCCCATACTTGTCATAAGCGGCAATTTTCACTTCCGATCCCTCTGTGTAGGTAAAGACATAAAGTCTTTTTTGGTCTGTCAACTCTCCGGTGTAGGGTTCTTCACATCTATAATAGAGATCTTGCTCCCCATTATTATATTTGTATAGCCCCACATAGATGTTATCAGTGTTGATCCTTGTAGTTTCATTCTCTCTTCTTAACTTCGCATCAGGGAAGTTCATTATTGGTGCTTTCTCCTCAAGTTCTTCATCTAATTTGGCTTTGGTGCCCATCAATCCCCACTTGTCCACAATGTTAGGGTTTAGGACTACCAAGTACATGGTACCCTCGTCATCTAGATATCTATCTCCGCTATAGCTCACAGGCACTAAGTCCTTGAACTCACTAGGTCTATCTTCTATCTTTACACAATAGCGGTCCATTCCATCTTTGTAGATCTTGGCACCTTGCTCATTGACGTACTGATATTTTATGAACAATAGCTTCATTGTGGCGGAAGGGTTTGATGATCCTGCTGCCATATTTTCTCTGTTGTTCACGTTCAAGTGTTCCAAGTGTTCGGTGAAAATCTCATAAGATCTCTCCGAAGAAGTATCAAAAACACTTCCTTCAAAGATCGGCTCTAATGGTTGCACCCAACTTTGGTTTACACTTCCCTCGGTTGATATGACACTTGCTTGTTCCCCTTGTTTTGGTTGGTTATTCTGGAGATTCCTGCCCGATCTCAAATTCATCAATTCCCCTAAAGGACTTTAACTTTTCCGTCTCGGCAATTTGTTTTCCCAAGTTTTTGTGGTCAGAATTGATCCAAACTGATTGATACTTGATCAATTGTTTAATCTTGTCAGTTGGACAACTTCTGTTTCATCAAGTGAGAATTTTGTTGCAGTTATGCTGAAAAAGACATTATACGCGTATGATGTCTTTTTTCACAGATTTGGACTATTTTGGTTATGCTCACTCTCAGTAGCCCCCTTATGCTCTGTCCACTCACAAAATTCAGTTTGAACTCTGTTTAAGCAAGTGATGGCTGATTTAGGCTTTTCTTGGCAATTTTCCGCTTTTGACTTGTTTTGGGTCAATTGTGATCCAAATGGGATGAAACTTGAAATATAACCTCTAGACAGCTATTACAATGGATCTGTGTTGGCAAAGTATCAAAATATGTCCAAAATTAGGTAAAAGACATCATACGCGTATGATGTCTTTTTCATCAATTTGGGTCAAGACTTGATATTTATGCTTTCTATAGTGTTTGTAACAATCTTGTTAGGTCAGATATAAAAAATAAGCAGTGGATGTGCTAAAAGACATTATACGCGTATGATGTCTTTTTTCCCAAATTTTGACTATTCTTGGTTTTAAGCCTTCTCCAATGTTTATAATTGAGTTTCAAGTGTTTTTGTCAGGTTTGAATGTAAAAACAAGATCTGAATCCAAAATTTCCTGTTCTTTGCGTTTCTTTGGCTCCGACTTGTCTTTTTGGGTTTCTTTGAGTGTTAATGCTCTTGTTTTAAGTTGAAATTAGGGTATAACCCCCCTTTTGAACACTCTGGTAAAGTCAAAATTTCTGTTTTGGTCTCTGTTTGGTCATTTAGACATCATACGCGTATGATGTCTAAAGTTGCAGATTTCCAATTTTTTGGCACAGAATCCTTCCTAAAGCTTTCTCAAGTGCTCAGCAGATCCCAGATACACAGAAAATTTCTCTGACTTTTGTTTATTGCAAGTTTCACTACTAACTCGACGGTTTAGTGATCTATCATGCAATCAACCATATCAAGCAAATACTCCAATGATTACTAGCTCCAGATCAGGATCAAATGAAGTCCTACCTAAGCTATTCCTAATCATAAAATGGGTTTGGTAATTGTGATTTTAAAGAGATCCACTGTCACTCACGGACTAGCAAATTCTTCTTCTATCAACAACTACTCAACACCGACAAAACAACAAATAAATCTAAGCTAAACTAAAAATACTGTCAACACGGAAGACCCAGGAATACCCCACTTCCTAGTATCTCTCGAGATCTTCTGACTCCACCACTCCTAGATCTTTTCTAACTAAAGTATACAAAGTAGTTTATACGACTGACCTCGTAGGATTAGTCTAAGGTCACCTACTTAGGGCTCTCGTCCCCGGCAGCGGCGCCAAATGTTAAGGCGGTTACGCCGCTAGCGGAAGCTAAATAGCGAGAACTCAACCAACAACAGAATTTGTCAAACGAGGACGGAGCTTGACCCGCAGGCGCATGGAAACAACTAGGTGGATGTCAAATCACCTACTCGACCTTCTAATGACAATCACTACTAAGGAAATCAAATCTAAGCTCTAGAATACGCAAGTGACTGAAATCCGTACTAGGAACGAATGCTATACGAAACAGGATCTAGAATCATTGAATCGATCTCAAACCCAAGGGGAAGTCTATACACTAGGTAAGAACAACACCCTAAAGACTTGAACTGCAAAATCAACCTATAACCACTCCGTGCGGTAAACGCGTATGAAGACAGTCCGAAAAATACAGGTGACCGAAACTTGACCCCGATGGTACTAATGTGTAGCTCTACTCGTTGTGGTTCTATAGATATGCTGCACGCTCAATTCCGACACACGAGTTGGAAGAAAACTCACACCGAAGTTCGTAGGAGCTTACCACACATAGAAACCGATAGCGCGCACTCTTGGTATCTGTGCGTAGCTCTCGCCATTGCTAACACAATGGCGGTGTCGCTTCTCCAATGGCAGCTCCGTAGCTCGCGTAGCAAGTAGATAAGACTCTCTCTCTCTCTCACTCACACTCTCTCAGACACAGTCACGGTGCTCAAAAAACTCACTTTGATTAATAATCTGAATCCTTTAGGTTACAAAAACTTTGGCTTATATACCTCAGCCTTGGAGGTGAGAACATCTCTAACTAATTACATCAGCAAGTGAAATTACTTCGGGATTACAAGCTGGAAACTCAATTGAGTCCCGTTACTTAATGAATGGCTCAAATCAAAATTTATGTCGGAAAGACATTTATTACAATCAATGGTTACAAAATGATGAGTGTGAGAAAAAATGTGGGTGTGATCCTCTGCTGGCTCAACAGTGGAACATATCAAAAGCAAGTGTTCGATCCAAGTGGAAGCTGTAGGATGCAGGGGGTGGGGCAACCCACTTGAAGGTTTGGCAGTAGACAGAATAAAACTGTGTACATATGGTTTTGGTTTTCTCATAGTATGTGTCAGGGTTTCAATTTGTAGTGGAATAAAGCTCTTTTATGGTTGAGCATAAATGCTCAACTAGGGTGTGGGCAATGATGGTACAGCCAAAGTGTGTCGACCATAGAAGATGGCATGGGCAGATATGTGCAGGCTAGCAAAAACATGGCAAAAGGCTGGAGCAGCTGGGAAGATCATGGGCTGACAGGTAGCAGCGGAAATGTATGACTAATGCGGTTTATAGGCCAAGAAGGGCTCCATAAGGGGCTAATTTGGGGGGAAGATGAAGGAGATTCAAGGTGCAGTCTTTGGTTCCAGGAATGTAGAGCTACGGAGCCCAAGATATTGAAGGTTGAAGGTTCAGTGTGTTGTAGATTCTTGCCGGACAGGGTAGCTGGGGACATGTGGCCCAAGTGAATGTCAATGTACGGGTGCATAGTGCTCAATTTATGGAGCCTACCCGTCTTTTCAAATTGCAGATAGGAGCCACGGATTACAGTTTATGGCTAGTTGAAGTTTTGCCGGGGGCTAGGTTGGTGCCCACCTGGCCACATGGGGAATCGTGCCATCTGGCTTTTTCTGGACCACGACGACAAAGTGCGAGGAGGTGCTGTGTAATGTATGGAGGTAGCACGAGTTGGTTGTACGTCAAATGGAGCCTGGAGCAGGAAGATATAGAAGTCTGAAGATTGTGTGCATTTGTTCGAAGTTGGCCACAAATGACTTTCTCGATTTTTGGGGCCTCGATTCGGGGGCTCGGGGAATTGTGAAGTGTGGCAAGGTGGGGTGAGTTCGTTGTCAGATATGTGAGTTTGCACCCGGTTTTGCGGCTCGGTGTGAGCGGATCGCCAGTGACCAATTAGAAAGCAGGGCAAGCAGTGGAAAAAAAAGAGGTTGGGGATTTTTTTTGAGGAATTTTTTTTTTGAAGTTTCAAGCTATTGGGGAGAACTCACCAAAGACTGCCACGTGGTAGGGGGGTAATCCCACACGTGCTTTGAGGGTGCCGGATGACGGGGTATAAGGGCTGGGGCGTTAGCCCATTGTGGAGTGTGTTAAGGGAGAGGAGCTCCTTGGCGTGGTGGCGATGGTGGATGGCCTACGGACTCTGCGTAGTGGCGCTCTTGGCGGTACTGGGCACTGTTTTGGGCGGAGAGGGCGGCGTAGTGGGCGGGCTGGCGTGGCTGGCCGGCGGCGGTTGTTGATGAAAGTGATGACGTGGCAGCTTGGCAAGGCCTTGTGCCCACGGGCAAGGCCTTGTGCCCACGGACATGGGCCAAAACCTTTTTGAGGGCGAGGTGCCCCCCCTCCCAAATAGCGATGTCGCTATTTCTTGTGTAGGGGAGGGGTCCCACGAGAGGTGGCCAACATGCAGTAGGAGTGAGAGGGATAATTTGAAGGCAACAAAGGGCAAGGCAAAGGGGGCAATCCCGCCACATATAGCAAGGGAGTCAGGAAAGATCAAGAGAGAGAACCCAAAGGGTTAGAACCAAGAGGCCATTCTAAGGGCGGGCCAAAGGGGTGAATTCAACTGGAGAGCCGGGCGGTCGAATTGGGTGGACAAATTTGACATAGGTGTGCACCATGCAGAGGTTGCCAAAAATAAACTATGACAAATGCAAGCAATGCAAAGGAGATTCCAAATGAAGCTGCAAGTGAACTGCACGAGATGGGACCTCACCCATTTTTTCTTTTTTAGGTCTCCTAGACACCCCCTTTAAAAGGAGGTATACGTTCATTTTTTGGGGTCTTTTGGCCATTAGGCTTTTTGACATAGAGCTTTTTGCCATTATGCTCCTTGGCCTGTGTAGGCTTTGAGCGAGTGTCTGTTTGCCGAGGTTCGTGCCGGCATGATATTGGTTGTAAATTTGTGCTGCATATGCAAGAAGGCTATTTTCTACTGTCTCTTGGTATCATTCCCCCTTCGACCTTCTCTTCTCTGCTTGTGTGCGTGTGTTTTCGGGCATGTGTAGGCGTGTGCGTCCCCCCCTCCCGAGGTTTGTCATGCAAAGAGAGATAGAGAGAGACTATGTGCGTGTTGAAAGCTGTGAATTGAGTGGAGTGGAGTGATTGAGTCTGTTTGGTGCATGGCAAGGTGTGTGTGCGTATGGTTGTGTGCAAGCGGTGGTTTGTTTGCAGGCAGTGTCGAGTTTTGAAGGTGAACTCTAGTGGATTGGGGTGCTGTGTATACCCTAGGTTATAGTGAGGCATTATGTTGTGTGCTGGGTGTGTTCCCCTTTCCCCCTCTCCAACGGTCACAACATCCGTGAAGCTATCCCCTTACTCCCCCCTTCGAATTTGCAAAACAAACTTGAAAGTAGACAAACTTGAAATGAACAATGCATATGCTTTCTATAATGTGTTTTTCTTGGTCTGTCTATGTGTGGTACACACAAAACTTCAAAATGCACCAACTTGCAATCTTGGACAATTAATCAAAACTTCCTTTGAGTGCAAGAGTGAAACCCTTCTATGCGTGGTATTGTAAAAATTGCGAAAATCCTAAGAGTGGACATGCTAGTGTATCATAAAATATGCATGTAATAGTGTATGAATGATTAACAAATTCTTCTTTAAGAAAGGATTTAGGCGTACCTTTACTAACGTGGAGAGGATTAATTATGTTGCTAGAAGAGGATTATGGTTTCGAAACCGTTAGTGTATATATGGTAGGGTCTTCTCCTTGCTTAGGAAGAGAAACGGCGAAGTGTATTGACCTAAACCGATTCTTTTTCGCTTCATTTTTCTTGAAAACCATCGATTTGGCTATGGGAATAGAGTGAGGTTAAAAAAATTCAAGCTATGGAAAGCTTGTAGGTTAAGAAAGAGAAGGTGAAGAGTGTAATGGTAATTTGGATTATGGTTATGGATTCTCTTGAAGAGAGAGGTGTGTATAGGATATGTATGAAGGAGGATTAGATTTGGCTTTCATAGCTCACTATCAAGATTTCACTTTCAAAATGTGAAGAGAAGTAAAGTGTTTAATGAGTAGGGAAGGCCTCCTTTTAATCTTAATTTGATAAGGCCCTTGACTTATCGTGATAAGTTACTTTTTCATATCTTGATATCCTTTCTTCTTTTTCAAATCTTCTTCAACAAGATAATTTTTCTATAAGTGGCTTATGCAAGAAGCTACTTTCCCAACACGTGGCTTATGCAACAAGCTCTTTTTCAACAAGTGGCTTATTCAACAAGCTACTTTTCAACAAGTGGCTTTTTCAACAAGTTACTTTTAAACAAGTTACTTTTTCAACAAGCTACTTTTAAACAAGTTACTTGTTCACCTGACCCTTATTCTTTCTTTGTTTTTTTATGCAATTTTTTTTTCTTGAGATAAAACTAATATCCCATGCATTGGTTATATCCATGTTCCCATGGTGAAAATTGAAAGCGTCTTGTGGATAGCTAGGGTGCTTGACTATAGACCAAATTTACTCGATCGTATTCGAAAAATCGATAGCTTAGATATGTCATCAAGAATAAGGCTCAGAGGAGGACCTTACAAACTCCCCAACAAAGAGAAAGAGTTGTCCTCAACTCGAAATAAATAAGCAAGGTGGTAAATCTTCATCCGCAAGTTACACTTTCAACTTTTGAGTAATGCTAATTTACCCTCCGTTGGCTGTCTATCCTATATAAGGTGCACTATATTTTCATTTCTTCCAGTATTATTCACTTTGTCTTTCACGTTTCTTTCCATCCCTTGTCAAAATTTATTAGGGTTGTCTATTTTCTCACTACCTTACCTTATGGATTGGTGGCAAGAGCTAGTTTTATCTGTGGCCATTCCTCATCTACAGCAAACAAGTGAATCCGTGAGGAGAGATTTTGTGGAGCGATATGGGCGCCTGCTATTTCATCACTTGGGAACTTCAGTAGCGCAAACCAAATAGCGAACATTTCAAAGTATAACAAGGGTGACCCTTTGGGGTTGGGATCACTTTCGTAATAATTTCCATTTGGCTATGGTTACTGAAGCTATGGGTTTGCGTCCTCGATATTACTGCGTGATGAGGTCAATGCATCGAGGTTTTTCAAAATGAGTCTTTTTGCTTGCTCAATTCCTTCCTCATCAAAAGATATATCTTTACCCTCACTTTGGTTTACCACTTAGAGGGCCCCTTAACTTCACACCTCATACTAGAGAACTAAGTGAAACAATTTCACAACGAATACTTCCTATTAATGAAAGACCTAATATGTGCCCTGCTTGTGATAGCTGCTTTTGTGATCATGTAATGGATGGCTTATTGACCTCTAGAAAATTGTATCTTTGTTGTATCCCTTAACATGCTCATCATGTTCTAAGATCTTGGTGCTTGTCTTAAATCCTTCTTCCTCTGATTTTTCTTGATGGATATAATGAAATTGGTTTCGAGTTCTTATATCTTGTATTTGATAGAAGTCCTTGAGAGAATTTCAAACTTAGCTAAATCTATTTATTGATTTTGTAATTCCATACATAGATCCGAGTCACAAGATGTAAAGGACAATGCTAATCTTGTTATTATTTTGCAAAAGGTCAGGCTACAAAGATTCAGTAAGATAGAACTTGGATTTGTAGTTACTTGGGCTAACACGATTTAGTTTGAGTAAAAAAGAGAGGAGAATATTGATAAAAAAAGATGAGGAAAATGAGAAGTAAGGCATTCCCAATCTTCCCAAGAGGCATCTTCAATGGGATAGCCCTTCCACTGGACTAAAACCTCTAAAATTATTTGATGTCGTAGCTTCCGCTCCTTCATGTCTAAAATTTGCTCTGGCTCCATTTGGAATTCTTCTCGTGCGATAAGAATAGTATCTTCATCATTTATGATGTGAAGGGGATCCGGAACATATCTTTTTAGCAAGCTAACATGAAAAACATTGTGCACATGCAAGTGAGGGGGTAAAGCGACTTCGTAAGATTGGTCCCCTATCCTTCTCAGAATCTCAAAGGGTCCACAAAATCTCTATGCTAACTTCTAATATTTTTCCAATTTGAGTGAACTTCTCTTTGGTTTGACCCTAAGGAATACTCTATCTCCTGCCTAAAAAATTCGGGGAGATCTATGTAAATCAACATAACTCTTTTGCCTGTCACTTGCTCCCTTAAGGTTCTCCCTTATTATTTTGATTTGGCAATCCATTTCTTCAAGTGTATTCTTTGTTGCAGGAACTCAGAGAATTGGGTCGGTCATTCGGAGAGAAAAGGTACTGTCTTGTCCATAAAGAGCTTTGAATGGTGACATTCCTAGGCTTCTATGGTAGGAAGAATTATAAGACTAAGGGTAAATATTTGATCCAAAGATGAGGTTGCTGACTGCAATATGATCTCACAATATCTTCTATGACTTGATTAACTCTTTTGGTTTGTCCATCTGTCTCTGGATGATAGGCTGAACTCAGGTTTAATCGAGTGCCTAAGGATTGGAACATGGCCTTCCAAAACTTAGAGGTAAACTTGGCATCACGATCACTGATTATCCTAGCAGGTATTCCATGTAGTCTGATAATCTCTTTTACAAAAATTTGAGCAATATCTGCTTCAGAGGTAGTGGTTTTGACGGGGACAAGCTGAGCTACTTTGGTGAGTTTATCCACCACCACAAAAATTGAATCAAAATTTCCAGCAATCTTGGGTAACCCTGTTACAAAATCCATACTGATGCACTCCCATTTCATTGCAGGTATATCCAATGGTTGTAGCTTCCCAGGAATCTTAACTCTTTCAGCCTTCACCTTTTGACATACCAAACACTTCTTAACATACTCTAAGGTATCCTTTTTCATCTTAGAACCAATAGAAATTTTGTTTAAGAGAAGCAAACATTTTGTGATAACCTGGGTGAGCTGCAAGGGGAGTTTTATGAGCTTCCTATAGTATTTGCATCCTTAAGCATGTAGGTATGCACAATCGATTCCTGAAGAATAAGAGTCCACCTTGAATAGAATAGTCTGCCAGATATCTTTTCTGAACTTGAGCTTGGATTTCTTGGATCAACGGACCAAATTGTTCATCAGTTTGGAGGGCGTTTTGAACTTCTTCGGGTAGAGTTGAATGGACTAGTGTAATGGCAAGGGCCACTACTCGTTGGCTCAGAGCATCTCCAACTTGATTTTCCTTGCCTGGTCTATATTTGATCTCAAAAGTGAACTCTTGTAGGAATTCAACCCATATCGCATATTGAGATCTGACTGGGTGAAAATCCATTTGAGACTTTTGTGGTCAGTAACAAGCTCAAACATCTGACCTAAAAGATAGCGTCTTCTCTTTTTGAGGGCATGAACCAAAGCTAGTAGTTCAAGGTCATGGGTGGGATAATTATTCTCATGAATCATGAGATTTCATGATTCATAGGCTATGTGATGGCCTTCTTGCTAAAGGATTCCACCTATACCTTGTATGCAAGCATCTACTATAACCTCAAAGTTTTTTCAAAAATCTGGCAGTTTGAGAACAAGTTCACTGGCCAAGATCTCCTTTAATTTGTTGAAGGCTCTATCTCTCTTGTCAGATGAGTAAAGGGTTCCTCTTTCTTAGTGAGTTTAGTGAGAGGGCCTGTGATAAGTGCATAGTTTTTGATAAATACTCTACACCATCATATGAGGCCAAGGAATCCTCGTACTTCTGAAATAGTCTTGGGAATGGGCCACTGTGAACTACAGCTTCCACCTTAGCTGGGTCGGGAGAAAGACCATCCTTTGAAACTATGTATCCCGAATAGGCAACCTTCTCTACAAAGAAAGAGCATTTGCTCCACTTGGCATAGAGCTGGGTTTTTCTGAGAATCTCCAAGACATGGCGTACATGCCGTTCGTGATCTTCTCTAGTCTTTGAATATATAAGGATGTCACCAAAGAAGACTGGAAAAAAATCATCTAACTTTGTCCTGAAGAGGTCAGTCATGAGACGCTTAAATGTGGCAGGGGCATTAGTTAGGCCAAAAGGCATGACGGTGAACTCATAATGCCCAAACCTTGTGTTGAAAGCTGTTTTTGGAATATCCTCCCTTTTTATCCCAACTTGGTAATAGCCTGACATGAGATCAATCTTGGTGAAAAATTTGGAACCACCGAGTCGATCAAGCAGCTCATCTATGTGAGGCAAGGGATACTTGTTCTTGACAGTTCATGGCTTCTTTACCCACATAGTGGATTTACAAAAAAACATGCAACTCCACAATGACACTTTTCATGACATATAGAGTATATGCATGCACATATACTCAAGTATGATGTGAACTTTGAAGACAACGCCATGGTGTGGTTGCCATGTGATCTGCTTTGCTACATCCACAAGGGCGACACAACATTTTCAAAGAGACTAGCTCGCTTTGAAGTGATTGCAAAAGAGGAAAACCACTTCCGTCAAGTGACAAAGGAAGTTGTAGACTCCTTCAAGAAGCGCAAAATTGGGCAATCTTTCTTGTCCAATATTGCCACTCTCTTATTCCTCGTCAATGAGGAGCCCTCCTTGTAGGAGATGGAGATCCCACATTTGGCAGTGGGTGGGGTGCTGGAAGATCATAAAGATCCCAAGGCCGTGCCTATAGATGTCCAAAGTGAGAAAAGATTGCAATCTGCCAAATATCCCCACGACTTGGAAGAAGTAGTTGCAGTGAGAGAGCAGATTTCTAGCACCTCCGAGGTACCCGACCCTGCGTGCACTGACCCTGTTGCAATTCCCAAAGTGGAGATTAGCCACCATCTCAATAGCATAATTATAGAAGATGAGGAGTATTTATTCTTACATGATCTTGAAAAGGCTTTTGGTGTCCTACTAGATGAGTGTCTTAGCCTCATATGCACCAAGATGGAGTTCCCCCTTGATCCTACACCGGAAGCTAAAGATGACAAGCTGCTTCCATTGGGGGACTCTGTTGCTGACACAATTGCACTAGTGACAAGAGATATTCTCGCTGCAGAGCAGAGCAAAGTCACGGACAAGGAGTTCATTGCCACACAAGAAAGGGTTGTTGCCAACCAAACTCGTATCCACCCCAATTAGCCTACTTCGTAGAGCCCCCGCAAGGTTGATGAGAGAAAATCCTCTATCAACCTTGAAGCCACACCAACTATGGATGATGAGGATAAGAAACAAGAGGTAATACTAAGCATCTTCTACGTTGATAATTCAACCTTTCTTCTTTGCTTTTGGTTAATTACAATTTTGTAGGATGTTTTGGACATGGACCTTTGGGCTAGCCGAAAGGGGGGAGAGCACATAGTGTTTGGGCCTCAAGCAGCCCTAGCACACTACATCGGCAAACTACCAACGTAGGATGTGTGCATCATACACAAGGATTTCTCCCCGAATGGCCATTTTTTTTTGTGGGTGCTTAAGGCTGCAATTAAACTCCTATGTTTAGCCACCATCCCTCAAGCAGCCCATGTAATTATTCTTGTGAAAAAATCACTTGCAATTGCCACTTTTGGCACTGGCTTCCGCGGCAAGGTCATTACATGCATAGCTCTTTGTCAAGCCCAGGGGGTTGACGGTGCCCAAGCTATAGTTGCTTCTATCCTTACATCCATTCTACCCAACACTATAGAACGTCGTAGAGAGGTTCCAAAGCGACTCCCATCAAAAGATCGTTAAACCAAATGTACAAGCTTTTAAATGAAAATTATCTCTCTTCTCCATGATATTTTGCAAAGTTCAATTTACTGTTTTATTCATGTTCAGTGACAAAGCAAACTGTTTGAAAGTTGATTTTGTACATTGATAGATTTTTTAGTACTAGCTGTGCCTTATTGACATTTCATGCAATTTTAGATGTGTCCACAAGGCAGCGAGATTTGGCCCTGCAAGTCTGCTATCTTGCCAATTCTCGTTGTCTTGTGGACATCACCAATTTAACAAGTTTTGCAAGTTTTTGGCAAGTACAAAGCAAAAATTTTACCTAATGGACAATTTCAAGCCAACCAAAAAATTTATTTAGCTTTGTTGCTAGTTGATAAGCCTTTTGTACAGCTGATTAACATCTCACCTTCAACCATTTACCGAAATAAATGTAGACAAATAGACATTAAAATTGCACATTAAGGTAGCATAGAGAGACAAAAATAGATGGATTGTATTTGTCGCAAAGTGAAAATACATTGAGTTCTCAAGAAAACTTGAATCCAGTACAAGGGTTCCAAAGTTAATTGATTCCAATACAAAAGTTAGTTACAAAAAGTTTTGATATCAGAGGGTATCAGTCCTACCTTAGGCGACGTGCAAGTTGCATGTCCTTGGCCATGATTGTTACACACTTGGCATGGACAACACATAAGAATGTATCTTCAAAGAGACTGACCAAGAAAGCCTCTGCATCCTCCTGAATTGATTTGAGGGCAATTGCATACTTTTGGAGCTCTATGATGTAGCTTTGTAGCACTTCCTTACATGTCCATGCAAAAGGTGCTTTCCTAATAAGTAGGTATTCTATCTTCTGGTAATTCCGAATCTCAGTAAACGCTTGACAAAATCGTCGTGTTCTTTGAGGTTGGCATTGTGGGGGCCTCTGAGCTCCTTGTGGCTTTGCTCTTTGTGGCTTCCTGTAGAATTTTGACTTTCGATGGCGCTTGGGAGGTGGCTGGGGGGCATCTTCATCTAAATCATAATCCTCATCTTCATTGTTACGCTCATCATTATTGGGTTGATCAAAAGGAATGGAACCCATTCCTCTGGGCAGTGACTTGTTGGCCACAGTGTGGCAACCTGGGCCAGATGGCATCGTGCCCATTTTGCCTGGCAACGTCTTCCCGCCCACCCTATGGTTCACTGGGATGTCCTCCCCATCCCATGGCAGACGTTCATTGGACGTGTCCATCTCTGTGTGATCGGGGTCAGCTAGCTCTTCGGGTCGTCGATTTGCATGCATCTTCTGCTTTTTGCACGCCTCAATGGTCTTTGGATTCTTCTTTGAAGTTTGTTTTGTCCTTGCCATTGTGAAAGTGCGTTCGGGGCCTTCTTAGAGGTTGTGGTGTTTGGTGAGGGAAGGAGTGTTATGTGTTTGAGAGGGGTTTGGGGGGGGGGGGGGGGGGGGGGGGGGGGGGGGGGGGGGGGGGGGTACCTCTGTTTATAGGGTGGCCATATAAGGACGGGTTCACATGGTGGAAAAGAGCCGCTAAAAGCACGAGAAAATAATCTTTTGAATTTTAAAACCACATGAAATTGGAGAACTATTCAAACACACAAAGTGAAATGTACACTTCTAAAATTGCGTAAACAATCAAACAATGCTTCTGATCCAAAGAAAGAGAGCATCCAAATGTAGTAGAATTTTCATTTTCATGAGATTCTAAATACATCTACTTCCACCTGACCCAAAATTTTCCAACCTTCGTCCTTGATCCTCGCCACATTGCATGCCGTGCTAGACCTTGTGAGGATCTCCAACATTCTGAGGAATGAACATGGGTCAGTCTCGACGGGTTTCTTTTGCCAAGCGCAATGACCTTGCACGTTCAATCGACACTTCACGTCCAAAGGTGGTGCGATAAAACCATTTGAACATTTTCTGAAGATAGCATGAGCGAACTAAACCTCCTCCATGTCTTGTATTCTTGAAGTAGACACCCATGGCACGATAGTGTGACTTCTCCATACCTTGCATGCTCCAAAGGTCCAATGAACCATACATGTTCATAAAGTATGCACCATGGGTATAGAGGATGTGCTGCCCAAAAGGCCACAACACATCGATGATCAAAACTAAAGCATAGTACATACCAAGTCGGAATAGCAAGAACTCACCATATAGTGTGTAATGTTCAATTCACTCCATGGAATGACGAATGCCTTTGTGAACTCCACCACCAAATTTTGGAATTCTTGTTGTTTCTCACTTGTTCTACTTGCAAGTCATAGTATCTTCATCATCTTGTCGAATATTGCCCAAACATGTTGTCGGATAAGCACAACACTTGCATTGCTATCATTGTCCATTGTATACTTGCAGAGATCCTTCCACAACTCCCATCCACCTTCAGATGTTGATGTTCCAGTAGCAACACCCCTTTCCTTGGACCGAACCCTCTTCAAAAAATGCCTTGCCTTTAGTCCACTCATGGACACTGGTTGGGCCACTTCCTGAGCGCTTGCATTGTTCTTCTGTGCAACAATGGGGGTGTTGGTCCCATCACAACGTATTGAATTTAAGTGCCCTTCCACTTTGAGATAGCGTCAAACAACCTCTCTGCAGGCTTCATTGTAAAGGCATAATCAATATGAAGCTTTCATAAATGATCAAAGATGCGCATAAAAGCATGAAGTGTGCAAAAATGCACATTTTTGAGAGGGAAGTTAATTATAGGGTTCCATTCACTGTCTTTTGCGGTACGATTGGTCTCCTCCAACATAGGACATTGTAGAACTGAATGCTCCCACACACATGTAATTTGTGAATTGTCATCTTCGTCTGTTTCTTCTTCCAAGCTCGATTGATTGTAGAACACCCCCATCCTCTTCTTTTTGTTGCACTAAACCCCCTCTTAATTAAGAAGTGTTTTTTATCTTTACTATGGTGGTAGTGAATTCTTTTTCACCTACCATCTTTAATCTTTGATAACCTCTCTTGCTTGAACCTTTTACTTCAAGGTAATAATGCTGGAGGATGGGATGTTACTCTTTTGACTTTGGGATGATATGATGGGGGTTTACCTACATCGCCTTCCATTGTGCAAGGGCTATTGCTTTGCATAAAGAAAACCACCTTTCATACTACTTTACAGGATGCTGACAACGGAGCACTTGCTCTAGATGATACTACTAAGCTCTTGGTCCTTGCCCAACATGTGACATACAATCATGGTTCAATATTTATGCTCCAACCAGGGAGAACTCTGTTGCTACAATCACACCGAGAGTTGAAAATGCAAAACAATAGACACGGTGGCCTCTACACCAAGACTATGCACAATGGCCTCATCATGGGAGGTACACAATAGGGGCACCACCTAGCAAGATATGCCGCTAGGACGCATACATATACGGCTAGGACGCATACATATGTATGCGGCTAGGACGCATACATATACACAATGAAACATGCCATGGAAAACAATTTCAAGATCCACGCCCAAATGTGGAATGGGGTGGTTGGAGAATAAGGTGAGAGGAGTGGTGAGTGAGTGAGAATGGGCTTGCTACTCGTGCATGTTAGTAAGGAAGATAATGAGGTAGGGGAATATGCGAGTATGCTCACTTCTCATACAAGAGGTGGCAAATCTGCAAACCTCAAGATGCAAGTAGCAAGGTGATAGGAATATGAGAGGGAGAGAGAGTGTGTGTGTATGGTGGCAAATCCGCACACCTTAACATAAGCAGAAAAAATGGCAAGGAACAAGCATATACCATACTCACAATGAAATGTATCCAAAGCGAAACAAGGTATGGCACCAAGATGGAGTGTGTTGATTATTTGCAAAAGATAAATACAATAGGTAGCGTATGGCAAAAAGATGAGAAGGGAACAAGATCGTAGGAGGCATAATGGAGAGATGGGAGTTGATGGCGAAGAATATCATGAGTGTGTCCACCCTTATTCTTCTTGAAATTGTGCCTTCAAACCTTAATTACAAGTGGTGTGGAGTTATGGTGCTCATCTTTTGTGCATGGTGATGGTGTTGTGATTATGTGATTAGGGTTCATGCTACAAGCATGTAGCACAAGGGTGTGTATGGATAGATGTGTGTGTGTGTGTGTGTGTTTTCCCCCTCCCTAGTGAGCTCTCATGGTCTCCTTATATAGAGAAGGAGGAGAGAATTTAGTAATATTTCTAATTGAAGTGAGTGTCCCACTCTGGTGTGACTAGGAAAATGGGGTGCATGTGACTGTGGCTCCCATCTTGTCTCCTCATTATTTAAAATACCAGAGTCAATAGAGAGAGAAGAAGAGAAAATGTGGGTAGGATGTAGAGGATAGGAGATATTTACAATAGTCTAGCTTTGGCTAGACATAAGCTTATTAGGAAGAGAAGAGAGTGGTAAGAAATTTATAAGAGAGGTTGTCGAAGGTGGATAGTTGTTGATGAGGATGGATCCTCCAAAGATGGTGATAGAATCACTCTAGACTTGCCAAGACCTCATTAAAAGAGCTTAGGAAAATGGGGTGCATGTGACTGTGGCTCCCATCTTGTCTCCTCATTATTTAAAATACCAGAGTCAATAGAGAGAGAAGAAGAGAGAATGTGGGTAGGATGTAGAGGATAGGAGATATTTACAATAGTCTAGCTTTGGCTAGACATAAGCTTATTAGGGAGAGAAGAGAGAGGTAAGAAATTTATAAGAGAGGTTGTCGAAGGTGGATAGTTGTTGATGAGGATGGATCCTCCAAAAATGGTGATAGAATCACTCTAGAGTTGCCAAGACCTCATTAAAAGAGCCTTGTCTCTTGTAATCATGCTTGAAGACTTGTAGAACCATAGCCATTCTAGAGGGAAGAAAACTGGACATGGCTTGTGTCACCATTACACGAGAAAATTGGGGTCCACCACAAAAATCATATCTCCGCATTCATAACTCCAAAAATTCTACAAAAAATGGAGCTAAAAGTTGAGCTCACGAGCTACAACTTTCATGTTGAACACTTCTTCAGATTCGGGATTCTTCTCTATGCAAAAAATTTAGCCAAATAATGTATTATTTGTGGCCGCAAAGGTCTTTTGGTGGTCCCCTTTGAGTGGACTTCTCTCTTGCCTTCAAGTGTAAGCTCCTTCATGTGTATGAAAACATGACCTAGAGTGTTGAAAAGATTGGCAATCATCTAGATGGAGGTATTATTGAAATTTGAAAGTGGGGTTGAGGTTTGAAAATGAAAACTAGTGAATAAAATATTTGGTAGGGTGGAAAAATATATATACATGAAAAATATATTAGAAAATATTAAATATATATAATGTAATTTAGAATATATATATTTAATGCTTAAGGTCAAAAGAGAGATCAACAAAGAAAGCTTACTTACTTATGCTACATCGTGATTGATTAGCATAAGTCTTATTTATTTAATAAAGGCTAAAACGTTTGTGAAAAAGGGAAGAAAAATCAAAAGTAACTTATATAATAGGAAATATTTTTTTGGTAAAAGGGCAAGAAATATATGGGGGGTTCCCATGCATGGAAAAGCTTGCCTCATTAGCCCTCCCCCTAAGGCTAGAGGTATTCATGCCTCTAGCTCTGTACTTGATTCTTCTTCAATTGAGGTGGAGGAGTCTCCCTCCTCAGGGATTTCCATCATAGGTGCTTGATCAAACCTCAAAAAGTACTACTTCAACCTCCATCCATTGACACGTGTTTTGTGGAGCTTACTATCTGTATCCATCAATCGGTAACTGCCATTGGCGTAGCGCTTTCTAATGACAAATGGCCCCTCCCATCTGGGTGAAAACTTTTTATATTTCCTAGTGTCAAACCTGTTATCATACCGTAGGGCCAACATAGCTTTCTTGAGACCTTTTTCCCTAAGTCCCTTGTTGAAGGTAAGTCGACGTTGCTCTGCCTGTGCTGCATAATAGTTGATAGAATCTTCTCTGTCTAGTTGAAGCCTCTCTAGATCAAGAATGTGGTTGTGGAGATGAGCATTAGGAAGTTCCACCTACCCAGCTAGCACCCTGAGACTAGCCAATTGTACTTCAATGGGTAAAATGGCTTCCTTACCATACACCAAGTGATATGGTGTGAACTCAAGGGATGTGCGAAATGAAGTGCGATAAGCCCAAAGTGCAGCCATAAGATGCTTGTCCCAATCACTTTTGTGATTGTTTACATGTTTAGTGATGATCTTGCAGATCATACCATTTACCTTTTTCACCAAACCATTGCATTGTGGGTAGTAGGGAGTTGAGTGTCGTCGTGAGATGCCCAGCTTCTCCATCAGCTCTCCTACAAGGTCTCCTCTAAAACCTGGTCCCCTATCAGAAATTATTTCAAGAGGAGTGCCAAAATGGCAACAAATGTTTTCAAATACGAACTTAGCCACTTCCTTAGCTGTAATCCAGGTGGTGGCAACTGCTTCAGCCCACCTGGTCTACATATGTAGTCCACACCCATGATGATATACAATTTACCTGATTGGATCCTTGGCAAAGGCCCAATAGCATCAATTTCCCATTTCTCAAATGGTCCATATGAGATTATAGGAGTCTGTGGCTCATATGTGAGCCTCCTATCGCCCGCCTTTTGACATTCCTTACATGTTTTACACCAATGATGCACATCCCTATGTAGACTAGGCCATACAAACCCGGCTTATAGAATCTTTCTACTAGTGATGTCAAGTGCAAAGTGTCCGCCGCAAACACCATCATGGAAACTTGAAATGATTTCAGTGATCTCTCTAGAGAGAGGTACACGCCTAAGAATTTGATCCTTACCCTTGCAGTAGAGGTCGTCATTGATAAGGTGGTATTTTGTTGCCTTGCGCACAAGCCACTGCTTTTGGCCCTTATTAAGATCTTTAGGACACTCTCTTGTGTCCAAGAAACTCATGATGTCAGGCATAGCATCTCTACCTTGGAAGATAGGCAGCTTCAACTTGATAGCACCCACCACTGAAACATCTTGCAGCTTCTCTCTAGCTAGAGCATCTGCTTCTTGATTTTCTTCTCGAGGGACATGATGTAATTGTATAACTTGAAATTTCCCTAAAAGCTCCTTAACTTTGTGCAAATGGCCTAGCAAGCTATGATTTTTACAAGCCCAAGTTCCTTGTATTTGTTTTATTAAAAGCATGGCATCACCAAATACATTTAACCGTTGAATGCCCTGTGTCACACACCACTCTGACCCAAGAGTTAAGGCTGCATATTCTACCTCATTGTTAGAGTGAGAATCCAAAAGATTCCCAATGGAGAAAACCTTATCCCCTTGCTTGTTGAAGATGACAATGCCTGCTGCAGCTTTGTCTACTTTCCTCTTGTAGGCTCCATCAAAGAAAAGAGAGTGAGCCTCCTCTACCTTAGGGACTTCCAGCACAGGTGTAATCTCTTGATCATTTGGCTTTATCTTTAGCTTCTTTTCATAGTGTCGATGAGTGAGAATACCTCCTAGACTGGCCCTTGTGGAGTTCTCCACTTGCATTGTGTAGTCAAACTCTTGCAGCCTTGTGAGCCATTTGGAAATCCTAGAAGAAACATCCATGTGTTGCATTACATAAGGAAATACTTCTTCCATTGTTAAGATTATGAATGGTCTAGACAATAAATAAGAGCAAAATTTGGTGGTAGCAAACATTAATGCAAGCACCATGTGCTCCACTGCCGTGTATCCCTTTTCTGATGGAGTCATCATTCGACTAGAGAAGTAGATAGGACGCATGAAAGAAGTTTGAGGATCCTTTTGCATCAATACAGCCCCAAGTGCGTCATTGTCCACACTAGGGTTTACATAAAATGGCTCGTCCCACTTTGGAGGTGCTATGGTGGGAAGTGAAGCTAGAATTTGTTTCACCTCATTGAATTGTTGTTCATTTTCTTCACTCCAAGTGAAGACCTCTTGATGGGTAACTTGTTGTAAAGGGAGAACCACTTGGGAGAGAAAGTGAATGAACCTACTCAAATACCTCACCTTTTGAAGAAAAGAGACCAATTGCTTTGTTGTGGTGGGAGAGGTCAAAGCCACCAAGGCTTGAACCTTGCTTGTGTCAGCTTCAATGCCTTTGGCCGAGATCACATGGCCAAGAAGAGTAACCTTGCTTTCACCAATGTGGCATTTCTCCACATTGAGTTGGCCACCCAAAGCTTGTAGCCTAGCTAGACCTTCATAAATTTTCTCCAAATGAAGAGAGCGAGAGCTATAGATACAAAAGTCATCAATAAAAGCACAGATTGGTTTTCCAAAGAATGGATGAAAAACAAATGTCACATATCGCTGAAAAGTGGCTGGAGCATTAGTGAGACAAAAAGGCATAACTCTGTAAGCAAAACATCCCCATGGTGTGATGAAGGTTGTCTTCTTTTGATCTTCTTCAGCGATACTAATTTGGAAGTAGCATGCGTAGCCATCACATACCATGTAGCGCTCATGTCCTGCTACCTCATTGAGAATTTCGTCTTGAAAAGGAAGAGGAAAATGGTCCCTCTTTGTGGATGCATTAAGAGGCTTATAATCAACACAAACCCTCCACTTACCATTCTTATTCGGTGTGACTACCATGGAGAAACCCACTCTGAGTCTTCAACAAGATAGATAAAACCGGCTTCTAGCAATTTCCTCACGTCTTTGAGTAGGGCGTCTTGTTGAATTACTCCTAGCCGCCTGAGCTTCTGCACTACAGGTTTACTTCCCTCCTTGAGCTTAATGTGATGTTGAACTGCTGTCATGCCAGTGATTTTATCATATTCATCAATGAACAATGTGGTAAAATTACTTAGCATCAAAATATAATCTTCACGCTCCTTCCCACACAACTCACTAGAGAGCATTTGATGTAGCTTACTTGCTTCTACTAGAGGTTGTATACCTGGTGTCTCCCCTTGGTTTGATGATGAGGCATCAGGTTGCTCCATCTTCTTAGGGTCCTTGAGAATGATCCTCATCACCTCAATGCTACTGTCACTTCCTTCACTCCACTGTTGACTCCTCCTCTGAAGTGGTTGAAGAGTCACCACTAGAAAACTCATCCTCGGAGGTTTCTAGATCCATGTCGCATTGTTGACCTATCTTCATGTCGTAAAGTGTTGGCCTCCCTTTTGCATCCTTCATCTGGATTATGCCGGTGTCCCAGTCCTGCTTAGCTCTCATAGCCATAAGCCAAGGCCTCCCTAGAATGATAGGATAGCCCTCCCCTTTGTGTGGCATGACAAAGATGTCCACATCTACCTCGGTGTTGAATGCCTTTATCCTAACTGCATTTATGACACCAACACATTGAACTTTTAAATTATTTGCCATTTTGGCTCGGCATGGTGCCTTTAGTCTTCATCTTTTCTTACTTTTGGGAAGATTCACCATGCCTAGCGCATTTTACCCCCATGGCATCTACTCCTTTAAACTTGGTCTTACCTTTTGCCACTCCCTTGATGTCCTGCACCACTTTATCCTTTCCCTTACCTTCAAGACTGATGATGCTTACTGTTTGATTGCCAACTAGTGGTGGGGGTAAGGGTGTAATGAGAGGTTGTGGTGGTGGTGGATGTGGTTGAATGGGTGGTTGTAGGATTTGCACGGGTGGTGCTTGTTGTGGTGCCCTCGGTGGTGGTGGTCTTTCTCTCCGTGGTGAAACCTGGTTTTGCCTGGCTCCTCTATTGAAATTTTGCCTCCTTGGGTGTGGACAGTAGTACATGCCATGACCATCCTCCCCACAATTGTAGTAGTGGTATTCTTGGTTTTGCCTTCGTTGTCATCTTCCTTGCTCTTGGTTGCGATTGTGTGCATGCCCTTGTTGTATCAAATGGACCGAGATATTTTCAAGTTGATTGGTGATTCGGTTGAGAAGGTCTTGCTGATCTTCAATTGGTTCTTGTGGTTGAATCCTTTGGGCGGCTGTTGTAGGTGGTGCTAGAGGTGGTCGGGTCGTTGTGCCCTCTCCAAAACGCTTAACAAAGGCTGCTCTTAATAAGTCCCACCGTTCCTTGGTCGCTTGTGCCAAGGCATTGTGCCATGATCTTGCCTCCACCTTCATTAGAAGTGGGAAGATGCGCAAGCGCGAAGCATCATCATCTCTCGCAGAGATGACACATGCTATTTCCAAGTTGTCCAGAAAGTCTGTAGCATCCTTACCCACCTTACCAGTAAAGGTTGGAAATGCTACACTTGCCATTGTGAGTGAGAAAATTAACTCGACTTAGAAATCCCTTTTTTTATATTATAAATAGAGATTCAATACATGGGTGCTCGGTAGATGGAAAACATACTATACAAGGATGAAAATAACTACATCAAAAGATACTTCATGATTAATCATAGGGAGGATAAAGGGTAGAGAAGAGGTGTTTATCTCTTGCAGTCGTTCTCTACAAAACATGGTTGTAATGATCTGCTGATAAAACATCTTGCGGTCCAAGATTACTTTGATTGATTGAATTTGTTGTGGTGCATAAGTTTGGTTCCTTGCAAAAGGTTGATGTGCTGGGTCCATCACATGATAATTCGGAAAGGCTCTCTCCTTTGTGGTGGAAGGTTATAGTCGGAGGTGTAGAGCTCTTGGTAGTCGAGGTCAAATTTATAGTACCACAGGACAAGGTTGTCTTCGTCTTCTAGCTCTAGGACTACCCCTCTAGCAAGCTCTTGGAAAAGCTTGAACTCTCTCTCTTTGAGCAACTTCACTTTCCTGCAAGATAGAGTGCCATCTAGTGTATACACAGGTGTGATGAGGTAGGTGGTGAGTCTTACCACTTGTATTAATCCAAGTTGGATGGATACATAGCAAGCTGTAAAGTTGTCATCATAGCCTTCATTCACAAGCAACACTCCTTGAAGGTGGAGGGTCTTGTCTTTCTGCCAAGCAAACCCTGTGTCAAAGACCTTGTTGATGACAAGCTCCGCCACTTCACTCGCTACACGACGTAGAATCCATGCTGCTATTTCTAGTTCCTGGCTCATGAGATGAGAGTGAGGTATAGAAAGACTTGAGGATTTACCCTTTTGTTTTGGAGACGGGGTGATTTTCGGCGCTGGAAAACCCTTGAATCTTTTGGTGCAAGGGAGAGACAGGGACCACGCGTTCGTAGTAGCTTCCTCAAGTTGTGAAGGCTTGTTGTGGGCGTAGGTGGAATAGGTGGCAAAGATGGGGACGTAGATGTAGAGAAGCCTGGTGCTACTTGAAAGCCTACTGATGTGAGAATGCATGTGCGGATGTCGAGAGAGAAAATGATGGCCTTCTCTTCACTTTGGGTTGTACTCATGTCGAAGGTGCGGTTTTTGGCTACAATGTGCGCATGATGCAGCTTGTGCCTTGCTTTTACACTTGCGGGGATGATGAAAAATGTAAACAATTTGAGTAGGGAAAGAGGGTCTTACCACCTCTCTATGCTAACAATACAACACCTTGGCAAGAGTGTCTTGATGACTTGCATCAAACCTTCTTGAAGCTCCTCCTCTTCAGTGGTCCAATTAGAGAATTCTAGAAGCCACTTGTCCATGAAGAGAAGTAAACATGTCAGCCTTGTAAACTGAAGGTTTCAAGAGCCCTCCTCAGTGAGGGCACCAAATGAGAGTCGAAAATGAAAAAAAATAGACATGGTGGCCTCTACACCAAGACTATGCACAATGGCCTCATCATGGGAGTTACACAATAGGGGCACCACCTAGCAAGATATGCGGCTAGGACGCATACATATACACAATGAAATATGCCATGGAAAACAATTTCAAGATCCACGCCCAAATGTGGAATGGGGTGGTCGGAGAATAAGGTGAGAGGAGTGGTGAGTGAGTGAGAATGGGCTTTCTACTCGTGCATGTTAGTAAGGAAGATAATGAGGTAGGGGAAACATGCGAGTATGCTCACTTCTCATACAAGAGGTGAAGAATCTGCACACCTCAAGATGCAAGTAGCAAGATGATAGGAATATGAGAGGGAGAGAGAGAGTGTGTGTGTGTGTATGGTGGCGAATCCGCACACCTTAACATAAGCAAAAAAAATGGCAAGGCACAAGCATATACCATACTCACAATGAAATGTATCCAAAGCGACACAAGGTATGGCACCAAGATGGAGTGTGTTGATTGCTTGCAAAAGATGAATACAATAGGTAGCGTATGGCAAGAAGATGAGAAGGGAACAAGATCGTAGGAGGCATAATGGAGAGATGGGAGTTGATGGCGAGGAATATCATAAGTGTGTCCACACTTATTCTTCTTGAAATTGTGCCTTCAACCCTTAATTACAAGTGATGTGGAGGTATGGTGCTCATCTTTTATGCATGGTGATGGTGATGGTGTTGTGATTGTGTGATTAGGGTTCTTGCTACAAGCATGTAGCACAAAGGTGTGTATGGATAGGTGTGTGTGTGTGTGTGTGTGTGTGTGTGTGTTTTCCCCCCTCCCTAGTGAGCTCTTATGGCCTCCTTATATAGGGAAGGAGGAGAGGATTTAGTAATATTTCTAATTGAAGTGAGTGTCCCACTCTGGTGTGACTAGGAAAATGGGGTGCATGTGACTGTGGCTCCCATCTTGTCTCCTCATTATTTAAAATACCAGAGTCAATAGAGAGAGAAGAAGAGAGAATGTGGGTAGGATGTAGAGGATAGGAGATATTTACAATAGTCTAGCTTTGGCTAGACATAAGCTTATTAGGGAGAGAAGAGAGAGGTAAGAAATTTATAAGAGAGGTTGTCGAAGGTGGATAGTTGTTGATGAGGATGGATCCTCCAAAAATGGTGATAGAATCACTCTAGAGTTGCCAAGACCTCATTAAAAGAGCCTTGTCTCTTGTAATCATGCTTGAAGACTTGTAGAACCATAGCCATTCTAGAGGGAAGAAAACTGGACATGGCTTGTGTCACCATTACACGAGAAAATTGGGGTCCACCACAAAAATCATATCTCCGCGTTCATAACTCCAAAAATTCTACAAAAAATGGAGCTGAAAGTTGAGCTCACGAGCTACAACTTTCATGTTGAACACTTCTTCAGATTCGGGATTCTTCTCTATGCAAAAAATTCAGCCAAATAATGTATTATTTGTGGCTGCAAAGGTCTTTTGGTGGTCCCCTTTGAGTGGACTTCTCTCTTGCCTTCAAGTGTAAGCTCCTTCATGTGTATGAAAACATGACCTAGAGTGTTGAAAAGATTGGCAATCATTTAGATGGAGGTATTATTGAAATTTGAAAGTGGGGTTGAGGTTTGAAAATGAAAACTAGTTAATAAAATATTTGGTAGGGTGGAATAATATATATACATGAAAAATATATTAGAAAATATTGAATATTTATAATGTAATTTAGAATATATATATTTAATGCTTAAGGTCAAAAGAGAGATCAACAAACAAAGAAAGCTTACTTATTTATGCTACACCGTGATTGATTAGTATAAGTCTTATTTATTTAATAAAGGGTAGAACGTTTGTGAAAAAGGGAAGAAAAATCAAAAGTAACTTATATAATGGCAAATATTTTTTTTGGTAAAAGGGCAAAAAATATATGGGGGGTTCCCATGCATGGAAAACCTTGCCTCAACACATCTCATGAATATTATTGCAAATTTGCATAACATCGAGGATGATGATAGTAGAGAGCACAGGGAATGTCTTGATAACTCCCCCCACACCATGAGAAAGTTCATGGGTTTACATGGTAGGAAGTTGCGCAATGACCCTTTGATTACGCAAAGGAAGAAACATTTTTTGCAAGGTGTCCCTTCTTTATCTCTATCACCTCTACCACCACCACCAACTTGTTAATACCAGATGGCCTTGATGAAGATGAAGTTACTATCACTACTCAGAATCTCTTTGTCACCAGCCCTTCTCTTGGAATTACTAAGAATCTTTTTGAGACCTATATTGATCCTTATATCCCTTCTAGGATGTTGGAGGTCTACCTGGTTGATGCTAAGCCTTGGGCTCTTGGGAACTCTGCCCTACTTGCACCACTTACTGAAGGTTTATTGCTCACCTCAATGAAAGGGACAAGGAGGCTCTAAAGATTGGACTTCAACAAATTCTACAAAAAACTGCTCTACCATTATTGAATCCTATTTGTTGGCTTGCCCATTCACTATGAGCAATTTTGAAAGTCAAAGATCCAATGCCAATGTGGGCTGTCTACTCGGTGTCAAATGGATCATAAGCACCATAAGAAGAGATTCTAACTACACTACCTAAATTTGGAATGTGCATAGGCCATTCATAAAGTGTGGTTGTGAGCACATTGGTGAAGGTGATTTTTGCAAAGATGCCAATATCCTATGGTTTGATCATGCCCTTTGGATGATCATGCATAATTTTCCAACCTTCTTTCTTGCAGCCTCCTTAAAGAAGTCCATGCTAACCTTTCTTCGTTGGATAGCCACTGAAGCTCAAGAAGCTTTGAAAGCCCTCCTAATCCATGTCTACTATAGGGACAAGCTAAAGGATGTTGTGAAGTAGCTTGCTTTGTTTAAAGAATAATTCCAAAGACTGAGTAAGATTTGTGGAGCGAACAAAAAATTGAGCAAAACTAGCCAATTAAAGAGGATAAGACACATAGCAATGTCAACTTTTTGTATATTTTGACAATACTTAATGACATGTGAGATTTCATAAATTTAGGAAATATTAGAAAAATTTGTTCATTATATTTCTCTACATCTAGAGGCATCTGTACATATGCAGGAAAAACAAATTTTTTTATGGATGTGAACATTCCATATATATATATCTCTCTCTCCCCCTCCCCCCTTCTCTCTTTGTCTCTCACATAGAAGCAATGTGAGTCACTAATAATCAGCTATGCACTCTGACCTTTGAGAACAATAAAGGAACCTCTCTCTCTCTCTCTCTCTCTCTCTCTCTCTCTCTCTCTCTCTCTCTCAGACACACACGCACACAAACACACACACACCAAATTTTGGCAAGACAAGAGCACAAAGGGAAGGTGGTGGAAGGATCAGGGTATGGTCTGTGGAAGGCATTTGCAAACCTAGAGGACATCCGCAACATTTGCGTAGGGCATTTGACGATAGAGCATTGGTGACATTTGGATTCAACTAATAGGCATGGAGGAGGAGGCGGATGTGATAACTATTGGGGGGAGGAGGAAGAGTGCTAACACCCATTAGGAAATATGTACACCATCTAGTAGTAGTGGAGGTGAGCATGATGTAGATGTGTCGCAGCTCTTAACATTCTATAATGTGCTCTATATCAATAGTGAGCGAGATTGTTGCAAGACCTCTTGCTTGCTTTGCCGGGATTGAATAGTAGACTTTCATAATGTATCTTGATCGCCTCTAGAAGAGGCATGCCTGATGCTTTGTAACCATGCCAATATTGACATAGTTGCAAAACTAACTTTTTAGGATCATTCAATGATTGAAATAAAAAATTCAAAAAGTAAAAATAGTTGCCCACCAGAAAGATGGAGCCAATCATGCCTCCCATTGCGTGATGATGCCCCCCCCCCTGTAGTTAGCAGTCTACTCCCTCCCAAGCTCGACAACTTACTGGTGCCGATTTTCAGTATCCATCCCCACTCATAGCAAACCTCCAGTTGTCAGTCGTCAATATCCATCCCCACTCATAGTGAAGCTCTAGCTGCAAGTCCTCACCACTAAAGATGCCCCACATGAACACATAAAGGACTTTTGTTGCCCGCTAGTAATGAGGAAAGGTTTAGTAATGCATAATTATCCCAACAGACAATTATGCCTAGAATAACCATAGCCTTATATATATAATCTTTTGAGAAGCCAAAATCTTGTCTAGGAGCATTTAACTCTGAAGACAATGTGGTATCTTTGGTAAATACTCAATTGCATTCGACTAATCTCTCTCTCTCTCTAACTGCAAATCTCTCTCATTAGCGTATTGAGGTCTGCCAAGACAAAGGTTTCCTGTAGAGCCTTTTGAGAATTTGAAAAAACCCCAAACCAATATGTGACGCCGCGTACTAGAAGCTCTCTCTCTCTCTCTCTCTTTCTCTCTCTCTCTCTCTCTCTCTCTCTCTCTCTCTCTCTCTCTCTCTCTCTCTCTCTCTCTCTCTCTCTCTCTCTCTCTCTCTCTCTCTCAGCTTCAAAAACAATGCCATGGCATACCAAATGGGATCTACAAAAGAAAAAATCATGGACAACCAACGGGGCTAGATAGATACATTCGATTAAAGATGGAAATGGAGGCTTATGATGAGATATAAGCACAAACCTATAGCACATTATAAGAAGGACATGAGACGGATGAAGAGAGGGGGCTGAGAGGCCAACCTAGTTTAGGGTATGTACTGAGGTCCGCCAAGTCAACGGTTCCTTGCAAATCCTTTTGAAAATATGAAAAACCCACAAATCAAAATGCGATGCTCCGTCTTGATTTGGAGGGGTTTCTATTATTGCTTCCTACAATGGCCTTGGGAGATGCTGCACACACCATGGCCAAAAGGGCCAAGAGCATGAGTTTAAGAACCACCTTCTTGGAGACTTCCATCCCGAGATTCTTTGCAGGCAATGTAGTTAGGCTATGGTCACGCGAGGCTTAGTTCTCCGTAAGCAAGGCCGACCATTGCTGACAGCGCTCAACTTTTGACCGGCTTAGTGTTGCAACTATGCATAAAAAGGTATAGTAGGCAAACCCGTTTCTTGCCGGTTCATGCTCCTTTTTTCTCTCCTGATACACCTCACTCTCTCTCTCTCTCTCACTACCTGCTGCCCCTCGTCACCTGCAACTCTTGCCGTACCTACTATAGTCAGAGTTGTCGAGGCTTACATGTTACTAAGCCTCCCGTGAACATGCCCTTACTATGATGCAATTCTCTCTCTCTCTCTCTCTCTCTCTCTCTCTCTCTCTCTCTCTCTCTCTCTCTCTCTCTCTCTCTTTCGCTTTGGATCACATATGAAAGAAGTAGATTTCCATTTTAGTTTCACATTGCAAAACATTCAACAAACCAACCAAGCGTCCACCCTAACACACAACATTGGCCGAAAGCAACACTGGGCCGTACATGCAAGCTAGCGATACTTCACAAGTCAATGTCCTTGGAAGTTGGAATAGATGTGGAAGCAGTGTGCCACTGCCCGCCAAAATCCTGGAGAAATCATTTTTCCAAACATACAAAATTCCTTTCCTTGAATCTGCCAAGAGGAAATTTTAGAAATTAGGTTTATTTTTCAGATTTTTACACTATTATTCTCTATTTTGGGACGGAATTTCTCCTTGCTTTCAACGAGCATTTTTGAAATTGAAAACGGAAAGATATTAAGCTGAGACACATTTTCCCCGAAGACTGTTGCTCATGAACATTTTCACAAACACGACACACGCGAGAGCCTGCACTGTACCAAAGCTTGCCCCATGGTCAATCAAAGCCTAACACGGATACAAGGCAACTGCTAACTCTTAGCAATGGATTATGGTTAAAGAGCTCTCTCTCTCTCTCTCTCTCTCTCTCTCTCTCTCTCTCTCTCTCTCTCTCTCTCTCTCTCTCTCTCTCTCTCTCTCTCTCTCTCTCTCTTTCTCGTATGTATTGAGGTCCACCACGACTACAAGGCAAAATTTTTGAGAACATGAAAACCCCCCACATCAGGACGGGGCGCCGCATCTTGATTTGGAGGGGTTTCTGGCAACAACGAGGAAGGAGACAAGGCACTGTGTTACCCTGGTCTCTTCTTTTCAGGCAACTTGCACCATTAGTTTGCACCCTCTCTCAACAAATGCGTGTTGTTGGCATCTCTCCCTCTCTCCATCTTTGCCTTAAACTAGACCATTTTCCTTTGTGTTTACCCTGACACACCATTGCTCGCCTACTTCACGTCGCTGCCCGGCTTTTCCATGTCCCCAAATACTTTGAATGGAGCGGCCAACACACATCCAAACCCCCCAAATTAGTCCGTGGTGATGCGAATTGATTTGGGGGGCTTTTAGATTCACATTTTGAAGCAGGTAGGGGTACAAACGTTAATTCAACGTCGAAAGTCTCTCTCCTTGGTTGGGTGAAATTTCAAGCTCTTGTGTCTCCCTGTTCTTGTGCACAGGCAGAGTCCCCTTCTGCTCTTTGGCTCTCAAAAATCATTGAAAGTTTCTCACGCTCACAACTTTGATCACCACATGTTCCTATCATGCTCCCATTGCAGATACATGCTCCTTGCCTTGTGTTCTCATTATCATCATCTTCTATGTAGTAGCACCTGACAAAGCTCTTGAACACTGCTAACCACATGCTCCTATCCCTTTGCCATTGCAGAAACATACTCTCTGGGCAACAAGTCATAGAAATATTGTGTAGTTGTTGCTAGGCACAAATTGCAAGCAGAGAGAGAGAGAGAGAGAGAGAGAGAGAGAGAGAGAGAGAGAGAGAGAGAGAGAGAGAGAGAGAGAGAGAGAGAGAGAGAGAGAGAGAGAGAGAGAGAGAGAGAGACTATGTGTGCGCATGTGGCTTGGCCTTGCACCCATCATTGAGAGACTCCACATGCATGCAGCCTAGCCTTGCACCCTTCATCGAGAGACTCTGTGTGCATGTGGCCTAGCCTTGCATCCCTCATCGAGTAGACGCAATTCACACTGCACTCATCATGCAAAAAATCCATCTCCTTCTCTCTTTCTTCCCACGTACCATATCCACTTTTTCTCTAGAAGAAAGAGCATTTTCTAAGATCCTCCTTAGTCAAAGGCTCAACCCAAAATGCCCTTCACGATGCCCTACTAAATTGGCACAAAGCTAGCATTTGTCTTATGATGCCCCCCCCCCCCCCCCCCCCCCCCCCCCCCCCGACCAGGGTGCTTCTCATCTTCGCATCTACAACTGAAGAAACTCTCCTCCCCCTATGCTTGTACTATGTATAACATCTGGTATATATCAGGCAGGATAGAGATAACCCAATATTACGCACGGCCCACGACAAGAGATAAAGTGGGACAAAGACAACCCAGTGCACATAACGATGCCCTCTGCACCCCCTCTCGATGTATGTAAGTCCAATGGATACTGATTCTCTTGTTGCTACTCTCATCATCAACTATGCAACGGATTTTTCACGCGCGACACACAAAACGCCTCTTCTTTCATCTGGAAACTTAGAGAGAGAGAGAGAGAGAGAGAGAGAGAGAGAGAGAGAGAGAGAGAGAGAGAGAGAGAGAGAGAGAGAGAGAGAGAGAAAACAAAACCCAATATCTTCCCACACGTGGAAAGAGCGAGATAGAGAAATACATTTTTTTCTCTCTTAATCTTTTCCTTTTCTTTGAAACAAAGGGATCTTGTGAGATTATATATATAAAAAAAAAACGCCCTCCCTTACCCCTACTTGAGGTCCTTCCATTAGTAAGAATCTACAAATTAGTTAAGGGCAACGTCTAAAGAGGGAGGAAAAAAGTTGGATGTTAACGTGTGTTTTTTTGCAAAATTACCTAATAATGCCCTTAAAAATCATAAACACGGGAATTTCAGTTGATAACATCTTTCCGATGACATAAATAGTGTATATACTATTACAAATTACATTAAAAAAAACAATTTTTTGTTTATTTTCATTAAATTTTTTTAATATTGGAGCTTAAAAATGGAGAAATTCACCAAAAAATAATTAAATAGTGTTTTTCCAATGGATTTTCTTGATTGTTAATCTTTCAGTTTACTTTTTTAGTACATTTTATAAATTTCTTTGATTTTTTCAATAAACATGTCAAAAATTAATAATAAATAGCAAACGAGCTCAGATGGAGAAACGGAAGATACGCTAATGATCATAAGAACAAGACGGACTGACACAAAAATTTTCAATCAAAACGACAAACGAAAGCGGGAGGCCTAAATTAGGCCGTCGGGGCTTGTTTTTGCAAATTCTTGCAAAATGAGCTAACGGAGTCTAATTGAGAAAATTTTCGAGTCTACTGTAGATTTCACAGCCGAGTAGGACCAACTGGGGAATTTGGGAAAAAATAGTTTGGGAAATCTGAGTATATATATTCAAGGTAGCCTAACATCACCTCATTTCCACTAGTCACTCTTCGAGAAGAGAGCTCTCTACCTTCTTTGCGCACAATTTCTGGAGTCCACAGCCACCCATTCTCAGTGCCGTTGCACACAAGACATGAGGGGTAAGTTCTAAACTCATCAAAGAATGTTTCTATACAGTAGGGTAGCAAGTCTCGGCCTAGGAAAAAACCCTAATCTCAGATGTGTACGAATTCTTGCGACACAAAAATGACCTAGTGGCATGTCAGCTCAATCAAATTGGACGAGACTTGAAATGTAGCATGCCCCTAGATAGTAGAACACTTCCACATCATTAGATGACCATTTGGTAGGGGTCGAGGGGATCCCCAAGTAAATAATATAGGTATTTCCCATATGCCAGAATTGAATCCTGACTCTGATTCAATGCACATTTGGTCATAGTAAAGTCATTCCGCAAAATATTTTTTGCTTGTCAATACCTCTAGAATCTCAAAGAGAAATTAGTGACTTTATTCAATCTAGGCAATCTGTGACAAAGGGGTGGAGTGGCTCCTCTCTTGTGCAGTCCGCACCGCACCAGATTCAACCTGTTGATTCATCGGTAACTTTTGGCATAGACACTGCTCCAGCTAGCACGATTTACAAAAAATTGTACAACTGTGCCACGTCAACAATCATCGCAAATCATGGGATTATGTACAACTGTCACGTCAGCATGGTCAACACAATTATGAATCTGCCCCGAGAGTTCAAGCTTTTGTGTTTTAGGTTTTAGGCCCCTCACCCGGTGCTCCATAAGTTCTTCAAGTTGCAGGGAACTAGGATTTAAAAGAATCCTGTAATATTTTTTAGGCCACTCAACCAATCTTTTTCGCTCGCTTTAGGTTCATAATTTATGAGTTTTCAGCACTGTTTCACACGAGACATGAGGGGTAAGTTCTAAACTCATCAAAGAACGTTTCTAAACAGTCAGGTAGCAAGTCTCATGGCCCACAAAAAAACCTTAGAATCTCAACTGTGTACGAATTCTTGCGACAAAAAACGACCCTAGTGGCTTGTCAGCTCAACCGGATTGGACGAGACTTGAAATGTAGCATGCCCCTAGATAGTAGAACGCTTCCATATCATTAGATGACCATTTGGCAGTGGTTGAGGGGGTCCCCAAGTAAATAAGATAGGTTTTGGCCACATGCCATAATTGAATCATGACTCCATGGGCAGCTTATAGACAAGGTCTATACACAATGTACCTAGGTGGTTCAAGAAAACAGTGGGGGTTTTATTTTTGCGAGCTTTTACAATTGGAACTGTTTTTTCGAGCTTTTAAACCCAAATATTACACCAATGATATCTTTAAATATCATTGTATAGTGGAAAAACTCAAAACCTTACAGTACAATCCTTCAACCACCAAACACTTTTAAGAAATATGGAAGCATGTCTATGCTTATGCAAAATGAAACTTTATAAAAAGCACCATTTGTATGTATTTTTGAGGCTGTACTGAAAACGTGGGCTCCCACATGGGATTTCTTTCACATAAACTCTTATTTCCATCACTTTAATGATTTTGTTATCTCACAAAAATCAACACACAAGCCAATGGTGTCAACATAATCTAACTACAAAAGAAAGCTCCAATCAAAGTCATCTCCACATCATGTGGCGGTCATGTACCAAACAAACACAAATGAAATATCCAAATGAAATGTATGGAGCATACCAAAATGCCATGTCAATGTCATATGGCTGCCATGTACATAAAAAAATAAATCAAAACATGAAGATGTGTACTGTCAGAATAGAGTTTCCTCAACCAAATGTGCATCCACAATCAACATTTCACAGGTCCACATGCAATATCGGTCAAACATCTTTCATAGAACACATGATCTAGCTCTAGATACATGCAATGCCTCATATCTTCCGCAGAAGCTCGGCCCAAACCACCACACCCCGCAAAAAAGTCCAAAACATAGTCATGAGGCTCAATAAATGTTGCCGGCAACCACCTGATCATATAAAAAATAAATTAGAAACCTAATGCAAACACATATATACCATAACATTCACTAGTACCATACTTTGGACTAGTCTTACCGAAAGAACAAAGAAGACCGCTCTGCCCCGCCTCTAAGAATAACACCATCAATCTCAATGGGGAAGACTACATCATCTATCATGTAGCTACAATTTGCTGGAAACAATCTCTCGACAATTTTCTCCCCTGCCTCTCTATCATAGTGTGGCACAGGATGGCCAATACGGTACCAAAGACACATGGTAAGATCAAGTACCTGCATGAATAAAAAACTCAAAGAATGAATGGCATAGCTACAATGTTTTTGGTTGGGAAATTAAACTATGAAACTAAGTTTGTTATCTTACCGCCTCTCTAGTGAGTGGATGTCGATATGCCTTCTTATTACACATGAGAGTCCATGTACGTAAGAGCACAAGTCCTACCCTAGTTGCATCTGCAATAAAATCTCCAATATGCTCGGCCATGCACATGGTCACTAAAAACCCCTCATCGGCCAAAAACTCACGAGCAACATCCATGCACCCTGTCACTAGACCCCTGGAAAATGTGTTCCACTTGGGAACACTCATGCCCTCTACAAAAGTGAATGATGACATGTAAGCATACAACCATAGTTAGTTGTAGGTACTAGTCCAAAGAAAAGTTACTTACCCAATGGGATTGGTCCTAGAACATCCACAAGCAAACTTGTAGGAAAATCTGCAAAGATAAGCCTAGCAACCTCACGACATGGCACACCATCTTTGCTATATAGATTTGTATTCTGTGTCGCAAAAAATTTGTTGATGCTATAAGAAAACCAAACATGAATTATGTTCAAAATCATAGAACAATACAAGAAGAAAATGCAAATAAGTAAGCACTATGAAAATCTACCTATCAAGGGCAAACTTATCAATTTGTGATATATCCACAAGCAAAACATATACAATAGTTTGGTAATGGAACCTTGCAAGCATTATCCAAATTAGCTTTGAATTAGGAAATATGGAAGACAGATATGCTAACAATTTTCTTAAACTTACCAACAGATCGTGTGATTGGCCTTCTCTCCCAAGCCTCTCGCCCAAGTGAAGACTCTGAAACAAACGAAGTAGTGTGCACCAATGAGGATGTAGTGGGCACATTAGAAGAGGGTGCCATATGGGGTATAGTGGTTCCCAAAGAGGACATGCCGGGCTCTGAAGATGGCACAATGGGAGGCATTGAAGAAGGAGTGGATTTCCTTGATGTACTTGGAGGCTCCATTTTACCTTTACCCTTCTTGGGTACATTGCTTGCTAGTGGAGTACCTTGAGAGCCACTCTCAATGGTGTTTTGAGTAACTCCTCGAGAAACGGGAGGGAGAGACTCTTCTTGTGTCTCCTGTAAGTACTCATCACTCTCATTTTGAAACCCTTCACTCAACAACCATATAGCACAATATCACATAAATTAGTACTAAAGTAAGACATATACATTCTCAAAATAAAAGAGCCACTAGTGTTAAGATACTTAACACTAGTGTTAAGATACTTACTCTTACGTAATTCCAACTCTTGCTTTGGAATAACTCCTAGTGGATAATCCAACCACCAAGGACAAACCTTGGCTTCCCATGTTGTCAGATTCCTTTCAATCAAAGAGGGAGAGAACATTGTATTCTCATCATGTACATCAATCCACTCTCTAGTGAATAATGGGGCTTCATTCAATTCCTGCGCCTCAACACATTGCATAACCCATCTACACAATTTTTAGAGCATCATCCACTTTGAAAAGCATATAAACGCAATGGCATAATAAATGTCATGTATCCCAAAAAAAATTTGTCAGAGTCTCCTTTGTAGGGAGAATAATTTTTCAAAATAAACCATAAACCTATCTTGGGCTCCCATAAGGGATTTAAGTGTTTTCAACATAGACATTATACACACGCATATTGTCAAAAGAACCATCCACCCCATATCCAGGGCTTCCACAGGGAATTTAACGATTTTTTGTAAACACAAAATGAAATTTCATCATTCTCAAAATGACCCACTGTCACCAAACCATGACAAAAAAATGAAATGCTCTTTTTTTGCAAAGAGTACAAGTGGAAGATGCAGACCTGTAAATCACTCTCTTAGCCGACAACACAAGCTCCGGCATCTTCTCACTAGAGTCGGAAGACTTCACCGCATCCATTAGATAAATAAAAGCCTACATACATAATAACAATCAAAAAGCACACTCAACTTGATCTTGTGTAAATTAAAACATGTCTATATTCTTTTAAAAACAATGGTCAAACGGCTACCTGCAAAATATGATTCTTCATGCTCATCTTGTAGAATATGTCAAAAGAATTAGGAAGTTGTGGACCTTCTACTTGCATCCTTTCAATCATAAGTGTAGCCTCCCCATGCAAGTGAGCCCAATAAGTCTCCTTTTTCATGTAACTTCTAAAAAGCTTGTAATCACCAAAATGAAGATATTGTGGATCCTTAGACTTAGTGAGGCTCATGAGGTGCAAAATTATCTTCTTTCTACAAGCAATAAGAACAACATACCACTTAATCATATAGAAAAACAAAATTGAATGAATACAATTAAAAATGAGAAACTAATAGCTTCAATACCTCTCAGGAGTGATTTTAGATCTTGTCAAACAATAGAGCTTATCTCTAGTGATCTTTAGCATTCCAGGCTCATCCCATTTAATGATAAAAAGCAACTTGAAGAACTCATCACCATTAAGAGGATTGGCGATTGACAAGTACTTGTAGCCCCTATCTTTCAACCGTTCCTCTTCTACCTTTGTGGCCTTGTCCAGTCTCTTCTTCTTCTCAACATCATTTAGTCCAAGTGCATCTAGCTTTGCTCTTTCTTTGGACATAAATACAGTGAACTCATCCAAATACAAAACACTGTATTGAAACCATAATAAAATTTTACATTAATTACCCAACATGTAGAGTAGGTATCACCTTCCACACAAGTTGAGATATCAATCCACATGGAGTGTTGTACCATGGTGCATCACCATGGTAATACCTTGCATCCACAGTCATCTCCACCCTAGCCCATTCTCTCATATCAGGTGTCAATTTTTGAAGGATTGAATCTTTATTTGCCATGCCAAATCTTTGAAACATATAAACTTCATGAGTGATGTTTGGCATGACATGTGCCCTAGAAATGATGCAGAAAAATTGAAAACAAAGAGTTGAACACAAGCATTGCTTGCAAAAAAATGAGAGTCAACATGCAATTAACAAACTTATGCATTGGAAGTGTCAAGTGCAAGAAGCAACTCTGCTTCTTTTGCTCTAGACAACTCAAGGAATTGGCAATGAACACTAACATGGTATTGACCATTGTCCGAGTACTCTATCACACACAAAAAAATCATCATTTGTAAAAACAAAGCTTTACAACAAAAGAGTGAAAAAGGTGAAAGATCTTACTATCCTTGATTCTCTTCCACTATGTTTTTAGCCTATGGTTTCCATCCCATACCAGAAACTTTTTTCCTTTGAGCTCCTGCCATTCTCTACCAAGTGATCTCTCGAACTCAGCGTTTCTTTCCCGCCAAAGTGGTCCGCATTCCTCCAAATCCGCTGCGGTCACGGGAATGATATCTCCTTTAGAATCCCCAATGGACACAAGGAAATGCCCAATAGTTTCTAAATACCCAGCAGAATCAAATGAGGAAATGAGCCATTCTACATCATCTCTAGCAAACCTAACAGCCTCATGCACCATGAGTCGACAAAGTGGAACCGAAGGAGGCAATGTCTTCTTCTTTACATAAAACTGACTTAGAACATCTTTCATCAAGCCAAGCGAAATTTGCTTGCCTAGGTGTTTGGAATGCTTATTCTCCTCATCCCCTTCAGGATCACTATTTTCTTCATTGTCATGATGATCTTCAATGTGAACATTGGTCTCTGCATAGAGATAACAAGTGACAAACATTCAATTGTTCAAAAACATATGCAATTAGGATTAGATAGTATAAAGTATTTAATTTACAAAAATTTTGCCAGAGTCTCCTTTGTACGGAGACAACTTTTAAAAAAAAAACCGCACACCCTATATAGGGCTCTCACATGAGATTTAAGGACCTTTTCTCCAACATAAACAAAAACAATACTTAATATTTTCTCTAGCAACTATCAATGGTATGTACATAAAAAATGGTTCACCCTTTCTTACTCTCCCACATGGTTATTAATGACCAAACTTTCCAAACGAAAAAAAACGTCCATCAAATTTAACAATCTACCATTGAAAAATTTATAATATAAATTACGTATTGACATAAAATTATAGCATACACTCATGATTTACCTGTGATCTCTACGTCATCTTCGATGTTGTTGGAGTCTTCATCAACTTGAGCCTCATCATCAATAAAAACACACCTTTTGAGAATCCTGTTCTTTTTATTTGGTGGAGTGTCCAAATGTCAGACTCGTGATGATGCCTCCTGACCGATAGCTCCCTTTGGTATACAACCGGACCTAAGCTTCATGCTCACTTGACGGTTGCTAAAAGGAGAGACTGGAGGTTTTCTTTTCTTGCTATCTCTCTTTGGTGCCATTATCTACACAACACATATAATATAGTTTTTAGTTTATATAAGACCACATAAAAAATGAAAAAAAAGGGGGAGGCAGAGCTTCCCCATCATCCGCGTGCATGCGGATGATGGGGAAGCTCTGCCTCCCCTTTTTTGTCGACACAGATGATGGGGGAAAAACATTTCAAAAACCTTAATCAAAAGACTATTTCCAGCAACACCATTGACAAAGCTCACCAAATCTACAAAAAAAAGGGGGAGGTAGAGCTCCCCAATCATCCACGCGCGTGCGGATGATGGGGTTGCTCTGTCTCCTCTTTTTTTTTTGCGTTTTTGATGTGTTTATTGAACAAATAATTTAGGTTTTATTTCAATAACCTCAAGCAAAAGCATTTTTCCTACAATACCGTTGACAAAGCTCACCAAATCTACAAAAAAAGGGGGAGGCAGAGCTCCCCCATCATCCGCGCACGCGGATGATGGGGGAGCTCTGCCTCTCTCTTTTTTTTGTAGATTTGGTGAGCTTTGTGCTATTTTCATTGATTTTGTGGAGTTAATCCCAAAATTTAATGACATCTATCTGATAGATTGTATGCTTTAATCCAAAATTTCCAAAAAAAGGGGGGGAGGGCAGAGCTCCCCCATCATCCGCGCGCGCGGATGATGGGGGAGCTTTGCCCTCCCCCCCTTTTTTGGTAATTTCTGATTAAAGCATACAATTTATCAGATAGATTTGTTATGAACACCAAAATAATTTTTAAACAGAACTTGAAGAAAGCCAGTCATCGTAAGAAGATAGACCGCAGAGAACCGTTCAATGCGGAAAAAAAGGGGGGCGCAGAGCCTGCCCATAGGCGGGCTCTGTGCCCTCCTTTTTTTCCGTGTTGAACGGTTTTCTGCGGTCTATCTTCCGGCACCGCAACGACAATAGTGTGTGTGTGTGTGTGTGTGTGTGTGTGTGAGAGAGAGAGAGAGAGAGAGAGAGAGAGAGAGAGAGAGGCACCAACATGATGCACGCACGATGGTACTGGATTGTGTTTGCTCGAGCAAGTAGACGATTGGTTCTCGAAGTAGTAATGCTTCAAACCTAAGCTTTGACATTCACTATTTTTGACCTCTTTCTAGTCTTAAGCAAAGCGGTCACAACTGAGTTCTTGGCCATTTTCAGCGAGCCGTAACTCCCAAATGGTTCAGAATTTGCCCGGGGCCAACTCACATGAATTTGTTTGCCTTGTCGAGCTCTTCGACAGTTGTGTGATACAAAAAATTCATATCCAGCTCAGTTTGGCTGAAAATTCACTTGTAAGTTGACAATTTCTATAAAAACAGTGCAAAATAGCATTTTCTCACTTTTTCCCTAATCTACAGGCTGAAACGAGCATCAAAATGAAGGAATTTGAAAAAACTTAAAGAAGCAATATTTTTCCTTGTATTGAGGACTACAATTCCTACATACAAAACTTTTCCAAATTTTGACCTTAGCATCCTCAAAACTAGCTCCCAACAGGTGTCCCGGGTCAAAATTTGAAACTTCACGAAAACGATTAGAATAAAGTCCTAGACTGTGGAAAATGGTGAAATGAACGATAAATATTATATAACATTACTATACTCTATATTATGTACAATATATGTATAATCACAATATATATATATATATATATATATATATATATATATATATAAAATATACTTTATATACTATATAGTCTATTTACTATATACTTTTTACTGTAAGTATAACACTATATACTATATAACGTACTGTAGTGCTACTGGACTGGACTGGACTGGATTGGTATTGGACTGAACTTATCCTAGACTAGACTGGACTAGTACTGGGCTGAACTTATCCTGGATTGGGATTGGTACTGGACTGGATTATCTTGGACTGGTACTTATCTTGGACTGGACTTATCCTGTACTGGTACTAGTACTGGACTGTACTAGTACTAGTAATGGATTGGAACTGGAGCTGGTACTGGTACTGTACTAGACTAGACTTGACTGATACTGGACTCGACTAGTACTGGATTGGACTGATACTGGTACTGAACTGAACTTGACTGGTACACTACAACTACTGGACTGGACTGGATTGGTACTTGACTGGACTGGGACTGGGTGGACTAGTACTCGATTGGTCTAGTACTGGACTAGATTGGACTGGACTACTACTAGATTGGACTTCATTGGTACTGGACTAGACTGATATTGGACTGGACTGGACTTGACTGGTACTGGGTGGACTAGTATTGGATTGGACTTGAATGGTACTAGACTGGACTGGTATTGTACTGGACTGGACTGCTACTAGACTGGACTTGATTGGTACTGGACTGGACTGGTACTATACTGCTACTGGACTGGACTAGACTGGACTTGATTGGTACTGGACTGCTACTAGACTGGACTTGATTGGTACTGGATTGGACTGGTACTATACTGCTACTGTACTGGACTGGACTGGACTGGACTTGATTGGTACTGGACTGGACTGATACTATACTGCTCCTGGACTGGACTTGATTGGTACTGGACTGGACTGGACTTGACTGGTACTGGACTGGACTACACTGGACTTGACTGGTACTGGACTGGACTGGGCTGGTATTGTAATGGACTGGACTAGTACATGACTAGACTAGACTGCTACTAGACTGAACTTGATTGGTACTGGACTGGACTGGATTGCTACTAGACTGGACTTGATTGGTACTGGACTGGACTGGACTTGATTGGTACTGGACTGGACTGGTACTGTACTGCTACTCAACTGGACTTGATTGGTACTGGACTAGACTGGACTTGACTCGTACTGGTACTGGGTGGACTAGTACTGGATTGGACTTGAGTGGTACTGGACTGGACTACACTGGACTTGACTTGTACTGGACTAGACTGGACTTGACTGGTACTGGGTGGACTAGTACTGGATTGGACTTGAGTGGTACTGGACTGGACTACACTGGACTTGACTGGTACAGGATTGGACTGGTATTGTACTGGACTGGACTAGTACTGGACTAGACTAGACTGCTACTAGACTGGACTGGCCCGGTACTGGTGCTGGTATAATGTAATGTAACTATATATACTATATACTTAAATACCATATATTCTATATATACTATACTATGTCCATTTTAATTTTAAAGCGCTTAATTGGGAATATAAAAAACTATACTCTATATATATATATATATATATATATATATATATATATATATATATATATATATATATATATATATATATATATGTATACATATATTATAAATAATTTTTAAAACATCGTATATTTTATAACTCTTTTTATATATTTTTTTAATATGCGCGTATTTGGGGAGATTTTGAAAGCTCGATAGGTGAACAGATGGATTTGACAACATGCTGATTCAAATGTATCTTAATGGCTATGATTGTGCATATATTAAAGAGTGAATATTCCAAATCTATTTAGAACAGTTTTCAATGAATGAATTAAATTTCGAACAGTTTTCAATGAACGCAGCAATAAATTTTTGCAGTTGCATGCTTTTACACTTTCTTTGTACCTTATGCACATTCTCTTCCTTCTCTTTTCATTAATTTTTTTACCTCAAGTATTATTCCTCCCTGTCTGTCTCAAACATGACAGCTACAACTACATCAATGCTTTCATGGACGATTAATGGTGCTCATATGGATTATAGAGTGTCATTAAGAAATGGAGAGCTTCTACTTAGTGAATATTTTCTTCAAAGTCTATTGCCTCCTTCTATTCAGTTTGAAGGCTTGCAAGCAGTCGTTCAGACAGGGAGCTCTGAGTCTAAGGTCAATGTGTTGTCTAGATGGGATCATGAAGATCAAAAGCATTACCTTCTTGACCATTCTCTGTCCTCAGCTTACCACATTCTTCATTCAGATGGCTATGTTTATGTGGATGACAATTTAGAAACAAATGAAGAAGTCTGTGATTCTTCTATGTTCGCTACACCATGTAACAAAAGCTCGACTCCATCACATTTAAATGTTGATATTGATGAAGGTACAAACATAGTTGTTTTGGAGACAGTGGAACTAACCAGGTCACCAGGACCCTTTCAAGACACACAAGATGGGGTGGAGCATACAATGCAGGAGTATTCAAAGGATATATCCATCATTTCATAGATGAAAGACAAAGGTAAATCGTGCAGGTTGTCTAAACTTTTAGAGATCTGTGGAACTCCCAAAAAGGTTGACGAGCTCCCAAATTTTTATAATGGCAATGTTTGTTTCGAGCTTCCTCCAATTCACAACAATAAAAGGATGCTCGGCATGGAGCAGAAGTACAACGGCCACCTTTGGTCTCGCCCAGCATCGACCAACATGGCCATAGATTGCAGTGTGGGTTTGAGGTATTGTCTTGGAAGCCTTCAATGTTGTAGAGTGACATGCCCTTTTTACCTTGGTGAAAGGAAATACAATGATGCCTTCTTTCATGGACATCTGGACAGACAAATCAGCATGGGCTATCCTGCTAGCGAAGGTAAATCTAAAATAACCTGCCACTATTGTGACAGAACGGTCACTTGTTCAAATGTTTGCAAGTGTATGATCTATTATGCGATGCCAAAGGAAACAACAATAACACGTTCGGTGATCCATCTGGGAGTGCATGACCAAAATGTACAGCCAGGTACTAGAAGGGCAGCTCTTGAAAAAGTGCGCAATCTTGTTAAGACAATTTTAAAGATTGAGAAGGGGGGTCCTAGAAAAGTACAGATGTTAGTTGCTCGTCAAATGCTATTTCAATCATTGACTAAAGAAGATGATTAAGAAGCCACTGATGTAGAGCTTAACCATTTTCTTGAGGAAATGATGCCCCTTGTTCAAAATAGGGGATTCAAAAGTATTTTGTCAAATGAGAAAGCTAAACAGGGTCAGGTTGTTGGTGATGGATATGACAATATACTATTGCTACAGAAACGCGGTGTTTTTCCATTCTTTCATGGAAGTCGTTTTCCAGGCCAAGGTGGACCTAATGACAAATGTTATGTATTCAAAATGTCCACAAAAGGACCTGCTTCTGGAGTTGAACTAGTCAATAGAATGAGGCGAGAAGGGACAAGAGATTTGAGTAGTTCTTGGGTGCACTTTGATCATACTCATCGAATTGAAGGATGGGCAACTATGTCCTGCTCGATTTATGATCCTGGGTAAGTGAATTTATAAAAATATGTTAGATAGCATGTTTGATATAAGACACATGTTATTACTTATTTGTTCTATGTGTACAGCATGTGAGCATTGCAAGTGATTGCAATATGTGAATGTAAAGAAGAAGACGAAGAAACACAAATCTTGTTTTGGAGAAATTTAAACACAGTTATGGAGAGGTGTGGGCATGAACCAGCAGACTTTGTTGGATTTATGCCTGATGAAGTTGGGGCTAATTGGCTAGCAATACGAGTTGTATACAATGGTGGATGGCATAATGTAATGGAGGGAAGGGAGTGCTCGTGTCTTTTCCATTGGGAGCAGAGTCTACACAAACATACAAAAAAACATGTCGCTATAGATAGACAAATGCATCACATTGAAATGTGTGAAGCATGGCGCTTAGCAAAGACTACAAATGAGGCCTCTCGTATAGCTTCCACAGTACGAGAATGGTGGGTGAAATATGTGATAGGGGATAATAAAAAGGCTTTAGAGAGATGGTTTAATTGGTGGGAGCAACGGATTGCCCATTGGGGAAGCGCTGAGACAATGGTATATCAATCATTTTTTTGGTTCTTATTAAATACTTGAAAACAAATATTTACATTTATATGGTTTTAATTGTTTTGTATTTATAGGTCAGTAAGAGTCCACGGGAGGGAGCTCAAATTCCAAGTATAAACTTGTTAGAGAGCATCCATGCTAGTTGGCTGGCAGGTGAAGGTGGTAAACGTAAAATCTCACTTTATGATGCATGTGTCGGTGATGTTTTGAATGCATATATTCAATGTGCAAAAAGATTGGGATACACCACAGGTAGATACATCCGAACGGGCCCTTCCATAGAAGCAATGATGGCCAGTTCCAAACACAGAGAATCTCCAAATCCAAATCATTTTGCGAGTACATTAAAAGGCTTGGTTGCTGGTAGTCCTTTGTATGAGGAGCCTGTGATGGAAGGTGACAAAGAGACAGTACAACGGAAGAAGAAAACATGTGAAGTCGGTACAAGCTCACATAAACCTGGATATGTAATGGAAGCAAGACAACGAAAAACCAGAGGGAGACCACGGAGTATACATTTTGATAGAGAAGATAATGAAGAAGTATATATTGTCACTGACAGTGAAGTAGGAGATAGCATTCCAGTGCAGCCTGGGGAGAATTCAACAAGGTGTATTCAAGAGGTCCAAGTTGCCTGTGAAGTGTGGGCTTTACGAAGGATGCGAGCCAATTGCATGAGGAAATGTTTTGGAATGGTAGGGAAGAAAAGTTGTGGTAACAAATTACAAAGCCGTAATGTGGGAATGGTTTCTCCTTGTTTTTGGTCTGAGAGAACTTTTAAAGACAAGACAATTGCATAGTGGATATGGTTCTGCAATTATGAAGTAGGCCACACACAAAAAGTACAGAGGCAAGTTAAATTCTCACCTGTCGTTCCTACTTTCTGGCAAGTGGATATTGGAACCAATTTATCAAAGGAAGAGAGTGACAGGTTGGTACAAAGTGGATTTCAATTTGCAGATTTTTCAACACCACTACGACGCATGAACAATACAAATGCTACTCTTACACAAGGAGGCTCCAGTAGTAGCAGGAAGCGTAAGTGGAGACATGGTATTTCCAAAGAAGCGCAAAAGAGATTGGAGTCAACTGCAAGCATGGTTGCAACGTTCTTGGACGAGAAATTAGAAAGCGAACAACACATAGTTTTTCGAATATTGACAGAGAGTTGTTATGATGTACACATTAAGGTAGAACCTAGTTGCACCTGTCCCTATTTTTAGAAGAGAGAATCTACACATAAAGCGTTTTTGGCATGTAAGCACATGTACTATGTGTATGTACATATTCTAGGGCTTCAACCAAAGAGCACATGGTCATTCATCAGCGTGCACTAACTCCCACAGACCTTGCATTTGTATTAGGGCACACCCGCAAGATAAAGCCTATGGTGTAGTGAGACTAAATCTTAGAGATTTCCCTGTAGAGGTATGCATTGAAGAAGATTTCTCTTTTGTATTAGATGTGGAGTAGCTTTTCTAGACATATGAGACTTTATTTCTCCTTTTAGTAAGAGAAGCGTGCTTTGTGGTATCTATCTAGACAATTGTACAAGCTCAAAATTAGGGCTTTTGGAATCTTGTACATGTTTTTGGTGTGTATCGCTAAAAGAGACTCAAAATCTTAAGCCAATTTTTTGTGAGATTATAGATCTTTTTGGTCGTGTATAATATTTTGATGTCTTTGTTTTGGATTAATTTTTTGTGTCGCTAGAAAAGGCTCTAAATCTAAAATAAAAAAGCTCGCAAAATTGGGTTTGATTGCAAAAGCTCGAAATTGAAAGCTCGCAAATAAAACGCACTCGAAAACAGTCAAGGCAAGCTTTCTAACAGCAGGAAACAACTCAAAGACTACAAAGCATCAAATTTGACATGTGGAGTCAAACTGACTCCGAGCCCAAACTGGATGGATTCAGTTGTTGTTAGTCTCGGTCATCATGACTTGTTTATAAGCTTTCTTGTAGATTGCTTTCTTGTAGATTGCTTTCATGGAAAGCTTGGATCGATGGATTGTTCGGGTCTTTTGCACCCATGTCAGTATTATCATTGCCAACTTGAAAAGCTTGTGATTTCTTGTTGCCATCATGGGGGCTTGGATCATGTAGTCTACCTTCATTGTCATCAAACGGAGAGAGAGAGAGAGAGAGAGAGAGAGAGAGAGAGAGAGAGAGAGAGAGAGAGAGAGAGAGAGAGAGAGAGAGAGAGAGAGAACTCTACCTTTGCACGGCTCAATCAAAATATCATGGGAGCAAGATGCCAGTTGTGCAGCCGTGTGTCGTGGGAGGAAAAGAGACTCATATGCGATGTTGATCGGAACAGATCATAGATCTTGGGTGCGGATAAGTGTGTGGAAGAGATGGAGCTCAGCAAGACCGTGGGCATTCAATACAGTCCTAATGTCGAACTCAGTACTTCATAATGCAACATATCAATATGGACGCAAGGAAATTAAAGAAAACTATGTGCCTTCAATTTAATGTTTAGAATGACGAGCTCCATGCCAAGGTGGCTGTGAGTGCTGAGTGCAGGAGGTGTGAGGTGTTGTTTTAGTGCAGGTGGCCCATGAATGAGTGCTAAGTGCAGGAGGTTGGAGGTGCCATTTTAGTGCAGATGACCCAAAATAGCGAGTAGGGTGGTACTACCCCGTTGCTGCATGCATGTACTTAGGAGGCTCCAAGTTGAGTCCGCGGCCATGGAGCAATTGTGTACTACCATTAGGTTACAAAACTAGTACTTGGCTGCCATATGTACCAAGCAAGGTGACCTGCATCACGCATGTTGGAAGCATGCAGCAAGGTAGCGACTCAAACGGATATGTGTATAAGCCATAGGCGCATTGAGAATGACATAACAGCTTGAAAGTGTGCGTGCAGCCATATTGTTGGCTAAGGAGGGCCGCGGGGAACCTTTGGAAAGACATGCAGCCAATATTGAAGCCATAAACGTACGATAAAATTCTCGAGCCCAATCACCTAGCAACATCTGCTTCCTCTCTCGGATCCACACACACACTCTCTTTTGCAGAAGTTGACCTATGCATGATGGAGGCAAGGGATTCCTCACATTAATTAAAGCTACAAATGCAAGCTTTCTATGAGCATATTCATGTAGTTGGAGATTTTCCTCTCCATTAACGTTCGCCTCTGCAAGAACAACAATAGTTGCAGCAACATGCGTCTCCATCTCCTTATCACCCTCACCACCATCAACAACGCCAAAAACATCAAGAGCATCAACAACCTCCCCATCACCTTCACAATCTTCATCGCTTTCAATAGAACCAATTACATGAGCAACAGTTGCAAGAAAACACAAACTTGTTCAACATTTCTATGATCCACAGCCCTGCTCCATTACAACAGATGAGTTCACCGGCTTTGCAATCCTCCCTGAGTCTGGCCCCAACTCCCCTCAGTGCCTCCTGCAAGCCGGCCCTCCGTTTCCTTTGCAAAGGGCTACCTCTTCCTCAAAACACTATGCTCGGTGGCTTCATCAAATGCCAACACTTCTTCTAGACTCTTCGCTGTCCGACGGCATGCTCTCCTTTGGCCGTTGTTAACAGCTGTGCTTTTCCTTGGCTTGTTCAATCATGTCGATTGAAGAGGCCTTGAATTCAGAGCCTCCTTCATTTATGGGCTCTTCCCTCCAATCTGATTATCTGACCTCCGTTTCAAAGCAACAGGTAACTGCGGGCCACCTACCACTCTATATATATATATATATATATATTATTTCTCTTTCTCTCCCTAATTTTTACATCCTCTCTCTCTCTCTCTCTCTCTCTTTCCTTCTTCTCTCTCTCTCTCTCTCTCTCTCTCTCTCTCTCACACACACACACACACACACACACACATGATCTCAGTAACCTGCCGCTCTCTCTCTAATATCTATTGGCTTCTCTCTCTCTCTCTCTCTCTCTCTCTCTCTCTTTGCAAGCAATGCCGCGTTAGTGTCGGCCTTGTTTTGAAATGCTAATGTGCAACATGCACCTTTCACTTTATTGTTTAAGAAGAAAATCCCACGTGTTTCTCCCCTTAACTTGGCGGCCTTTGTGTCTCATCACCTTGTTGGCATTGCCTGCTTGATTGCAGGTAGTGATATAGGGGTGATGCCTATCAATTTGTGTACACATTTTTTAGGCTTTCTTTTAGGCTATTTTTTAGGTCTCTAATAAAAATAGATTATATTTTTCTCTGTGCCGTTCAAAGCAGTCAAGAGTCTCTCTCTCTCTCTCTCTCTCTCTCTCCCCCCGTGTGTGTGTGTTTCTCTGCTCTGCTCTGCCGATCAACGTAGTCAAGAGCTGGCTGATCCTACAACCTTCCTCTTTATGTGCTAAGGCTATCTCTCTCTAACAGCAGGCAGTGCCGCCGTCTACACGCTAGTGTCGGCAGTGTTTCTATAGAGCTGGCTCTCTAAGGAGTCTCTTTCGGAGTCACTACGCAGGTGCCCTCACCAGCATGCACTCGATGGCTGCCCCTCGCCATAGTGCCCTTGCCTTTTCAAGGTCACATATATGTTCTTGACCTTGCCATTGCAGCGGGCATCCCCTCCGTCTCTCTCTGGTGGCAGAATGCAGCCAGTTTTGTGTGTAACGCCGTTGTATCGCGGGGTTATCAGCCCCCAACCGGTAAGTGTCCTCCCTGTTCATTACTGCCTGATTATGTTTTGCTTTTTTCGCAGAGTACTGCATAACAAGGTGTCGAAGATTGTTTTGCAGTGTTTGTATGTAAGAATCATGTGTGTGTGTGTGTGTGTGTGTGTGTGTGTGAGAGAGAGAGAGAGAGAGAGAGAGAGAGATCTCACTCAAAGGTGTGGCACCGATCGATCCGGGGGATGCATAATGAACCAGGGGAGAGTTCTTTGAATTTCTTCCTGTTTCATCCAGGTATATGTTTTAGGCGTTTTAGTGGATGCAGATTTCACAGTGTGAAGTTTTCGTCCGAGTTGCGTATGCCCCATCAACTACCATTTTTGCTGCATCATTCTTTCTATCTAAGTTTTTTCTAGTGCTAGCCTTCATCGTCGCTGAGTCTGCCCATGATCTCCGGAGTCATGACAGAAACTCAGTACCCTGAACTATGCTCATGTGTGTGCGCGTATGGTGTGTGCTACATAGTCCTCTCTAATACCACAAATGTTTATCTATTTGCAGATGAGTCAATCCTTTTCACATGCGCTCGAGGTGTGCCTCCTCTTGCGTGCAATGACATAACTGGCGTGTTCTTTGGCTCTATACCAGCTCCATTTCCAACTGATGAGTATACGTGGTTTCCGTTTAGACGATCAATGAGCCGACTTGGATCATAATCAACACATTTGAGGAATTGGAGGCTACAACTCTATACACAATTGAAGAGACCATAGGATTTCGTCCTCTTGCCTTGGGTCCCTTGATAAATGCACCGTCGTTCAAGCTTTGCAAAGGAGCAAGTGCAACAAGCTGGCAATCCCATTTGGATTGGCTTCAAATGCATCCGAAGCATTCTGTCTTATACATTGCCTTTGGAACTGTGGTAAAAATGTCTCAAGTCCAACTTGAAGAGCTTGTGCTCGGGTTAGAAGCTAGTCGGCAGCCTTTCCTGTGGGTGTTTAGAGAGAATTTGTGTGCGCAATCAGAAATATACACACCTGAGTCTCTCACACCAAGGGTTGATAGTGCCATGGGTGTCTCAACGAGATGTGCTTTCACACGCTTCCGTGGGTGGCTTTCTAACACATTGCGGTTGGAATTCGACCATTGAAGGCATCAATGCAGGTGTTCCAATGCTAACATGGCCCATTCTTGGAGACCAATTCTTGAATCAAAGGTGCATAGTAGAGCAATGGGGCATTGGACTTGTATTCGACGCAAGCGGTGGCACTAGTGGATTGATAACTAGCACGGAGGTGGAAAAAAAGGTGAAAACTTTGATGCAAAGTGAGGCAGGGAAGCAGATGAGAGACAAGGCCAAGAATTTGAGTGCTTCAGCTCAAAGAGCTTATAAGGAAGGAGGCTCTTCACGCAGATGTTTGGATCGTCTCGAGAAAGAGATATCAGCTGCACATAAAGAAATATGGCAGCTGCACATAAAGAAGTAGCTCAAATATAGTCCTTCATTTTAACTACATTCGAAAGAGTATTCTGTCTAATCTTTCTCAAAAGCACATACATTTGACTTGTAACAAGCCTTTGTTGCCCCTACAATCTGAATTAGAAGATAAGTGTGAAAACCTTAAGAAAAAGTACCTCTAGATTTGGCAAATTACCTCTTGATTCTCCCATGTGTAGTAGGTCTTCCAAGTTTTTAGAAATATAGCACTGTGTTGGGATAAGCCTAGCTTGAGACCTGTAAGTGGTGCCAAACTAAAAGGCTTGCATAAATTAGCTAGACCAATTTGTGAAACGTTGTGGTTAAGTGCGCATGTGCAGGGACATTATTGGGATGGTTTCAAGTCTCCCATGCGCTTCCATGCCATATGAACAAGTATCAAAGCCAAGTTTAAAGTTCAAAGGGCCACAGGCGTGAGCCGCAAAAAAAGCAAAAGAAATATTCTTTGAGCGGAATAAGTCAGAGGAACAAGTTCCTCCTCTGAGCTAAAGGAGTGTGAGTTGAATGTCTAATCTCATGGACAACTTCAACATTTGAGCTAATAAAATGGCCCAAGGGGGTAGCTGTTAGGGTAAGTGCAAGTTGTGAGATATAATCGCTAAAAAGGAAAAAGAAATATTCTTTGAGCGGAATAAGTCAGAGGAACAAGTTCATCCTCTGAGCTAAAGGAGTGTGAGTTGAATGTCTAATCTCATGGACAACTTCAACATTTGAGCTAATAAAATGGACCACGGGGGCTCCAAGTTTGGCCCAAGGGGGTAGCTATTAGGGTAAATGCAACTTGTGAGATATAATCGCTAAAAAGACAAAAGAAATATTCTTTGAGCGGAATAAGTCAGAGGAACAAGCTCATCCTCTGAGCTAAAGGAGTGTGACTTGAATGTCTAATCTCATGGACAACTTCAACATTTGAGCTCATAAAATGGACCAAGGGGGTTCGAAGTTTGGCCCAAGGGGGTAGCTGTTAGGGTAAGTGTAAGTTGTGAGATATAATCGCTAAAACAGGCAAAAGAAATATTCTTTGAGAGGAATAAGTCAAAGGAACAAGTTCATCCTCTGAGCTAAAGGAGTGTGACTTGAATGTCTAATCTCATGGACACCTTCAACGTTTGAGCTAATAAAATGGACCAAGGGGGTTCCGAGTTTGGTCCAAGGGGATAGTTGTTAGGGTAAGTGCAAGTTGTGAGATATAATCGCTAAAAAGGCAAAAGAAATATTCTTTGAGCGGAATAAGTCAGAGGAACAAGTTCATCCTCTGAGCTAAAGGAGTGTGAGTTGAATGTCTAATCTCATGAACAACTTCAACATTTGAGCTAATAAAAATGACCACGGGGGTTCCAAGTTTGGCCCAAGGGGGTAGCTCTTAGGGTACGTGCAAGTTGTGAGATATAATCGCTAAAAAGGCAAAATAAATATTTCTTGAGCGAAATAAGTCGGAGGAACAAGTTCATCCTCTGAGCTAAAGGAGTGTGAGTTGAATGTCTAATCTAATGGCAACTTCAACATTTGAGCTAATAAATGGACCAAGGGGGTTCCAAGTTTGGCCCAAGGGGGTAGCTGTTAGGGTAAGTGCAACTTGTGAGATATAATCGCTAAAAAGGAAAAAGAAATATTCTTTGAGCGGAATAAGTCAGAGGAACAAGTTCATCCTCTGAGCTAAAGGAGTGTGAGTGGAATGTCTAATCTCATGGACAACTTCAACATTTGAGCTAATAAAATGGACCAAGGTTGTTCCAAGTTTGGCCCAAGGGGGTAGTTGTTAGGGTAAGTGCAACTTGTGAGATATAATCGCTATCTAATGAGAAGGTTGTGGCAAAATTGGAGGTCCCGAACACCATAAGGTCTTTTAACTCCAGATGGCTAGACCAATCTGTGAAACCTTGCCGTTAAGTCTGCATATACATGACCGATATCGGGATAGTTGAACCCCCAATAAGGTGTGCCCCCATGCCATATCACATTGCCCACTACACACAAACCTCTTGAAAGAAGTTGTTACTGATATAGGTCACACGTGTGTACTCATACATGAATAATAGATATAGAGTGTGTGTATATATGCAGGTTTTCACTTATACACATGTATGCATGTGTAATAGATGTAAGTACATTCTATTACACATACTAACTTAAGTACATCCACACGTATTCTTCCATGAACATGAAAACATTCTCATTTTCTCTCTCTCTCTCTCTCTCTCTCTCTCTCTCTCTCTCTCTCTCTCTCACACACACACACACACACACACACACACACACACACACACACACACACACACACACATTTTCACTGAGCTATGTATTGACACCTTTACCTACATAACCCATATACAAATACATACACATATGCAAGTCTCTCTCACAACATTAAAAATTCTCCTCTCTTCTTCTACTTCTTCTTCTATCTCTCTCTCTCTCTCTCTCTCTCTCTCTCTCTCTCTCTCTCTCTCTCTCTCTCTCTCTCACACACACACACACACACACACACACACACACACACACACACACACACACACACACACACACACACACACACTCATTTAGACAAGGCAATGACCGTTGCAAACTCTTGGCATGCTTTGGATCTCTACTCACACCTCGGCACATCAAGTCTTAGGGTTTTTCAAACTGTAGTATTTTCACATAAGTTTCTGCATCCTCTTTGCATCAAAAGATAGCATCAATGACAACTTAGGATTGGCATATGATTCGTTTGGTTATATCCCTAATAGACGGCATCCGCTCCCAAGACGGTGATGCTTGCGATCAGTGAATGCTCATGATCCTTCTTCTTAGCTAACGTGGATGCTCATAATAAAGGGTACAAATGCATACGTGGTGCTTTAAAACAACTCTCCTCTTTTGGAAGTATAGGCACCTGGCATTGTGTTCAAAGCCTTATTCTCTTGTGTACTCATGCCTAGTGACTCATCGAAGGCTATTTACATACAAATGCGCATATGCAACACCCGCACATGGGCACTCGCACACACAATCACAGATACTTGCGGATTTGGCCTTGTAAGGTGCCCCACCTTATAGTGTCAGTGTATCTTTTTGTCTCTTTCTAATAAAAATCTCCGCCTTATAAATGTAAAAGGGTGCCCCACCTTATAGTGTTGAAGTGTTTTTTGGTGCTTTATCACCCTCCTCTTTGATCGTTTGCATCCACGGACACTTACACTAATAACAGGAACCACTTGTTCTCCACATTTGCACGCATGCATAATCATGCACATAATTACAGGCTCCTACACCTTCTCTAAGTCGGAAGGGGAGATCTATTGTCCACACATACTACTAGTGTTGAGAGCGGATAAAAAATGTTTATTTTGAAGTCTCAAAGCTTGGATACAACCAGATTCAGCAAGTCTTGATTTGGTGGCTACTCTTGCACCTACCCAGTGCCTGCATTTGAAACACTTTGAAGGGGTGAAGGTCAAAGATATCCTATGTGTGGAACAAGTCTTCAACAACACATACACACACGAACAAGAAGCTGGGTATACAGGTAGGTGCTCTTGCACCTACTCAGTAAATTCAAGTAATAATAGTTCTTTGAATAGTTATGTTAGACAATGTTAGTTGTCAATTTACTGGCCTTTTTCATAGGATTATTGATCCATTTTTGATGACCAGTTGGCTAGATTGTTCGATCAATTGGATGATGACTAAAGCTTGAGTACATAGTATTATGGATTTATCTATAAAGCATAGTGTCTCTTAGTTTTTTGAGGAACTAACACACCATCTTGCAGTAGCTGTGATTGTAACCATAGTGATAAGCAATGGTATACTTTTCATGGGGATTTATAGTAGAACTATAAATATATTGAACTGCTTGGTTGTTACCTTTTCATATCTCACACATGTTTTTGGATTGGGAAGTCGTAGTTTTTTTGTAACTAATGACGTTGAACTCTTTTCACATTCATGGTGGTAGGAATCTCAATGTAGCCTTATAGCTGGAGTTGAGTATTTTCATTTTAGTGAGTTCGGCACTATGAACTTCTCTTTAATGCTTTTCTTTTTTGGGGAATAGATGCATAACTTTTGAGATTAATGCTAGTATTTTACTCTTAAATCACTCCAATGTTTCTAAAAGAGTCTTAATCTTCATGTGAGGGTTTTGGATGAGATGCCATTGGATTGGATTTTTGAAAATTTATCCATATTACAAATTAAAGAGATGTTGCCGTTTTTTGTTTTGAAATTATAAGATGTAAATAAATGACTCGATCTCTAAACATAATACTTAGATCTATGCTAGGTTGTTAAATTTTTTTTATTTCTTGACACTGATAATAAGGGGAGGGGGTCATTGACACCTACCTTCCCAATTATTGCCAAGTACTGATGGACTTGCATTTGTTGGATGGTGGTAGAGATAACAAGTCTCTTCCCTGGAGTTACGATAAAAACTTTAATTGTAGCAGGAGATCCATTTCTTTATACTTGCCTAAGCACTTTTATGTAGTACAATTTTTGTAAAGTTTCGGAGTCCATACGGTGATTATGTAGTGTCAAAGTCTTTATAGAGGATCTAATAATGAAATGATTCTTGATTACACTCTTGGTGGGTCTAGTCGTAATGTACTGTTATTTAATACAATTGTGCAAGTGTGGTTCAAATTGATTTTAATTCTAAACACACAAACAATCTCCTTACTAGTTTTTGGTCGGACTAGTGTCATACTTGTTGATTGTACTTAAATAATCTATTAAAAAATAGTATGATAACTCCTTTCTATTGTGACCTTTATCTAGAAACCATGTGCAAGCATGAATATTTTTTCACAAAGCATGTGGTGCGTGCTTCAAACCATACAAAATCTTCTTAAGCCTGTACACTTTGTTTTTCTACCCTTTTTTGAATAAAATCACAAGGTAGTGATATATACACTTCCTTATGCAAATCATGATTCAAAAATGTAGTTTTTATATCCAAATGACATGCATTCTAACCATTATGAGCTGCCAATACACAAACACTATGAATGGTAGTCATGCAATATGTTAGGAATAAAGAACAAGTAGAGATTAGAGTGGTTTACTTAATGGAGAGGGATAATTTGAGAGAGAGAGAGAGAGAGAGAGAGAGAGAGAGAGAGAGAGAGAGAGAGAGAGAGAGAGTATATACAATATACGTGGTTCACCCAATGTTGGCTACATCCACGAGAAAGTAGTCACTCAATGGATTTGTACTTCAAACGATAAGTAGGTTACAACCCTTAATGGAATTTGCACCTTGCTATACTATCTTTCACCAACTCACACACACCTTGCTTCACCAACTTCACAATCACTTTGTGTGTAGAAGAGGCCTTGTGGGATGCATGTCTAACCTCACCATCCTATCTTATTGCAGTATTAACGAGAACCACGATTAAATTGTCAATCCATGGGATGAAGCTGACTTGACTAGTGCACAGAGGCTACAAGAGGTTGTCAATCTCTCGGAAAACAACTAAAAACTCACATCTAACTCAAGCTACACTCAAGTGACTGAAATCACCAAAAGACAATCGTTCATCGGCAAACAAATCACATCCATTATAGCATCAAATGACATCCAAACGTAACGAAACTTCTAGGACATGTTTGTAAGACCTAAGCACACATGCTTATGGTTTCAAACCCCACTTAGGTCAAGTTCCAAAATCGCGATTATTAACAATAGTGGATTTTTTATCTAGTCATTTCCGACCCAGAATGCATCTAAATGCTTAGCAATGATGCCCCAATATCCCACCTATGCTTATTTTTTATTTGAAAGTGTAAATTCCTAATTATGATGAAATTAGGTTGCGGGTCGGCGATGCCAAAAGCTACAAAATATCGTGAACTGCTTACGTCAATGCGTAGAGCTCTTACCTGCGGTTGCAACAAACACGACTGCAATGTGACAATCGGGGAGGGAGTAGGAAGCACGAGAAGGAGAGGAGTGAACTCCATTAGCTCACACTGTGTATTTCATTATCCAAAACTTGAAAATAACTTACAAAAATTGGCTTTTATGCCTTAGCCAAGGTGTTTGGTGGTCAAAACTAATAATCTAGGAGTTCTACTAAAGATGGGTAATGACAGGTTGATACAATCTGGAAGCTTCTAGCTCTGGCTCATTAATTATAGAGTTTATCCGAGAAAATAGGAGTTACAATATTCTTAATTTATGAAAATAATAAGTGTTTTACAATGAGACTCCGAAAAATGGTATCCATGTTAGCTTGCTGCTAATATTCTCCCCCTCCTGGTCTGTGTCGTCCCTTGACACAGCTTTATGGGCTGAAATAGTCTTTGGGCTGGCGGTTGGCGAAGCGGCCTTTAAGCGCACTTAATGCCTTTTGATATCTGACCTCCTTTCTTTATCTAACACTTGCAAAAACTGCATAGTTACTCTGTTCTTCAGCTCCAGTGCTGAGTAGCCTACAAATCGTGATGTGAGGTTGCTGATTACTGGTGCAAATATCTTCATTCTCCAAGTAAAGAATCCCGTGTAGAACGCTTCCTCAAATGTCAGCATATTGTGTGAAGGTAGAAACATGTATCTGGTGTAGAAGCCATAGAAGACTTCTTCGGAAGGTTGGCCACTGAGATCATAGCACAAACCTTTATTACCCTCGAGGAATGACATCTAAGGGGCACCTTCTTGCTCTGGCTCATTGAACACTTTGACGCATGTGAGCAGCATTTGGCAGATCTTATATAGCATAGAACATGACAAATCAGGTAGACTTTTAAAGAATGACATGGAGCCCTTTAGGGTTTTCACCATGTATTCTTCAGTCCACTGGTCCCTTTTTTGGAGCAGGCAATCTGGGGTAGTTTAGCTAAGTTGGCCGCTTCTTGAGTAGTGCCTCATGTGCTATCCAGGTCCTTACTCTTGGTACAGGACAGAAAGTTGGATCTTTTTGCAGGGCCGCAGGTGCTCTCGTGAACAGAATCAAGTATCTTGGGTTTTTGTTCAACCAACTCAACCTCCACTTCGGGTGGTCTTTATCTGCACCCCCCTCATCTTGCATTTCTACGTAAAGCCTTTCTTTTACCTGTAGTAACTCAACTTTTATCAGAGGGTAGGCCAGAGACTATTGGTGCCATTGCGCATTGATTTGATTGGGAGTTAGTTGTGTAACGTTGACAGAGTGAAGAACTCTCAACTCCCAATCCATCGCTGTCTCTCACTGCTCATCTACCTCTTGTGTAATCTTTTCTTTCAATGCATCTTCTTGAGCCTTCGAGAGCTGGACCATGGTCACTGTGTCTTCTTCTGTAATGGTTACGTGAAAATCTTCCTCACCACTCAGCTCTACTGTGGAATGTGTCTCCAGTTCAGCAAATGACACTGAGGGTATTTCTATTTAAGGCTACTCCGAAGTGCCTGCCTCTTCTTGCGTTTCCTGCTTTCCCTCCCTTAGTAGCTGGTTAACTCTATTGAGTTTAGCTATCTCCTTCAGCAGTTCATCTTCTCTTTTGACCCGCATCAAGGCCAGGTCTCTGCGCTAAGATGGCTCTAACTTTAGCTCCAACTCGAGATCCTTGTTCTTTTTCTCCAATGCTTTGTAGACCTCGTATGTTCCTTTGATCGAGGCAACGGCTGGATTTTCTCATATTTGCCGCAAGAATGTTGCCTGATCATTGATTCTCTGTTCTGAGTATTGTAGAGAGGCATTAGCTACATCTAGTTGTACCTAGATTTTTTAAGCTGAAAGGGTGGTAGTGAGAAGTTCATTTGTAACTTTGGCCAGCTGATCATCTTTGGCTTTGCACCATCTGATAATTTCGTAAGTAGGTCACCTAACTCCTCCATCTCCTTCTACTGTTTATCTCTTGCTAGCTAATGTTGTTCAGCTTCAGCTTTCATTTCCTGCACTTGCTTTTGTAGATCGGTGATGACATTTAATCTGGCTTCTACCTCTCCTTGCAGAGCGTCAATCACCATCTCTAGTTCTTTAGCCTTTGTGCTGCGGCTAAGTGCTACTAATCGGAGTCTTTCCGTCATATCCTGCATTTGCCTTGAATATTCGTTGACTTGCAGGATTACCTCATCATTTGATTGCCAGTCTTCATGTCGTGCCAACTGGGTTGATGTTTCTACAGCCTCTTGTGTGTCTTTTGGCTGTTCCAGGTCGACTGGTTGTTCTTGCCCGTGAGGCTGTGGTTGGTTGGCCTTCTTCTGCTTTGTCATCCTGAGGCTTTGTGGATGCCTCGGCCGTTTCGTGATGTGTGGAGGTGGAAGGTGTTTCCTCTGTTCTATGTTCCCGTGTTTTCTTAAACTTTGTGGTCTCCTCTGGTGCAGGATTCGCTGTCCTTTCTCTTTTTGTTGCTCTTGTGTAATAGTAGCCTCTTGTGCAAATTCTTCTGCTTCTTTTGATTCAGATTCTGTCTCTTTGGTGGGCTCAGCTTCTGTGGCTTTCATTGTTGGTGATGGTGGTGGGCTTGGAATAGGGTTATCCTGCTGTTCTGTAGGCGGTGAAGTGGGTCGGGGAGGCTCGTGACCTTGGTCGTGTTGTGCCTCTTCCCTTTCTGTTTCCTCGGCTTGTCTCCGGTCCTCCACCTCTTTTGCTTTCCTTGCCGCTTCTTCGGCTTCCTTTAGCTTTAAATCTTCTGCTTCTTGGTACATACGTTCCAATGCTTCAGCGGGTTCTTCAGCCTCTTTCCTGGTCTGATGTTTAGTCCTTGGTCCTTTAAGTCCACTAGGCACCCATTTTTTCGGGTCCTTTCATTGTGCTTGTCGGCTGCATTGGTATGCGTGTTTCTCTCTTTCAAACCGGGCTTGCTTTTGCACAAGCTCTTCTTGGTGTACTACCACGGCTTTTCTCTTCATTTATTCTATGCACACTCTTCTTTCTTCACTGCTGCTGTGCCTTTCCGACGAGCTTTCATCCAACTCTTCATCAGATTTGTAGGATCTCTTGGCCGATCTTGTAGCTCGAGAAGATGGTTGAGCCGACACTATCCAAATGTTTTGGTCTGGGACAGGTGGTAGGTTGTCGGCCATGCCGATGGCATGGTATGCAATCCTTGTCAATACCTCTGGTGCACCCAGGTAAGTAATATTTTCTTCTTTCTTTGTGCCTTTCAGAGTGGTCAAGACATATTGTGCACGGTCCACCGGTTGCCTAGTTGTTGACTTGAGGACTTGTGTGAAAGTGGTGGCAACCGCATGATTTGGCGTGGTATACCTTGGTGGCCTTTTAGCCAGGAAGTGGAAGTGTTGGTGGTATAACCTGGTGGGCTCTTCCACCTGCTTGTGAATTAGGTCTGCAAAGGTGGTGAAGCGGTCCGGGGCGGGCAACAAGAAGAGCAACCTCTAGACACCCTTCAAAGCTCCCGTGCTGCTCAATGGGGCTGAGGCACAACACAACACAAACCAAAACAACAAATCCACAGCCAAATCCCAACTACACAAGGGGCACCACCTAGTTTAAGAGCGAACTAGGACGCAAAAGAGGAGAATCGTTAGAGCAACCCACAAACAAGCAAGGAATTTACACTAACTAACACCAATGGAACACTCTCACACTCTCACACACGAGAGAGAGAGAGAGAGAGAGAGAGAGAGAGAGAGAGAGAGAGAGAGAGAGAGAGAGAGAGAGAGAGAGAGAGAGAGAGAGAGAGAGAGAGAGAGAGAGAGAGAGAGAGAGAGAGATGGTGCTCGGGCTGCTTTGAAGTGTATCGTTAATGATCAAGCAAACATAAATATATATATGTAAGAAAGAGAGAGAAGGGGGAAGGGGGTGCTTGTTGCACTAATGCCTTCTTATAAATCTGTCATGACCAGTCAAAGTGAGATTAGTATTTGTTCAACATAGCTTGAGTAAATTACACCACAACACATCACAAGAAAAAATCCACCCCAATCACTGTCTTAAGGCCACGGGAGTCCTCTCCACCCTGTCGCCCTCTTACAGCATGTGGGATTTATGGCTAAATTAATAACAATACCCAGAGACAAGCTATCAAGAACTTAAATAAAACACCAAGACACTTACACATCATTATTTTCCATGACTTCACGTTGGAAGGGAGACAAAGTATCCAAGCTTAGTCCAAATCCACCCTCCTTGATTCAGCAAATGTTGGGCTTACACTAGTAGGAGAAATGATAGATTTCCTACTCTCAATTGAATGATCACTCTCTCTTACAATGGCATAGAGTTCCCTTGCTAATCACCCCTAATACAACACATACATATGCCTAATGCCAATGAGATTCCACTCAAGAGCTCCTTCTCAAGAGGTTGAGCTTGGCTTCTCAAGCTATAGCATAGTGCTCTTTCTTCTCCCTTTTGTGCTAGCTACACCCTCCTTTTATAGCAATTTTGAAGGCTAGGGTTACTCCTCTAACCATGGTTGGGTTAGATTTTCAACAATTTATCTAATTTCTTTTGCTTGGAATTATCAAGAAGTTGGTGGGGAAAGAGAGAGGAGAGAAATGGAGGTGATAGGACTTTTCATAGTGGGTTAGTGTTAGTAGAGTTAGTATTAATTTACAAATGGAATTGGATATTTACAATGGGAGTATCCATGTAGGATACAAATAAGGAAGAAAAACCCTTAAGAGGTAAGAAAAGGTGGATTTCTTACAAGGTTGATGCTCCAAGTGTCTTGAGTAGGGCCAATTTTGACGCTTGTTGACGGTCCACTAGCTTTGATGGTACATTTTTTCTCCACTCTTGACCTTCCTTGAGAGACAAGGTAATTGAAGCTGAGCAATCAACCACCATGATGCTGTATTTTAAGAGAAGAGGCTGAATTTTGTGGTTTTTTTGATAGATATGGGTAAATTAGAGGAGGAAAAATGAGACTAGGTGGTCAATTTTGGAATGGAATTATGTGTGGGAGGTATGAGTTCACCATGGTTTCTCTTATTCTTCAAGGTTGAGGAGAAGGTGAGTAGGGTGCAGAGAGGAGTGGTGAGAGAGGTGGGGATGATGAGTGGAGAAGTGTGTGTGAAAGAGGAAAATGATAAAGTGGAAGAGAGAGTGTGGCTGCATAGCATGGGAAAACTGGGGTCCACTAATAAAATCATAGCTCACAGCTCGTAGCTCAAAAAAGTATCAAAAAATTTGAGGCAAAAGTTCAGCCCACGAGCTACAACTTTTGTTTGTATCACCTTTCAAATTCGGAGAGCAAGTAAACTTTAAAAATTCAACAAAACCGACCGTTTTTTTCCACTGCACAAGGTCCTTGTGGGGTCCTTCTTTGGATGATTCTTTTGAATACCTCCAAGAGTAAGCCCTCCATAGTGCATGTATGCATGCCACCTACCCTTGACCTTATTTGGTAGGTCTATAATTGAAGATATTGTTGAGATTATGATATAAGTGAATAGTACAACTAAGAAAATCAAATATTGAGGGGTCTAAAAAATATGTACATGTCAAATATAAATAATATAAGTGGAAAAAATATAAAGGGGTCAAAAGAAATCTCTCTCATTATGAGGCTACCATAAAAAGATAAATATTTTTGGTGCTCTAATTTTTTAGAAAAAAAAAACAAAATAGATGTAGGAAGGGCAAAATCACAATAGTGAAAAAATATACACATAAATAAAACTAGTTTTTTTGGATTTTTGTTGGGATGGAGTTACACCAAATATAAGAGAAGCTTACATGAAAATATTTCTATATGGAATAAAGAGTATGAAAAATGGTAAGAAAAATTGTGGTAATGGTGAGGCAATGTACAGAGCATAAATAACACACACCTAGGTAGAAATATTTAAATAAATACCAAAATAATTATGAAAAAATCTTTTATTTAGGCCCTATATACAAAGAAATATTTACATACGCATGGGCCATAATATACTTATATTTTTTATATTTTATATTTTTTTGGCTCAACTAGCCCAATGACTAGCTAATTGAGGGTTTTTTAAGAAGATATGGGAAAAGTCCAGTGACTCACGCACGCCTATGTACAGTGAAATGGTAGGGATAGCCACAGTGTTTGGGTGATTTTGGTAGGGTGAGGTAACTCACTGTGGCAATTACAAAGAGCCGAAAAACGGCTATCAGTGGCTACGATGGTTTCTTTGGTGAAAGTACCTGCCGTTTTTCTGTCCCTTGCCCTCATCGTCATTTCTTCTGTGGGTAGTCTGAGTGCTTCTGCCACTATTTCCTTGGTTATTACCACTTCGAATTTATTCCCCTGAGGGTCAGAAATCTAGGCAGTTCCATCTTCTTTGATTGTGGATAAAAGCTCGTAATCTTTTTGGAAATCCACACCGCACGGCTCCTGTTCATAGAAATCTCTGAGTCCTAGCCTACGGTTGGCTTCTTTGGTCTCAGGCTTCGCGGCGACATCATACACTTCTTTCGGTAGGAGTTGCAACTCTACTTGATGTCCCTCCTCACTCTTGAATCTGCTGGTGAACACTGTGATGTGATGCTCCTCTAGTTGTTCTTTTGAAAGATAGGCTGCGTTGGCGGCTTTGACTGAATCTGGATCCAGTTGGTATGCGGGCAGCTCCTGCAACTTTTCTTTCTGGTTGAGCTTCTTCTTGGCCCTCTCTGCTGCTTCCATGGCTCCTGTTCAGTGAATAGAGTGTCAAAGTTAGCAGCTTTGTCGGATTTTTCTCTGAAATGTCCTTTAGTCTAAAATGCTGACAATCTTGGTCCAATTTGCTTCAAATCAATTTTTGAACAAGCATAGATGCATAAAAACATGCAAGGAACAAAATTATAAAGTCTAAACAAAATTTTGCAACCAAAGTAACTAATCGCGATTATTTACAGCTGAGTAATTTTTTCAACATTTTGCAAACTTGGCATCACAAGCTTGAAGTATATACCAAATACATGCTCTGAGTGAAATATGGGCTCATTTGGATACATAGGGTGAAAATGGTACCAGATTTTGGCTTTAAGTCTCTCAAACAGTAAATATAATGGAAATTTGAGATTTTGAGCTCCAAATTGGTTCAAACTTGGCTAGTGAGCTTAACACATCATGTACTTTGGATGTATGATGGCAAAATATCAAAATTCTCCTATTTTGGCTAGAAAGTAAATAATCGCGATTATTAACATTTCTACCAAAATCAATATTTTTTGGTACAAATTGGTTTTAGGCATTGTATAGACCTCGTGTATGTGATATGAAGTGATTTGGATCAAGAAATGTGGTCCATAATCCAAAAATTGGCTTGCAAAGACTTCTTTGCGTTTTCTGGCAATTTTCCAAGTTATAGGTGCTCATTTTGACTCATACTTGATTTTTGGCATGTAATAGGTGTGTACACATGGTAGGTGAGGTGATGATACAATTTCCAAGCAAAAATAGTGCAAAAGTAAATAATTGCGATTATTTACAACAGTCATAATTTTTTGCAAAACTTAAAAATTTTGACCTAAACACATTCTATACACCTAAAACAAGTCCTAAATTGAATTTGGTCAAGTTTGGGCTTGTCGGCATCACTTTGTGCTTCGTCGACTCTGAAATCACCGATTTCTGTGACTACACTGCCTATTGAGTTGGTAAGTCAATTTTGAGGCTTTGGAATTGTCCGCAACATAGTCGTGAAGCAACTCATCCAATTTTGTCTAATTTGGAGTCAGCTTGACCCAGTATGTCGAATTTGACACGACTACACTGTCTATTGAGTTGGTAAGTCAATTTTGAGGCTTTGGACTTGTCCGCAACATAGTCGTGAAGCAACTCATCCAATTTTGTCTCATTTGGAGTCAGTTTGACCCAGTATGTCGAATTTGACGCTTTGTAGCCTTCTAGCCATTTTTTGATTTTCGAGGGCTTTGCTTGATTGATTTCACTAAACCAATCATATACAATGTATATGAACCTCATAGGGAAGCTGTCTGTGGAGTCAGATTGAAATTCTGGCATCTGCCAAAAATTACCTAGCTTTTCTACTAGGGATATAGAAAGGTTCTATTATGTTAGGGCATGCTGCAGTTCAAATCCCATTTGATTTGGTCGAGCAGACAGGCCGCTATGGTCAGTTTTTGGTCGTAGGTCTTCGTGCACTGCTCGATTTCTAGGGTTCTTTCTAGGGGTTTAGACTAGCTACCGGCAGTACAAAATGGATCATTGATGAGTAAAGAACTTACCCCTCATGTCTCATGTGAGACGGCGCTGAAAATAGGCAATTGTAGACTCGGGAAAAGATGCACAAAAGAGGTCGAAAAGATCTCTCTGCAAAGGCCACAAGTGGAAATGAGGTGGTTTTAGCCTATCTTGGATATCTATACCCGGACTTCCCGAACCAATTTTCCCCATATTCCCCCGTTAGTCCTACTAGGCCGTGAAATTTATGTTAGACTAAAAAATTTCCTTGATCAGATTCCTGTAGCTCATTCTGCAAGAATTTTACAAAAGTAGGTATGGCCGCCTAATTTAGGCTTCCCGCTTCCATCTTTTGATTTCATTGAAAACTTTTGTGCTTGTCCGCCTTGCCTTTTTTATCACCACCGTGTTTTTCCATTTGAGCTTCTTTGCTATTTATTAATAATTTTTGACCCGTTTATTTGAAAAAATCAAAGAAAATAACAAAATGCTCTAAAAAAGTAAAGTGAAAATCCAATAATTAAGAAAATCCATTGAAAAACACAGCTTTATTGTTTTTCATTGGATTTTTCTATTTTTAAGTCTCATTATCATAAAAATGATGAAAAATATCCAAAAAGGACTATTTTTTGATGATTTTCTGATAGTATATACACTATTTACACTCATCGAGAAGATATTATCAATTAATTTTCCCTTGATCATGAATTATAAGGACATTATTAGGTAATTTTGTAAAAATTCACACGTTAACATCAAACTTTTTCCTCCCTCTTCAAACATTGTCCTTAAATACTTAGTGACCTTCCACCCCTCCTAGATGGCGTACTCCAGGACGACTGTGTGCATGGGTTGAACAATCGTGTCTATGCGTAGTGGTGGTTGGCTCTACATGATTTGAAGATCAATGCATTTTAAACCAATATGCTGTGCAAGAGGTGGGTCTTGAGTAATTAACTCAAGGGTTTCTGATGTCAAGGCTTTATGATTCTGTCTTCCAAAGAGAAAATCTTGTAGCTTGTGTGCTCTCTGTTTGATTGTACCATCAGAATGCTTCAGCATGCTGATTTTTTGAGTTATTGATAGCAGTTTTGACTGTTGTCAAGCTTTTTCTCGCCATTGGTAGCTTGGTTTGCTTGGTGCTGTATGGTGTGGTGGAGTCTTCTGAGACTTAACTCTCCATTGCTTGATTGGTTTTACGGTTAGTGGAGAATATAAGTGCTCTTTTTTCTTCCAAACCCATTTCATGTTAGGTTCCGTGCTTGAAGATGCTCGTCTTTGTGTCTTTACCCTTGGAACCTTCTTTTGTTTTGCCGATGATGTGTTTTGCACCAAGATTTGAATCGGCTTACCCTTAAGGTGTGCTTTTGGTACCCAAATTTTCGTGACTCCTTGCATGATACTTGTAGCATTTTCTTGTCGAGGGGATTGAGAAAATTGATTACTTCGTGGTTTGGTTTGCTGATTTCTTCCTTTCCATTCCTCCTTGCTTGATGCAATTGGAACAATGAGTTGCCCGCCTTTAGGTGATAGCTTTAGCTGATTTGTATCCCAATCTGGTACTGCTTTGTATGTCTGCATCCAGGGAATTCCAAGAATCATAGTCTCATTCATGTGTTCATCTGGTAAGAATACAAACTGATGAGGACATGAACATCCATGTACTATCACATTCAAGTTGACTACTCCCAATGTTGGGGTTGTGTTCTTGGTACATCCTTTGATTGTCACTATTCCTGTTGTCAATGCTTGACTTGTTGCCTTCTTGTACGTGGAATAACTGACTGCATTTACTGTAGCTCCTATGTCAGCCAAATCATTGGTGCCATGATTATTGAGCTGTACTTTGATGCACATGTCTATTCCGTCTAACGAGTCATCATCTGTTGAAACTGTACTTTAGGTAATTCCCATTGTCGATCATCTATTTCCAGAGTGTTGATGGGAATCGATATCTGTTGATTCTAGAGAGCAGCTTTCAGTTTGAGTACCCGAAGCCGAGATTCCTCTGGGAGGTTAGTTGAGGAAAACATCAAGACGATGCGGCTGCCAACAACGTCAATCACTAGCATCAAGAGTGGCCCGGGGTAGCATGGTGTCAGTGCATTCAATCCTAGCATGCTCATGTTGCCTTGCGGGGTGATAAGGAGTGCCATATGTGCAGGGGGTGGTCATGACAAGTAACTCAACCATGGTATGCGTGGAGATTGGTGATGATGGTGATGTTGCTAATGCTAAAATGCCCATGCTTGTAACAAATCATGATACCATGAGCTTCATAGCTTGGGAGGTGCATTATGTGCTTAATGGTGCATGGAATGTAGAGTGCATGGAGCTTGGGTGGTGCAAATAATGTGTTCTACCTTCACTTGTGTCCCCTTTGTGCTTAGTGGAGGCCTCTTTATATAGTCCTGAGAGGTGGTCATTACCTAATGGTCCTTGCAAATATCCACTGGTCACTGTAGAGAGTCTAGATGCCTCTCTAGTGAGAGAGATAGAGAGGGAGAGAAGGTAGAGATAGAGAGAAGGGAGGTAAGAGTGGGATGGGGAGTTTTTTACAATCCACTAGCCATTCACTAGGTTATTAGAGAAGAGTGGGGGTCGGGGCATTTACAAGGCGTTTTGTTGATGGTTTGGGTGGTCGGTGTGAGGTTGATGCTGCCATAATTGGTGTTTTCTTGCGTGATGCCGAGATGCTATGCGTTTGTCCATTTCGGGGCCGATCGAGGCATGCCTTCGACGTCACCGTTCTTAATCCGGTGTCTCCTTCTCGTGTTTTTGGTGTTTCTTCTTCGTCGATGTCGAATCCTTCTTGTGTTTCTCCTTCCTGTGCGTGCGTATATGTGTGCAGTGTGTTCACTTGAATGTGTATGTGCGTTCATGTGTGTGGTGTACGCATATGTATGTGCATGTACTCATGAGTGCATGTAACTGTTTTCATGTGTGTGAGTGTGTAAATAGGTGCGTTCAAGCATATGGGTGTGTGTGTATACATGTGTAGGGAGAAAGAGCTAGAAATGGGTGACAGAGACCGAGGAAGTGTGTATGGGAGCAATGAGTATGGGTTGTGTGTGTGTGTGTGTGCGCGCGTGTGTATGAGTGGATGAATATGTCCGCAAGTGTATGTGTGGGAATGAGAGTATAAGAGAAGTGTTTTTTTTTCCAATTTTTTTTAATACCTTCTTGGCTTACCAAGCTTCAAAGAAACGAGAGAGAAAGCGAGAGAGAGAGAGAGAGAGAGAGAGAGAGAGAGAGAGAGAGAGAGAGAGAGAGAGAGAGAGAGAGAGAGAGAGAGAGAGAGGGTAAGGGGGGGTGTATGTTCTCGAGGGTGTGTGTGTGTGTGTGTGTTGTGTGAAGGTAAACGAGAGAGAGAGAGAGAGAGAGAGAGAGAGAGAGAGAGAGAGAGAGAGAGAGAGAGAGAGAGAGAATCCGAGAGTGAAGCGAGAGGGGAAAGAGAGAGTAAGGGAGAGGGTGGGGGAGTTGAGAGTGTGTGTGAGTGTAGGTGTGTGTGGTGGGGGTTAAGAGAGAGAGAGAGAGTGTCATAATAATCAATATCTAATTCTCCTAAATGATTTTCTTATGTTAAACTGATCATTTAATATGGGGAAGTGCCAGGGGAGAAAAAGCTAGAATATTGGTTAAGCTAGCAGACCGGCCACAGTAGGGATCCAAAGGAGGGAAAATAGGGATCCAAAAGGGGGGCCATCTGCAAAAGAGCCATGTGCAACAATGGGCTAAAAAGACCCTAAGGTTCAACCCATTAAGACTTCCAAAATGCTAAGGTTCCAAAATTCAAAGGTTGTGTCTAAAGGTCAACCATAGGGGAATTGGATGCTTTGTGTGTGACCCAAAAAGTCTTTACAAATCCCTACATAGGAGGGGGCAAGCGTTGGGAGTAGGGGATGAGAGAGAAAGTCACACACACACACACACAATCTCCCTTTACACAAAGGGAATGAGGGACACATGTCAGCTCCCTAGCCCATATGCCCACAAGGTATACCCAATTCCTATTGGATGGGCTTGGAGGTGGACCAATGAGAATTAGGCTAGAGTAAATCTAGTTTAATTAATTTAAAAACACTTAAAAAAAAGAACCAATGAGAATTAAGTCCTCTAGAAGACTATTGGACAGTCTCCCAAGTGGTCCAATGAGCATTCAGCAGCCCAATGGCTTGCCTGATTCCTATTGGCCAGGAGCCAAAGGGGTCCAATGAGAGTTTAGTTGAATTATAAAAGTACCTTAAGCTCTCACAAAAGGGGAAAGGGGGACACATGTCAGAAGGCTATCACTTATGCTGCTTAATTGTCATTGGCTAGCTTTATGGAGGACCAATGGGAGGACAGCAAGAGCAAATAGAAAGGGGGCTAGCCCAAGAGAGAGAGGGGGCTGATTTTTGCAAGGCATTATCACACACACACTCACACAATCTCATGTGTGAAGAAAGAGAATACTATCTCTTCCCAAGCTTTAATGGAGAGCTCATCACCTACTCCAAGCTTGTGAGATAGAAGCCTACATCGACACACGCTTGGCATGTGGATGAAAATACAACCAAGAGCCAAGATTCAATGCATGCTCATCTCCTCTACCAAGCTAATTACTAAGCTAAGCTATGCTAATATGAGTGATTATGTGAGGAGATGTACATCTTTCTCGTAAGATACTCCTTCTTCCTCTCAATCTACTCTCATACTCTGCTAGCTCTCACCATCTTCGAAGGTGTGTGAGGTCTTGGGTCTGAGACCGGGGATAATTAATGCTGTGTTTGCTAAGTGTTTTGCTTAGTGCATGAAGCTTTTATCTTCATTGCACTAGCTAGTCTTGAAGGAACACAAAGAATTGTATTGTACAATGTCTCTCATGATGGGAGAAACCATAATACAAAGCCTTTTGGAGGGGGGACCGGCTCCATGCAAATCCGGTCCTCAATTGTTGTCAATAGATTAATTTCTCTCTCTTTTGAAAGTATTGTTCATGCTATCTAACTAGGTGTTATGCTTTTTGTTGCTCTCTCCACCCAAGCACTCTTGTAATTCTCATTAAGAATCTATTCTAATGAAATGCCCACTATGTTCATGCTAATTTCTGCTACACACAAGTTTTTAGGCCATTAAATGTTACAGTGGTATCAAAGCCCAAGGTTTCTATTTTCTTGCTCAAGAAGGGAGGTCCTCAAGCTAGCTATAAATGGTTGGTATTATTAATTGCCTGTGAGTAAGTAGAATAGGGATTTTTCAGCCTTGCAGTGCGCCCGCCTTTGTGCAGGTAACGGGGCATCACCGTTGAGAGCTATGGTCTTAATAGTGGAGTCCTACGGGGCTTGCCTACGTCTTAACCACTATTGAGCTATTAGAAGCTTGACAGGAGCCGGCGTTGTTTTGGTGTTGAAAGACCCTCTCTTCTATTCCTTGCAAGTAATGGTATTCGAGCCACGGGTACAGTAGCTTGAGTGCTTTTTCTAAAGGGGTAAAGAGGAGTAGTAACTAGGGCTTGAAGTGCCAAAGTACACCTAAAAAGTTTACACCTAGAAGTTGTTAGAATGGCTGACAATAGTAAAGAGAGTGAAATTAATGTTGATAACTTTGATTTTGCTAAGGAGCAAGCTACTAATGATGCTCCGATGCTTGTTAACTATCTTGTTTCTAGGCTTCAATAAGCCATGGGCAATCCATCTTTCCAAAGTGAAGTGCAACGGCAGCTCCGTGCTCACGGGATTCTCCAAGCTCATCACCATGACAAGAGAACACCTAGGAAGCCTCCTTGTGAGACTCCCAAAAGAGGTCTCTCTCCGATTCGGGAAGAAGAAGAGAATCCATATGAAGGGCTCAAGAATTTACTTCTTGATGATGCATCTCCTTCCCAAAGGAGAACTCAAGAGCCTCCACCAAAGGAACGAGAAAGAAGTGAGTCTCCCGCCACCTCGGCGGAGATGGCTCCACGAAGACGACGGGCTAAACGCTCTCCATCACCACCAAAGCGGAGAAGACCATCGCACTCTTCTCCATACCATAATTCAAAGAGGGACGATAAAAACCAAGAGAAGAAAAAGGCGAGAAAGAGGACACCCTCTTCTCCATCTTCTTCATCCTCTTCCTATTATGAAAGTGATGGTGAAAACGACGAAGATCAAGACAAGAAAAAGGCGAGAAAGAGGTCACCCTCTTCTCCACCTTCTTCAAATTCTTCACCTTCTGAAGAAAGTGATGGTGCAACCTTTGAACCATAAAAAAGAAGATGCCATAGGAAATCCTATGCCGCATGGAAGAGGTCATCCAAGCTAAAGAAGTTCAAAGAGGGAGGGAAGAGCATCTCTTTCCTTACCTATGATGGTACCTTTGGTGCTACGGACAAAGTCTTGGCCTTTATCCAACAATTCGATGCGGCGTTTGGAGATGAGGGCTTCACGGAGTCCTCTAAGCTACGCCATGTAGCTATGCACTTTCAAAAGTCTGCCAGGAAATGGTGGTCTAGCCTACGAGCCAACGGTGAAGCTCCACGAACATGGAAAGCTTTAAGAGTTGGCCACCAAGCTAGGCATACAAGCTTACGAGATGCGAGATGTCCTACCCGGCGCAGACAGTGCTTTCAAGGAGCAAGAAGCTTCAGCCACTCCGTTAATCGGGAAATTGAGGCTTCATGTTCAAAGCTATGTGGACAAAGAGGACTTCTTTATCTCTCCTCTCAAGCATGAGGATGTAATCCTAGGGGCACCATGGTTTGACCGCCTGGCTGCCAATGTTAAATTCCCTGAAAGGAGAATCTCCTTTAAGTTTAGGGAAAAATACATGTATATAGATGCTAAGGAAATGGGTAACACTAGTATCCCCATTGTACATACACCAGCTTTCAACAAGTCAATAAAGAGCTCTATATCTGTGTACATGATTTTTGTTAAAGATTCTCAAAATGAACCTAATGCTTTAGCAAAAGAAAATAAAAGCAACCAAAAGGAATTAGAGTTATCCAATTTTCTCAAGGGATTTCAAGATGTTTTTATTGACGACATCCCTTGTGAGCTACCTCCTAAACAAGGCAATGATGACCATGCAATTGAACTTCTTCCAGGAAGTTCACCGCCTAACAAACCTCCTTATAGAGTTTCTCAAGCTCAACAAGAGGAGATTATGCAGCAAGTGCATGAGTTAGTTGAGAAGGGCATGGTTAGGCCTAGCTCATCTCCATTTTGCTCACTTGTGCTATTAGTGCAAAAGAAAGACGGCACATATCGTATGTGTGTCGACTATGAGCACTAAATAGGATCACTATCAAGAATAGGTTTCCCATTCCACGGGTAGAAGAACTATTTGATAAGCTACAAGGATCGACCTACTTCAGTAGGATTGACCTAAAGAGTGGCTATCATCAAATAAGGATAGTTGATCAAGACATTGTAAAGACCGTATTTCGCACCATATTTGGTCTTTACAAATACATTGTCATGCCTTTTGGCTTGACCAATGCACCAGCCACATTCAACCGCTTGATGGAGAAGCTGTTCAGGCCTTATCAAACCTTCACTGGAGTGTTCTTTGATGATATTATCATCTACTCTAATTCATTAGACGAACACAAGCAACACCTCCAGGTAATATTTCAAGTTTTAAGAGAGAATAAACTTTATGTTAATCGAAAGAAAAGTGAATTTTTCTTGCAAGAGATTCAGTATTTATGTCAAATTATCTCTCAAGATGGCATCCAAATGGATCCATCCAAGTTAGAGGTAATAAAAGGATGGCCTAAACCAAGGAATCTTCAGGAACTAAGAAGCTTTATAGGTATGTGTGCATACTATAGACGCTTCATAGAAAAGTTCTCACAAATTGCGGGACCATTACATGACCTAACAAAGAAAATCGTTAGGTATACATGGTCTGCTAAGGAGAACAATGCTTTCGAAAAGCTTAAAGAAAAGATTATCTCTCAACCTGTGCTTACACTACCGGATCTCTCAAAACCATTTGAGGTCCAATGTGATGCTTGTGGTGATTGCCTTGGAGCTGTTTTGCTCCAAGAAGGGCACGCCATAGGCTATGAGAGTCAAAGGCTCGACCCTGTTGAGCAAGCTCTAGACATATATGAAAAGGAACTCCTTGCAGTTCTACATGCCTTAGACTCATGGAAGCACTATTTATTGGGGACTCCTTTCATTCTGCAACGAACGGATCACCAAAGTCTTAAGTACTTCATGACGCAGACCAAGCTCTCCGACAAACAAATGAGGTGGGCAAATTTCCTTTCGTAATTTCATTTTCATATTGCTCACATGGCTGGCAAGCATAATCAAGTAGCTGATGCACTCTCAACACGACCGAGAGTGAATGCGGTTTCCATAGAAACTCACAATGATCTATCGTCAATGGTAAATGAGTACGCTATTGATCCCGATTTTAGAGATGTGATTTCATCCCCTGCGGGGCATAGAGGGATTCAGTCTACCTTAAAGGGAATTGAAACATTTTTTATTGGCCTACCATGAAAGTGAACATACAAGAGTATGTTTCTAAATGTGTGGTATGCCAAAAGACAAAATTTAATAGAGGGAAGCAACTTGGATTGCTTCAACCCTTGCCAATCCCTAATTCACCATGGGAGAGCATATCCATGGATTTTATCTTTGGATTGCCTAAGTCTATCCATGGGAATACAGGAATATGGACGATAGTAGACACGTTCAATAAACAAGCTCATTTTATACCTGTCAAAAAGACTATCAAAGCCCATCAAATGGCATCCCTCTTCATTTCACAAATTTTCAAGTACCATGGCTTGCCAATGTCCATAGTGTCGGATAGAGATCCTAGAATGACCAATAATTTCTGGAAGGGTCTCTTTGAGAATTTAGGGACAAGGCTAAACTTCTCTTCGGCCTATCATCCACAAACGGATGGCCAAAGTGAAATAGCTAACCTAACAATTCTCTATCTACTAAAAGCCTATGTAACGGAAGTAGATCAAAGATCCCAATGGGAGAAGTACTTACCCTTAGTGGAGTATGCTTACAATAACACTGTACATACTTCCACGGGAAAAGCACCTTTAGAGGTAATTGAGGGGAGATCAAAAAGTCCCTTGCTACTTAATGTACATGGGAAGATCTTTGCTGCTGCAGATGAGTATAACCGAGACCTACAAGAATCTTTTCAAAAGATTAAGGATGCTATCTCTATCTCACAGCAAAGGCAAAAGGCTGTTGCTGACAAGCACAGAAGAGCCCAAGCCTTTAAAGAAAATAATTGGGTCTTATTAAAGTTTCCCAAGGCTCGATTAAGGCACACGACGGGAAAGAATCCTACGGGACACCAAAAGTACTATGCTAAACTAGCAAAAAGGTACTATGGTCCCTTCCAGATTCTTAGTCCAATCAATGAGATGGCCTATCAACTCAAGTTGCCCAAACATTGGCTCATACACAATGATTTCCATGTGAGCCTATTAAAGCCTTACAAAGGAGAGCCACCTCAAGAACCAACTATTGAAGATCCATCGGAGATCGAGGACCAAGAGGAGGTGCTGCAACCCGAGTCCATTCTCCAACATGAAGACAAGGTACTAAGAGACGGTAAGACTATCCGACGATATCTTATTAAGTTTAAGAATTATCCTTTTGAAGATGCTAGATGGATGCAAGGAATACAATTAACGGATAACCTAAACCTTGTCAATGCTTACAATGCTTCCCAAGGGTAAGCAAATGTACAAAATGTTAAAAATGAACAAAGTTTTTGTCTTATAAGACTCTCTTTTCTTTATCATGCACAAAAATGAAGTAGTATGCATGCTTAGATCAAGTTTGCAGAGACGACGTCTCCCAAACACCAAGTCGAGCTTCTCACTCTACTATGGAATATTGATAGGACTAATTTGCAGACATGCTTGCGGCAGCCTCAGGCTCCCAAGCGCCAGATGGACTAGTCATCCATTGTGGAGTGATGTCGTAGGGTAACATAGGGATCCTCTACCCGCTAAGAAAAGGACTCATGAATATGATTTATCTTCTCTACACCATAGTCGAGGACGACTATGATTTCAAGAGAGAGGTAATGTCATAATAATCAATATCTAATTCTCCTAAATGATTTTCTCATGTTAAACTGATCATTTAATATGGGAAAGTGCCAGGGGAGAAAAAGCTAGAATATTGGTTAAGCTAGCAGACCGGCCACAGTAGGGATCCAAAGGAGGGAAAATAGGGATCCAAAAGGGGGGCCATCTGCAAAAGAGCCATGTGCAACAATGGGCTAAAAAGACCCTAAGGTTCAACCCATTAAGACTTCCAAAATGCTAAGGTTCCAAAATTCAAAGGTTGTGTCTAAAGGTCAACCATAGGGGAATTGGATGCTTTGTGTGTGACCCAAAAAGTCTTTACAAATCCCTACATAGGAGGGGGCAAGCGTTGGGAGTAGGGGATGAGAGAGAAAGTCACACACACACACACACAATCTCCCTTTACACAAAGGGAATGAGGGACACATGTCAGCTCCCTAGCCCATATGCCCACAAGGTATACCCAATTCCTATTGGATGGGCTTGGAGGTGGACCAATGAGAATTAGGCTAGAGTAAATCTAGTTTAATTAATTTAAAAACACTTAAAAAAAGAACCAATGAGAATTAAGTCCTCTAGAAGACTATTGGACAGTCTCCCAAGTGGTCCAATGAGCATTCAGCAGCCCAATGGCTTGCCTGATTCCTATTGGCCAGGAGCCAAAGGGGTCCAATGAGAGTTTAGTTGAATTATTAAAGTACCTTAAGCTCTCACAAAAGGGGAAAGGGGGACACATGTCAGAAGGCTATCACTTATGCTGCTTAATTGTCATTGGCTAGCTTTATGGAGGACCAATGGGAGGACAGCAAGAGCAAATAGAAAGGGGGCTAGCCCAAGAGAGAGAGGGGGCTGATTTTTGCAAGGCATTATCACACACACACTCACACAATCTCATGTGTGAAGAAAGAGAATACTATCTCTTCCCAAGCTTTAATGGAGAGCTCATCACCTACTCCAAGCTTGTGAGATAGAAGCCTACATCGACACACTCTTGGCATGTGGATGAAAATACAACCAAGAGCCAAGATTCAATGCATGCTCATCTCCTCTACCAAGCTAATTACTAAGCTAAGATATGCTAATATGAGTGATTATGTGAGGAGATGTACATCTTTCTCGTAAGATACTCCTTCTTCCTCTCAATCTACTCTCATACTCTGCTAGCTCTCACCATCTTCGAAGGTGTGTGAGGTCTTGGGTCTGAGACCGGGGATAATTAATGCTGTGTTTGCTAAGTGTTTTGCTTAGTGCATGAAGCTTTCATCTTCATTGCACTACCTAGTCTTGAAGGAACACAAAGAATTGTATTGTACAATGTCTCTCTTGATGGGAGAAACCGTAATACAAAGCCTTTTGGAGGGGGGACCAGCTCCATGCAAATCCGGTCCTCAATTGTTGTCAATAGATTAATTTCTCTCTCTTTTGAAAGTATTGTTCATGCTATCTAACTAGGTGTTATGCTTTTTGTTGCTCTCTCCACCCAAGCACTCTTGTAATTCTCATTAAGAATCTATTCTAATGAAATGCCCACTATGTTCATGCTAATTTCCGCTACACAGAAGTCTTTAGGCCATTAAATGTTACAGAGAGAGAGTTTGATTGCGTGCCTGCGGGCTGGCTGTGCTAACATCGAAAGGGGGGGAAGAGAGTCAACGTGAGGGAGAGAAACGCTGAGCTGTAGCGGGCCAGGGAGAGAGAAAGAGTGGGTAAGGTAGAGGGTGAAGGGGAGGGTAGTGTGTGGGTGTGAGTGGAGGGAGAGGGAGAGAGAGGTCATATTCCATGCATGGCGGTCCCCTTTCTTGCAGGGTTATGGACGAGGAAGAGAGGGAGATATTATATGTTTTTTCTTTGATTTTTTCATGCACCCTCTTCCGTCTGTGTATAGAGAACAAAAGAGGGAGAGAGAGAGTGGCAAGAGGTAGAGGGGAGTTAGTGGTGTGGGTTGGAGATAATGGAGGGGAGAGAGGGGATAATGGAGAAAAGGGAGGGAGTGGTGCTAAAGGGAGGCGCGGCGGCTTATTGCACACACATGCAAGCAAGGGAGGGGAGTGGTGGTTTGGAGACATCGAAAAAAAAACTTTTTTTTTGTTGTTTTTACCTCATGCTCCCCGAATGGGGTTGATTCCTGTGGCCTTGCTTTCGGAAACTGGCCAATCTTCAGTCTCTCTAGCCGGGTGCGGCTAACCCGGTGTCAATGCATACGTAGAGTGAGCCTAACAATCTTTGTAGCATTGAATACTTGAGGGACTTTTGTATATCCTGAAATAACCTATTCATGAAGCTTTCACTAGTTTGGGAAGCTGAAAAAGAGAAATCCTTGCTGTCAAAGGATGGAAGTGGCAAAGGAGTTACACAACCCCAGCTAGAGGATATTCTAGATTCTAAATATGACATATTATATAAGAATATTTCATTATGTGCAAGCTCCTTGAGCTTTCTTCCTTGGTACATTTGCTCACCAATAGATAGATGGAAAGAATAAGAAATCCCAACTATGCTCTCAACTAGTTTCCAATCCGTCCTATTAAAGGAATAAATAATTGCAACATACCAAAGATGATATCAACCCTAAACCTGTGAACATAATCATGCACTAAATTAGATATGCTCAAAATAACTTACAATTGGGTCGATGTCGTGGAAAACTAGGAGGAGATGTTTGCAACCTTAAGTCTACATGTTGGAAAGCATGTTGTATAAGGACCTCTTTCACCTGCTTGTTTTGTGCACACACTTGAAACTCTTTAACTTGTCCCTTGAAAGCCTCCACAAAATCATTGTGTTGCCTCCTCTTCCTCCTCCTCATCTGCAATAGTACTGAACTTTCGATAGTTATTCTAGATGGTATCCATGCCTGATCATCTATAGTATATTTCTATTAAAAATACTAACAAAGTCAATGGTAGTGCTAGGCCTTCGAGAAGTAGTCATGGTGTGCACTAGAACACACAGTAGAGTTAGCACAAATATGAAAAAGGGAAGACAATTTTGACAGGGAAGTAGAGCCACTCAAAGCAATATTTGGGCAGGAGCATAGATATTAGAGTCTTCAATGCAAGTTCTAAAATTTGTCAGTACAGAGTTAGTATGACGTGTGGAATTTATGCTTTGAAAGTGTAACATTGTATAATTTAAAGAACAAAAATATTAATTTTTCCATTTTTTCTCAACGAGTTTGGCTCCAAAATGCCGATTTTCAACGTAACGTAAGCCTCTTCCTCATTGGTCGAGTGCCACTCTCTTTCTAGAACTAAAAGGCCCAAAAGTGAGTCCAAGTTTCTCCTAATGGAAAGATTGAATTCCTCCTTGTGAATCTTTGTAATAGAAATGGATAAAAAATTAATTACGTCAAATTTTTTTATCTTCTTATTCATTTTTTGCATCACATTCTATCAAATCTACATGTAAGGATTAAATGGATTGATTGATCTTCTTATTTTCTTTTTGTGTGCATCACAAGAAGTTGGATGCATGTAGGAGATCAAAGTTAGAATATGTTAAACTAATCAAATTTTCTAGTTGCTTTATATTGTGGTGTGTGGGTGTTTGGCCAAAAGGCCTGATGTTCTTGGTAGCTAAGTCTCTTGGCATGTCCTTGTCCAATTGTAATATAAGGAGATGCTCTAGCATGCTATAGAGAGACTTAGTTTGGATCTTTTTGTCTCTCCCACTTGGAACATTACATTGGTGGAGATGCAGGTAAGTTAGGATCCCATTTCTCTTCTTGCACTCTCTCATGTCGTTGCACGCTACATGAAAGATTGTTTTTTCTGCTTGTTAGAGGCCAATACCCCTTAGAGTCCTATTTTGAAAATTGTAACCCTTCTTTGTGCAACGTGTGCATGATTGGCAGTGAACCTAGGCTTCTCTCATAATGAAGGTGATGATTTGTGCTACCTCTCTTGCACTAGTATAGCTTCATTTATTTTCTTGGCACCAGCCATCAATAGCTTTTATAAACAATGAAGCATCTTGACTCCATGGAGGTGACCACAATAGATGCAACATAGTGCAACCAAAGAGCAAGGAAAATTAACTACCAAGAAGCTACAATTTGAGGCAAGCGGCAAGGCACTAATCAAACTTCTCATGTCTCAAGAAGGTCACTACCAATCTGAGTAGAAAGGCAAATCAAACTTCTCCATCACATCTCAAGAAGGTCATTACATTTCTCTAAGGGAGGAGGTGAGGTGTGTGGGTGTTTGGTCGGAAGACCTATATGTTCTTGGTGGCTGATAAGCCTCTTGACATGCACTCATCCAATTGTAATATACGGAGGTACTCTAGCACCCTAGAGAGAAACTCAGTTTGGATCTTTCTCTCTCTCCTACGTGGCACATGGCAATATGGATCATCTACATTTGATTTTCATACGTAAGTTAGATAAATTTTTCTTAGATTGGGTTCACAAAGATCATACGATATTGTACATAGAGAAAATATCTTGTTATCAAAGTGGTGCAATTCTTACCTTTGATTGTTGATAACCAAAGATTATAAGTTTTCATAGGTATCAAAACGTATGATATTGATTGTAAGCCTATGATCTATTAATGTGTCTCAATTCTCTTATTGGGTGATGGCATGTATAGGTGGTACCAAAAAAGAGTTTCTTGGACACCTCTTTTGGGAAGAGAGAGGACTATATTGTTTAATTTAAAATTTTATAAGAGAAACAACTTGGCATAGAGGGAGGAAATAAGGCAGGCTATCAAAAGAGATTTTAAATTCAAATATAAGCAAATGGCTCAACCTCCTTTCATTAACTCCAACTGAACATTCTAATTTCATTTTGCTCCACTCCTGGTACATATATGCCTTAGCTGCCATCAGTACTCTGGTGCTCTCTCTCTCTCTCTCTCTCTCTCTCTCTCTCTCTCTCTCCATGAGTACTATGGCTATGTTTTGATGGTCTTCTATGGTATATCATTAGCATCATAACTTGTTCCACATGGAACCTCATAGTGTTCAGAATGGCAATACATGCACCCATTTCCTCTAGTGTCTATTACACAACACATCCCGAGGTATCTTTTGCCTGGTCTACAAAACTACTGGGCTACAAAGAATAGGAAACAAAGAAGCATTGAGAAGAGGATGGCACAAAGGCATGACAATGATGGCATTGATGAGCGAGAGGCAAAGAAAATATGCAGGGCGGTTGCTAAGTGTTGTCATAAACAAACGGGCTTTTCGAGCCTCTTCAAATGAGGATTCTATAGTAACTCCTCCTTCATCCAACGTTCTCAGTTTTGGAACACACATGGGAGATAGTTGAGTCATTTCCTCTAACTTTCATCATACATTATCTAAGGTGACGACAGCCCATTCAAATAATGAGTTGTTTTTTAAATGGGCTACTATCATGGCATGCCTAAATGGAGTGGGTGGTGGTAATCATCAGATGCACTAGAGATGCTGCCAAGGCTTTAGGATTGCACCAAAGAAATGTCATTGCAAAATTTTTGGCTTTATCATGATGCAGAGGAAGGATCACTTCCCTTAGATGCTTGTCACCATCAAGTGCATAGAGAAAGCATCATAACGATCAAAGTTAGGGGAATTGTCTTTTCAATTTTGGACGGTGGAAACCCGCATCTCCCCAAACAAGAAAGATGTCGTTCAAAAGAGAATAGGCAAGAGTGCGTATGTACTACATCCAATGTATCTACTCAATTTGCCTCAGGTATATCACCCCAAACATGTGAGAGTGTGTCATAATGCTTTACTATCTACTTGCAATCCCTTCCAAATGCTTTATCAACCTTGAAGGTGCCTCCAATTGCTTAACTGCTTTCATGTGTATGTTAGTCCATTATAGTTTGCTATACTTTCAAGTGCTTCTAAGTCTTTGAGTGCTTCCAACTTCCTTCTAGCGGACCCAGATGCTTGTTAGTGCATTATAGTACTTTACCAATCTTTATGGTTTTTTGATAGAGATTTTTAATGCTTTTTCGTGCATTAAAGTGCTTGACCTTGCTCTATGGTGCTTGAGAGATGTTTGTAGGTGTTTACATATGTCTCTCGGGGCTTGTAAGTGCTTTATGGTTCTTGATAGGTTTATAAGTATTTACATGTGTCTCTAAGAGCTTGTAAGTGCTTTTGAGTGCCTCCAAGTGCTTTAAGTATATTTATATTTTAGAATGCTTTTGAGTGCTCTCAAGTGCTTCAAAAGGCTTGCTTCAAAATACTTATGAATGCTTTCAAGAGGTCATAAGTGATCCTAGGTGCTTCAGAGTGCTTGTATGTGCTCATGGGTGATTCTAAGTTGGTCAAGTTCTTCAAAGTGATTGCAAGTGCTTTAGAATGCTTCAAATTGCTTCCACATGCTTTGTAGTGCACTCGAAGTGTTTTCTAGTGCTTCCAAGTGATTCTAATTACTTTCAAGTGCTTGTGAAAGACTCTATGTGCTTCTAAGTGCCTTTGAGAGATTGTAAGTGCTTCAAGTGCCTCAATGTGCTTAAAGTATATTTGTATTTTAGAATTCTTCTTAGTGCTTTCCACATCTAACAAGTGCTTCAAAATGCTTACAAATGCTTCTGAGTGCTCTCAAGTGCTTCCGAAGGCTTGCTTCAAAATACTAATGAGTGCTTTCAAGAGGTCATGAGTGATTCCAGGTGCTTCAGAGTGCTTGTATGTGCTCATGGGTGATTCTGAGTCGGTCAAGTGTTTCCAAGTGCTTCAGACTGCTTCCACATGCTTTGTAGTGCAATTCAAGTGTTTTCTAGTGCTTCCAAGTGATTCTTGTTATGTTCAAGTGCTTGTGAGTGCCTCTATGTGCTTCTAACTACCTTTGAGTGCTTGTAAGTGACTCTAGGTGCTTTGGAAAGACTCAAAGTGCTTTAGAGTGGTTCTATGAGTGATTTTGAGTAAGTTTAAGTGCTCTGAAGTGCTTCCATGTGCTTTCATGTTCTTCCAAGTGTTTCCAATTACTTTTATGTGCTTGTGATAGACTCTGTATGCTTTGATGCGCTTATGAGGGCTTTCAATTACTTCCAAAAGCATGTCAGAGCTACCCCGATGTGTATTACTATGCTTGCAGAGAGACTTCTACATGCAATTCCAGGAGGCTCATCCTAACATTAGGACCTCCCTCGGACGCTTTGAGGGTTTGAAGCCATACTTCAAAAGCAAGCTAAAGGACCAAAAAACTTGTTGCTATGAATACCATGTTCAGCTTGTCTACCTTAAGGAAGCCTTCAATCAGATGTGCCAAGGAAGATGTGGGCTACATAGAAAGTCATGCTTTTGTAGGTGCCTTGTTTGCAACCTCCATGGTGAAACAAAGCAGTGAATAGCATCAAGTGCCACATTTCCAAGTTAAACAGACCTATGGGAGTTTGTATTGTGCCCAAAGCCCATTGACTATACTTATCACAATAGAAAATGTCTTTTGGGAACATGCCAACATTGTGGGATTGAAAGGCTCTCATTGTGTCCAGATGAACAGAGTGATGGCATCTCTTTGATGATTGTGAAGCTTTTTTGAGGAGGTTCCTATACAAGAAGTGGACAAGATAGATACAAGAAAAGATCAAAAAGACCTCGTGGTTCTCCAGATTATTCCGATGAGTTTCATTTCCTTGCTTCAAAGAAACTTGGGGAACTTTATCAAACACAACTACAAGTACAAATGGAAAGCTCAACGGTTCAAGGAGTGTTTGGATAAATTTCTTGACGCCGTAGTGGTGCTTGTAGTGGATTTTGCAAATAATTACTCCTTCAAGGTGCATAATGAGACTCAATCAATGCATTGGCATTCAACTCAAGTCACAATTTTGGTTCACATTTCATACTTACGTGATGCGCTTGGTGTCAGTCAAAAGATGCCCCACTTCTACATTTTTTATGACAAGACACATGACAATTTGTTTGTGCACAATGACTGGCTGAAACATCAAGGCTATAGTGTCAAGCGACACTGGGTTTGGTCGTCTGAAGGTGTTGCTTCATAGTTCAAAGCAAGAATGTCATTCTATTTTGTAGCCTGCTACTTTAATATGACTAGAATCAAGGTGATTCCAGTCATACTTCAATATGACTGGCATCAAGGTGATGCACAACTTCTTTGCTTCTAGCCATGGGAAGGGTGAACGCGATGGGACTAGTGTGCAATTCTAAAAATAGCACTCACACATGAGTAGCGGAAACTTGACGCATGGGTGTTTCATAATGCTTCAACTATGGTCACATTCCGCAATGCAACCCTTCAAAAACAAGAACCACAGACAATCAAGAAAGTCGATCGTTTCTTCTAAGAGGTCAAACTTGGTGACGCAGATAGAGGCACAGAGTGGGATTGCATGAAAATCAAAGGGTCTCGATCTTGTCATTGTGTCAATGGCTGTAGCCAAACAAATATGTATGGGCTAAGGTACAAGTTATCGTCTTGCTTTTGCTATGCATGCATGAAAGGTCAATGGAGTAGATGCACAAGAAACGACCATGTGGAGGGGTGGGAGTACTTGCAAATACAACCCATAGTCAGGGATAAAAATGATAGTGTAGCATCCATCAATGATGAGGATGAATATGCCTCCATATACGCTGGTCACCCAACGACCTCGGCGATGTTTTGATGGTTGGCCAAAACTTTGCAGTGGCTGCAGAAGAGCCTGATGCAGACTTCTACATCCTCAAGTGCACTAACACAATGCGCTTGACTAAGAGCTGTGAAAGGGATGAATGGAACAACCATATTAAGAACAAATCATTTGTTGTTGAGGGACTATTTTACGACAAGGTAAATGGGTGAGATGATTGCTATGTGCTTTTGGACAACAAGACCATTGCTCTTATCTACTCCCACCTAGTGCGATGCATCAAGTTCCCAATGTGCCTAATAAAAGGAGAGCCTAATGTATATGAACTGTCAACTAATGTATTTGAACAAATCTATGATAGCATGCCCCTAGAGGAGAAGTTGTAAGCTATATCTATGTGATCAGTCATAGGCTCTCTACTAAACCACTAAATCTATGTGATCAGTCACATAGGCTCTCTACTAAACCACTAAACCACTTGTTAGAGACTTTTTAGCACTTTAGATCCACTTGACAGGCATTGGGCTAGCACTTGTTAAGTACTTTCCACTACTTTCCAGCACTTTAGATCCACTTGATAGGCACTAGGCTAGCACTTGTTCGGGACTTTCAACCACTTTCGAGCACTTTAAATCCACTTAATAGGCACTGGGCTAGCATTTTTTAGGGACTTTCCACCACTTTCCAGCACTTTAGATCCACTTGACAGGCACTGGGCTAGCACTTATTAGGGACTTTCCAACACTTTAGATCCACTTGACAAGCATGGCTAGCACTTGTTAGAGACTTTCCAGCACTTTAGATCCACTTGACAGGCAAGGCTAGCACTTGTTAGAGACTTTCCAGCACTTTAGATCCATTCCGGGAGTCCACTATGTAAAAATTGCATATAGCATATGTGAACAAGAGGTATTTAAATAATCCCTTACTTTTATATTTTCAAGTATTATAAGTAACCCTTATGTATGCATTATATAAAAGAACTAGCCCTTATGTATGAAATTTTTTACTTTCTCAATTAAAAATCCCTTTATGTAAGTACATTTTTCCATAAATGTACCCAATTATGAATCCCTTATTTTACTCGCAAGTGATATCTTACATATTTCCTAGTGGATGCCCTAAGAGATCCACTTGACACGCACCAGGCTAGCACTTTTTAGGGACTTTCCACCACTTTCTAGAACTTTTGATCCACTTGACAACAAGAATTGGTGGGAAAGCACTTGTTAGGGACTTTCAACCACTTTTCAAAACTTTAGATCCACTTGACGAGCATCGGGCTAGCACTTGTTGGGTACTTTCAACCACTTTCCAACACTTAAGATCCACTTAATGGGCAATGTGCTAGCTTTTGTTAGGGACTTTCTACCAATTTCCATCACTTTAGATCCACTTGATGGGCCTTGGGCCATCACGAACTCAAACAACTATACCACTTGTTAGGGACTCTCCACCACTTTCCACTAAGACTTTAAACTTACTTGATAGGCATTGGGCCAGTACCAACTCAAAGAACTTCAAACCTCTAAACCACTTGTTAGGGACTATCCACGACTTTAGATTCTTTTTTATACGCATTGGGCTAGCACTTATTAGGGACTCTTTAACACTTTAGATCCGCTTGTTAGGCACAAGCCTAGCACTAACTTAAAAACTTCAAACCATTGTACCACTTTTTAGAGACTTTCTACCACTTTCCAACACTTTAGATCCACTTAATAGGCACTGAACCAACACCAATACAAAGAAATTTAAAGCACTAAATCATTTGTTAAAGACATTCCACCCTTTGCAAGCAGTTTAGATCCACTTGATAGTCATTGGACAACACCAATTCAAAGCATTTCAAACCACTTAACAAAGACTTAGGCACAAAGACATGCACATTATTACCACTTGGTCATTGGCAGTTTTCAGAGCACTTGGCTAGCACTTTAGAGCACCTTTAGATAAAAATCAAATAGGCATCGACACAAAAGCATTCGTGTATATGTATGAACGATTTTACATACATTATGACACAAAGACAATAACTAGCTACACAAGGTGTCTATTCTACCCACTTTTGACTGCTTGGCATCTTCGACAAGTCTGGACTATCAATTGCTTCCTTGCGTCGTACAGTTTCAGTGACAATGTCCCAGTTCCATTGTGCAAGTGTCTCGTTCCTTGCATCAAATGGACACTCACTGACAGCTTTCACTTTGTCAGCACTTTCAGCCAACTCATAAATAAACGCCACCACATCCTCTTTCAGAATCTTCTCCCATTGCCTCTCATCTTGATTCTCCAAGTCAAGCAAAATGACATAGCATGCAAGATCATTAAAATACATTTTATACAAAGAATCATCAGGCACTAATGTGTTTTACTTATTGAACCTAGGGAAAAGATACCAAAAGGTTTCTAACTTTTTGAAGTACATTGGCCTTGGAGGGTCATCAGACTTCCAACTACTAACAAGGCAAGCACCCTTTGTGTAGCTCCTCAGTAACAAATTGGAGCGTTGCTTCCATTTCGGGCTCCAACGACACTTCTTCCTCAGATGGCACACCCTGATTCACATTTTTGGCTCTACAGTTTGAGCATGAATAGGCTCTTTAGTTTTCATGGGAGAACACTGCCCAAGACCAACAACCTTGCCCTTCGCAATATCAATACATTGATTTTCCATAATAAAGCACGTGAGAAGATCAGGTAGTAAATGATGATCATAATGATCTCTTTAACCATGGATCACAAATGCATGGATAACCTATAGACAAAAAGAAACCTAACCTTGGGTAGACCCCTCTAAGTTCTTGTACTTCCTCAACATGGCATCTAGGTCAAAGAGCTCGTCCACATCATGTGTGAATGATGTGGAAGCGCTTGGGTGACAACCCTGGTCAGCCACCACCTCGCCCACCTCGCACAATGCAGACATTCAGTATACATACCAAAGTAGCTTTTCCTGTTCTATGAAATCACCAACTTACGTACAGGCTCCTGATACACATTCCCTTGTGCCCAAAATTTTGCTATAGCAGTTATCTCCCATTGGTAGTCGGGTACAATGCATTTAAGCTCATTCGTGTTGACAATTGAAAAGCAGAAGGGATGGTACTTGTGGCCACACGATAGGTAATAAACCCCGACCAAATGTTGGCCCAAAAAAACTTGGCCACATTCCCTGAAATTTCCTCCAATTATCACAGTATAAACACCCAACACAATCTTGCATGGTGGGGTAGGCACTAGCAGGGCCCTGCCCTCTCGCTTCACAAAGTTATAGGCCTCCTTCCTCAAAGAGGCCTACCTTTTAAGATCATTATGCACCCTCTCCATTTCCTGAACTGTTGTCTATACAAAATGAAAAACAGAAGATAATTATGGATTGCATGATCAACCATGAAACACTCCTGATAACATCTAAGCGCTTTTAAGCAGAATGGCACTTCTGAGCACTTCGAAGTACTTTGAGGTGCTTCATAATAGGACGAAATGCTTAGAAGTGTTTCAAAGTGCTCAAAAAGCTCTCAAATACTTCTCATATAAAATTTATTTCTTCACATCATTCTAAATTTTCGCACTTATAAGATCTTCAAAGCACTTTGAGGCACTGTAAAGCATTTCTATGCATGTCTAAACCCCTTAAAGCACTTTAAAGTGCTTAGATTTTTCACGAGGTGCCTTAAAAAGCTGTGTAGTGCTTGAATTTGCAATTCTAAGCACTTCTAGGCACTTGACAACACTTTGATCCATTTTAAAGTGCTTAGAAATGCTTCAAAGTGCATGGAAGTGCTTCGGAGTGACTGCTGATAAAAATCCAAGTAAATCACTTAGATATTAGCACCTTTGAGAATTTCTAAGCACTTTGAAGCACTATATAGCTTTTATAAGAAATTTGAAGCACCTGTAGGAACTTTTTAGCAATTCTTTGCTTTCGAAAGGACTTCTAGGCATTTTGACAGTGCTTGACAGTGCTTGAAAGTGCTTGAAAGTGCCACTTCTAAGCACTTTGAAGCACTTTAGAGTGGTTAAAAGTGCCCTCAAGTGTTTAGAAGTCCTTAAAAGCTTTAATAAGCACTTTGAAGAACTTCTTAGCACTTTGAGGCACTTTGAAGCACTTCTAAGCACTATGAGGCTTTTCAAAGTGTTTAGGGTGCTTCAAAATGCCCTTCTTAAGCACTCAAAAGCACTTTAGAGCAATCAAATGTGCCTCAAGTGCTTACAAGCTTTAATAAGCACTTATTAACACTTATAAGGACTTGAGTGCACTTTGAAACACTTATTAGACGTTGAGAGTTTTCAAAGTGTTTAGAAGTGTGCTTTGAAGTTCTTCCAAGTGCCCTTGCTAAGCACTCTAGAGCAATTAAATATCCCCTCGAGTGCTTAGAAGTGCTTGCAAGCTTAAATAAGCTCTTTGAAGCACTTCTAAGCACTCTGAGACACTTTGAAGAATTTCTAAGCACTTTGAGGTTTTTTAAAGTGTTTAGAAGTGTTCGAGGTGCTTCAAAGTGATTAGAAGTGCTTCTAAGTGCTTAACTATTGATGAAAATTCATATAATTGGTAAACTATACCTGCACAACAGTGAGTACCTCCTTCATATTTTCAACATTTGATGACACACCACTCAAGCTCAGCACCCTTGTGAGTACTCCGATCTCAGTTTCTTTTTGGAGGACAAGAGCTACATTCTCTATTGGGGCTGCATTCAGTGCCCGTAGCTCTACTCTCAACCGCTTCGTCTCCGCAATAATTGGAGCACAAGCACTGTGGATGCCTTTGTTATGTATCCATAAATCACGCTTCTCAACCAAGACGGCCTATTGACTTGGTGGTCAAGGTCATCTGCAATTCTCTCAACCCACTCTCTATACACATGCTGGGATTGGACCTCAAAATGCGTCAACAGGAGGTTGGACACAGTAGCTTCGTAGGACTCCACCAAAATCCCTTTGTCTTGGTAATATAGACACACTGTCATTAGACTTGAACTTCATCACCTTTCTATACAGACCCCCCTTTTGCAACTTCACATTCTCCAATACCATTCCGCCCTTGCAATCCTATGGCCTTCAAGAGCTGCTTTGGTAGCAGCACAATATTCATAGTCAAACCCCCTAGCAAACTTTGTCATGAGTTCACCGTTGGAGGGGGCGGTCTGGTACACTTTCTAGTAGAAGAGGTGACAATCTTTGTAGAGATGGTCATGAACCATGAGGAAGACCTTTGTCTTCTTCCTCTTAGGGACCTTGAACACAATCAACCACTAGTCACGTGGCAAGTCCGCTTCAGTGAGATCCTTGGGCAACTTACCCTCAAGGCTCGGGCCATGCTTCTCGTGCAGCTCCGATGCTGAGAAGAAAAATGTAACAATGTCGGGTACTCTGAATATGCTTCCAATAAGAGTCAGAGAAAGTTAGTTGTTGCACCAAAGCTGACCTGCATGTGCATAGACGTGACTCTAACATGCATGCAGTACATGCATTTGAGGTAGCGCAATACCTTTTCGAGTAGACTTAGCTGTGGAGGTGCCACTTTTAGAGAAAGATTCATAATTTGCAGGTGCAAATTTCGGCACGAGTGAAGGAGTCATTTGAACAGACTCTACAGGCTCGTCAAATGCTCTCTTGGACCTCTGGGAGGATGTTGTCCTCTTGGAGGGAGTGCTCATTTCTATGTGCAATGAAGATCAAATGACAGGGAGATTGTGCTAAGAATACATATGCAAAGTAGCAAAGCACAGGGTTTGATACAAGAATCTGAGTTTGAAATCAATGCAAGAAGAGTCTCAAAGCTTAGCCTTAGTTGTGCAAAGCACGGCACTGAGGAGACTACCGAGGGCCACAACATTACATTAATGAAATTTTGAAAGTATGGGAGGATACACACGTGGGCTATAATCATCTAAATATATTAGCTAGATACGCATGTATAGCTTGCATGCTTTTATAATAAATTAATACCCTCAAAACTATATTTTCCCTCTCTCTTCATTTTTAAATCTGAAAAACACTCAAGTTTCCTCCTCCTATGAGCTATTACGGGGCTAAATAGTGGTACCACCTATACATATCATCACTCTATTTTTTATAAATGGTTTGTTACCTTGACCAAAAATGTCAAAAGGGCTATAATTCTGTGAGGAGATACGAAATAATGACCATATTTATAGCTCAACTACAAATTTCAAAAGATTATATTTTCATAATTCTATTGATTTATTTAAGGTTTAGATTTGAGATCATTGTTGACTTGATAAGGGTAATATAGCTCCTCATAAACATCCCTTTCAAGTTCAACGATATTTTTAACACAATTGTGAGTGTATATAGAGCTTTGTGTTTTTCCCTTGAGTCCCCAAGAGTCAGGGACCTTATTTGAGTAGGGTGTTGAGCTTATATCTAAAGCTCAACGATATTTTTAACACAATTGTGAGTGTATATAGAGCTTTGTGTTTTTCCCTTGAGTCCCCAAGAGTCAGGGACCTTATTTGAGTAGGCTGTTGAGCTTATATCTAAAGCTACGCTATATGATAGCTAGTGTATAAAGCTACTTTATATTTTTGTATACATCATTTAGTGTGAGTATTTTATAGACTTTAGGATTGTGTATCCTATATCTGTTCTTCTTTTTCATCATTTTTGGCATACTAAAGGCCTTAGTATACATATGGGTGAAGGTCGTTCAATTCTAGTTTTTTGATATGTGTCCCTTAAGAAAGACTTAAAAGTCTTGAAGAGAAAACAATCGTGTCTTATCAAATGCTATTTTTCAGAGGTGCATTCATTTTTTGGCATACTAAAAAAGCTTTAGAAAACAAAAGATTAGAACGAATTCATAAGAATTTGATCCAATGATGTGAAGAACTGATTCAATATTTTTATATATATATTTTTTAATTTGTAAAAGTTGTTGGACTTCAGAAAAATTCATTTCATTGAATTGTTTTTAACTTTTTATGCTTGTTAAATCTACTTTTTAATGAATGCATTAAAATATTCTTTTGTTTTAATTTTTCAATGTGCCTTTTTAGTTTATTGTTTTTATTTTTTATTTTTTCATTTTGTTTTGTTTTCAAAAGACCATGTGCAAGGTGTACCTTTCACCTTATTATTTAAGTGGAGCTTTTCTGTTATATAAACCATTCATGATTATGTACGTATAATGGATTATATAATGTATGTTTTTTTTCTTTTCCATTTAGTTTTTCTCAAATAATAATGTGTAACTTTCACTTTTCCCCTTTTTGGACTACATAAGTAGTCCTTAGTGAAGGGTGGATTTTTGGATGCAAATCTGGACCATTGAAAAAAGCTTGCCGATTAATGCTGTAACATTTAATGGCCTAGTAACTTGTGTGTAGCGGAAAATAGCATGAATATAGTGAGCATAGCAAGAGTGCTTGGGTGGAGAGAGAGCAATAAAAATCATAACACCTAGTTAGATAGGCATGAACAATACTTCAAAAGAGAGAGAAATTAAGCTATTGACAAAAGTTGAGGATCGGATTTACATGGAGCCGGTCCCCCCTCCAAAAGGCTTTGTATTATAGGTTTCTCCCATCAAGAGAGACATTTTACAATACAATTCTTTGTGTTCCTTCAATACTAGCTAGTGCAATGAAGATGGAAGCCTCAAGCACTAGACAAAACACTTATAAAACACAACATCAATTCCCTCACGGTCTTAGACCCAAGACCTCACATACCTTCGAAGATGATGAGAGCTAGCGGGGTATGAGAGTAGATTGAGAGGAAGAAGGAGTAGTCTTACAAGAAAATGTACATAATCACTCATATTAGCATAGCATAGCTTAGTCATTAGCATGGTAGAGGAGATGAGCATGCATTGACGCTTGGCTCTTGGTTGGATTTTCATCACAAAGCCAAGAGTTGTTGGTGTATACCTCCCTTCTCACAAGCTTGAATTAGGTGATAAGCTTCCCTTGCGCATTACCTAGGACAACTCCCCCCTGGCGATGTGGCCATTATCCATAATGAATTTACTCCCCAAGACCATTTTATGACTTGGTCGTTGAAAGCTTTGAGCAAGTTTTTGTGTTTGAGCATCATTGCTCAAACTGTGCATCAAGTGTTCCTAGTGCGTAGATCCCTTGTATGCATAGCATTCGGCAGTGGCTTTTGTGGTAAATTGCTTGCCTAGATAGGGATACATGCTTCCATTGGCTCAACTGACCCAAAGGTCATAGCGCAGTCCCTCTTGACTGGGGAGTTGCCTTACCCGCAAAATAGGCGCCAGAAAATGGTCAAGAAAATTATGAGCTCCTCAGATACATGATGTAAAATCACCGTTTTGGAAGTAATAAAAAATATTTGGAATTGTCTCTCTATCTTGCAAATTCTTCTAAATGTGATTTGTCAATCTTGAAAATTGTTGTAATTGGTGATATGTTTCAATAAGCTGTCTTTTTTGCTTGAAGTAACAACACAACGGAAGTTGGATGCACATGATACTGGGGAAAGTATAAAACACATTTAAGTGAGTAGTGGTTTCTCTAAAGTAATGATGCAAAACCAATTCTTTTTAGTTAATTTATGTATTTTAAGTATCCTAGGGGGTAGAGATGCCTACCAGGAGCAAAAAAAAGGGTAGCCACAAGGGTGCGCAAATGGCCCATCCACCAGTTTTGGATGGCCCATTTGCGCTCCCTTGTGGCCACCCTTTTTTGGTCACCCGGTAGGCTTATCTACCCCCTAGGATACTTAAAAAATACAAATTTATTGAAAGAAATTGGTTTTGCATCATTAATTTAGATGGAGCCTTGTGGACACCCTTTTTATGGCAATTTCAACATATGTTAACACTCAAGGACACTAGAAAAGGTGAAATCAATTCTGAATTTAAGTTTCTAGCACACTATCACCTGCTTTAGCTCTACCTAGTATACCCCTGCACCAAAAAGCCCAATTACATTGGACATTTGAAAAATCCAAATTAATGTTGCATAGACACTTGGTTTCACAATATGTTGACTTTTTTGATATCCTATGGGGAATTCAAAGTTTGAAATGGCCAAAAAAAGGGTGGCCACAAGGCTCCATCTAAAAAAATGATGCAAAACCAATTGCTTTTCATAAATTTGTGTTTTTTAAGTATCCTAGGGGGTAGATAAGCCTACCAGGTGCTCAAAAAAGGGTGGACACAAGGATGCACAAATGGGCCATCCAAAACTGGTGGATGGGCCATTTGCGCGCCCTTGTGGCCACCCTTTTTTTTGCTCCTAGTAGGCATCTCTACCCCCTAGAATACTTAAAATACATAAATTAACTGAAAGCAATTCATTAACTGCACCAAAAGGTCCAATTACATTGGATATTTGAAAAACCTATTTTATTGTTGCATAGACATCTGGTTTCACAATATGTTAACTTTTTTGCTATCTTATGGGTAAACAGAACTTGAAATTGCAAAGTCATCTCATTACAAAGATAATAGACACAGTAGACACAACTGCTGATCATATTGTTATTGGAAAGTCAAAACATTACAAAGATAAGGGTGTGCAATACAAAAAGAGAGGTAACTTCCGCTAATGCTCGAAGTCTCGTCGCAATCGACATGCAAGCTGCATATCTTTTGGCTGTATTGTCACTCGCTTTGCATGAAAGGCGCATAGGTTGGTATCTTCCAACACCGAAATGATGTGGGCCTCTGCAGCTTCTTGAATAGCCTCTAGCGCTATTGCTTGCATTCTATACTGATTTCCATAGCTTTGAAGCACCTCCTTCATTGTGCGAGCAAAGGGGGCACGTTGAATCAAAAGCTCCGTAGTCTTCTGGTAGTGGCGGATTTCTGTGAACCACCCTTGCTATTTTTCGGTGCCGCTGCGGTTGTCTTGGGGGCACTTGCACATTTGCTAGCTGGCGGCGTTTAGGCTTCTTGAAAAACTTAGACTTGCGCCTGTTTACATGCTTAGGGGCTGGTTCTGCAGCCTCTTTTGATTCATCCTCTTCCCTTGCCTGCCGATCTTGTGGTGTGGGGAGAGCTCCCTAGCCTCAAGGTAGTGTCTTTCCCCCAACGGCAACCCGGTGTGTGCACGGTATTTTATCTCACAGCCATGGTGGCTCACTCTCTGATTCAGTGTCTGTATGAACCACCCGAGTCTTGGATGGTCCTGCTTGTGATTGGTGGTGCGACGGCTCCTCCCTATTGGACTTAGTTGTTTGCTTGCCCTCTTCTTCTCTCCAGTGTTGGGCACGTTGCTTCATTCTTTTTCTAGATGTTATATCTTGAGGATGTGGAGTTTCAATAGCCCTCGATGACTCTGGTGCCCTACTACCATGCCCACTGCTAGAAGAGTTCCTGGAACGGCCAGGTGTTCGTGGCCGTTTTCTTGTACCTTTAAGCCATGCCGGCTTCTCACATCCTTGGAGGGTGTTTTTGTTGGTAGGCGGATGCTCTTTCACGGTTTGTTTGGTGCGCGCCATTTTGTATGGTAAGAGCTCACCTGTTCTTAAGAAATGAGTGGTTTATGAGAGCATGCAATATTTATAAGGGCCCATTTAAAAAGGGCCATGTTCACACTAATTTTGAAAAAAAAAACTATTATTTTTTAAATAAACATGTCGCTAAGAGTTGGACCTTGCGTTCATGTTTAGTTACTCGCGCAGTATCCACTTTGATCCTTGTCGCACTCTGCATTGCCGCCATGCAGCATGCTTGGTGGGACCTTGCGACATTTGCCACTTGTTGCTATGCTCTTGACAACTCCATTTCCGCACTTCAATAGCAATGTTGGATTGTCGTGCACGCTCCATTGTGAGCTTACGAGCAAATGTTGTGCGAAAAAACCAGTTGAACATCTCCTCCAAATAATTGGATTGCACCATTCCACCACCATGTCGAGTATTTTTGAAGTACACTCCCCTTGCTCGATAATGGGACTTCTCCATGCCTTGAGTGCTAAAAATTTCAAGCGATCCATACTTGTGCATAAAAAATGCACCATGTGCAAACAAGATATGTTGTTCACATGAGTAAACGATCCACATTATTTAATAAAAACAATCCCTTGTAATAAATACACCACGTAAAATGGCTTACCATGTAATGTGTGATGTTATTTTCACCCCAAGAAAGGGTGAAGACCTTGGTAAAATCTGCCAAGGCTTCTTGAAATGATTGGCGTTGTTCTTCTGTTGTGTTGTTAAGGCCCATAAGCTTGACCATTTTATCAAAATGTGCCCAAACTTGCTTGCGCTTGTTTGCAAGCTCGCCATTTGAATCATTGTCAGTAGTAGCTTTACATAACTCCTTCCAAATCTCCCAAAGGTTACCTGCCTGTTGGTTGGAGCTGTTTTGAGCATCATATCGACTTGGCTTTCCTTGGGAAACTTTCTTCAAAAAGTGTCTAGCTTTTTGTCTACTCATTGACACTTGTTGAGCAATTTCATGGGCCTCCCCTGTGTTCTTTGCAGCAACGAGAGACACATTTTCACCGTGACAGCCAATGGAATTCAAGAGTACCTCCACTCTTTCGATCGCTTCCTGAGACTTTTCCAACGGTTTCATTGTGAAAGCATAGTCAATGTGGAGCTTCAATAGCCTATCAAAAATGCACATAAATGCGTGTAATGTACAAAAATGTACATTCAATAGAGGAAATGGAAAGATTGGATTCCAAGCGTGGTCCTTTTGATCACGGTCTGGGGCATTGAGCATGGGACATCTCAGACTAGAGGCTTCCCATTCTCTACCTTCATCTCCGACATCATGACAATCTAACCCTTGTTCTCCATGCCCTTGCCATGGAAGCATGGAACCGACCTTTGCAGTGCTCTTATGTGATTTTTGTCCATTAGGTTTGTACCCTCGAGTACAAAATGGACAAGGCATGAGAGAAGAATCCCCTTGTTTGCAGCCAAGCAAACACTTTATGGTCTTCAAATCCCCACCTGAGTGCCACTCCACATCATAACTACCAAAACCTTCAATCTCCAACTTCTAACCTGCAATTTGGGAGTGTATTACTTCTGTGATCCATGGAGTTCTCCCAAAAATCCATGAAAGTACTGTCTTTGGGCACCTCAATAGCACCCAACCACCAAATGTCTTTCTCTAATTGCACGCTAAAATATGGGGTGGGAGATGGCTCGATTGAATCCCTTCGCTTGGTTTGCAGAAGGGCCTCGTTCATTAGAGTGACACTTAGCCTCTCTAACATTCGGCCTTTCACTATTTGACACTCATCGAGTTTCAGCACAAAAGCGACTTTTGTGCCAAGCACTACAAAATAAATAGTGCCAAGACCTTAAACTTCAAAGTCTATGATAAGAACAATACCAAAGAAAAAAGTAAAGTGTGTCACCTTCTTCTTCAGGTAACTCAGGTAACTCGTAAAATCTAAGCATGGCTTCTTGAAGCCTTTTAAGATCCACAAAAATATTGTTCCACATTGTGTAAGGAAAGCCCTTCTCCGAAGGTCTTATGGATTGTTTCTTACCTTTTCTCCTTGTCTTTGTTGCGCATGAAGTATAAAGGGAAGTTGGCATTGTGTCCTCAATGTGTAGGTATGTCCCAATGCGGGAGAACACATCTTCGTTTGTGGCCTTCTTTGCGAGCTTGACCTTGTGACGAACGGGAAATAGGTTTTCCACAATGCCATGCTCTTTGAGGGCATCCTTAGGAGTTGAAAAATAACCTGATAGGCTTTGGTGCTGATTCCAGCCTCATCACAAGCTTGTTGCACGTCATCATCACTAACCACATTTCTCAATTTACGCATGAGGTCCTTGGTGACTGCATCCTTAATGTGCTTACCTCCATGTGATTGTAAGATAGAAATCACATCCTAGGTATTGAGACAGCTAGTGAGAAGGTTGACTCGATCATCTTGGCTTGTTCGACCGCATGCCTTCTGGATGAAGTTTCTAGCAACAAATAAACATAAATGTTATAAAAGAGTGTGAAGTAAGAATGCATCATGCAAGTAAAGACCAAATCACCTTGTGCCTATAACTCGTCGTTTGCGTGCTCCTCCCGAATGTGCAAGACTTTCAATGGATGAATACGTGCGTTTGCATTCCCTTGCACCAAGGGGTGTTTCTTTCAAGTATGTGATGGTGTTGGTAAGCTTCTAGATGTGGGACTCATTTTCCTGCATTTGTTGTTCAAGAGTTTTAACCACCCTCTCCGAACAGGCAACACTCTCTTGTAATGCCGTCGTCTTGAGGTGAAGAGCTTGACATCCGTGCATCCACATATGCAAAGAAGCACCTGCACCCATACACAACCGCTTGCAATAGCCTAACAAGCCTGCTTCTCCCCTCCCAATAAATTGAAGAAATGTGGAAAGGCTATTAAATGATGGATGGAAGCGGCTTATAGGATCGTAAGGGTATAAATGGCCATCCACCCAAATGTCAACATTGGTCTCACAAGTGGTGCGACGTTCCTGTGATGACCTTTGATCACCCTCACTAGCGGCCTTCGGTGCAAATGCCGTAGGTAAGCGAATATGTATGCTTTTGGTGTGCGGAGTACGTGGTGGTGGAAGCAAACCATTTGTCATGTTGATGTCCGTGAGCACAATGGAAGCTGTTGCGTAAGGAAGCAAATGATGAAAAGATAGAGAGGGAGGGGTAGGGAGGTTGAGGAAGATGGGAGGAGAGAAGGAGGGAGGGGAGGGAGGGAGAGATTGGGGAGGAGGAGGAAGGTAGGGGCAGGGAGAGAGAGAGAGAGAGAGAGAGGAGAGAGACAAAGGAGGGAGGAGGGAGGAGGAGGAGAGAAGAAAGTGTTTTTAACTTTTTGGGAGAAAAGATTTTTGATAAAATAGACTTTCTAAGCTTGTGGGTTAAAAATTGGATCAAAAAATGATTTTTGGATATGTATATATGTTAGAAGGGAGTTAATAAGTAAAAATGAATTTTTTTAAAAAAATCAAATTTTGACTCTTAGTGACCCACATTTTTGCTGATGTGGTTACAACCTTATGCTTCCTTCACTTAAAAAAAAGCTAGAGAGAGAAAGTAACCCCTTAGGTCCACATCCTACATTTGTCTAAAAAAAAGGCTAGAAAAGCCTACTCAAAACTACCTTCTTCAATGCCCTTGCCCCCTTAACCCCCACACAACATTAACCTTAATCCCTAAAAATTAAGATTCCTTACAAGGTCCATGCAAGGTTCATATTTCCCCTAATGCTTATGACATGTGTCCCCCTTTCCCCTTTTGTGAGAGCTTTAGGTAATTAATCAATGCAACTAAACTCTCATATGGACCCCTTTGTCTCCTAGCCAATAGGAATCAGGCAAGCCATTGGACTGCTGAATGCTCATTGGACCCCTTGGGAGACTGTCCAATAGTCTTCTAGAGAGCTTAATTCTTATTGGTTCTTTTATTAAGTGTTTTTTAAATTAATTAAACTAGATTTACTCTAGCTTAATTCTCATTGGTCCACCTCCATGGCCATCCAATAGGATTTGAGTACACCTTGTGGGCATCTGGGCTAGGGAGCTAACATGTGTCCCTCATTCCCTTTGTGTAAAGGGATCTTGTGTGAGTTTGTTTGTGTGTGTGTGTTTCTCTCACATCCCCTACTTCTAGGGTTCGCCCCCTCCTTTGTAGGATTTGTGAAGACTTTTTTGGTACACACACAAAGCATCCAATGTCCCTAGTGATGACCTTTGGACACAACCTTTAAATTTTGGAACCTTACCATTTTGGAAGTCTTAATGGGCTGAACCTTAGGGTCTTTAAAGCCCATTATTGCACATTGCTCTTTTGTAGATGGCCTCCCCTTTGGATCCCTATTTTCCCTCCTTTGGATTCCTACTGAGGCCGGTCTGCCAGCTTAACCAATATTCTAGCTTTTTCTCCCTTGACACTTCCCCATATTAAATGATAACATGAGAAAATCATTTAGGAGAATTATATATTAGTTATTATGATAAATGCCACATAACAAGTTTATGATAATAAACTTTATTTTAAATATTTCTTTTAAGCAGCTATGAGAGGGTGTTGACATTTGTGTACCTCTCTTTAAAGAGAGACATTTGAGTATTGTGTTGAACATTATTTTATATGCTTTTGTAATATATTATAAACTAAATAGTTGATTGTTATCAATACTTTTTTTCAAAAAAAAAATCTTTTATTTTGATACCACATGTTTTCAAATGCTAGTGTCACTTTCTATTCTTTCCTCTCACAAAGAATCATTTATTATGAACTCTTCTCAATAGCCTTATGTAGGCCACAATAAATTTTCACTTTGGTTTCCGTCCCCCCCCCCAACAAGTACTCACTCAAGCTAGGTTACAAGCTAAACATGTGAAAGGGTCACCATGGCTTTCTAAAACATTAAGAAAGTGATAAAACTATACAATTGCATTTAATTGGAATCACTGTTTGGGAAAGGTTTGCCTTAACTCCGCCTTGAGTAGGTTGAAAATCAAGACTAGTCGGTTGCAAACCATGGTAAAGGAAAGAAAAACCGATGAAATATGTGAGAAAAGTTCAAAAATCATGAAATTCAAAAAAATTTACTAGTATTTTTGGTTTGCTTCTTTGCGAGGAGGAAACTCAGCCGGCGGTTACTTAATAAAAGAGACTTTCTCGAACACTAACTGGAATTAAGATATAGAATGCAAGAAAAGTCAAGCCATGTGAGGCTGTGAAATAAAATATATGCATGTATTTACTGAAATTATGCAAGGTGGAGCTTCACTTTAGCATTCTAAAACAATGGAATGCAAGAAAAGTTAAGACATGTCAGTATGTGAAATGAAAGGTGAAATAAAAACATTCATTTAATATTTCAAAAACTAAATAACATTTAAGGTAAATTTTAATCATCACTAAAACATTGGAAAGTATGCATAGGGTAAAGGAGCCAGTTGTAACACATGTGCTTTTTAAAAGTCATGCACGTCCCAATTTAGAGACAAAAATTTGGAATATGCTAGGAATCTTGCTTATGTGTCAACTTGTGATTTGCTGAAAACTGTACCACTACTGGGCCTTGGGTGTTCCTAACCCCTAAAAGCCCTCAAAATTTAAACTTTCTCAAATTGACTGTCCAAATTAAATCAAAAAAATATCAATCTTGGTATTACCTAATCCGCCTTTACATGAGGAATCTCATGCAAATTTCAAAATTCAAATCTGACCAAATTTACAAAATCCCACCCAAAATTACACTTTTTTTCTTGAGTGTCTCTAAACTGGCTCCTTTACCCTAACTCAACTCTCCTCTAAGGCTTCTTTTAGAAAGCCAACAAAAGGGCCATGGCAGTTTTTGTCAAATGAGTGTCTCACTTTACATATATCCATATGTATGTAGCTCTTTGTCTCGTAGGGTGTATCACTTTACATATATGCATATCCATACAGCTCTTTGTCTCGTTTGAAATTCATTGTCAAAGAGTGAGATCTATTGCTTCGTATGATTTTTTTGGCATGTTAAAACATGCCTCAGAGAACAAGGAAGAACGTGTATCAGAATTCTTATCCAATTTTTGGACTACATAAAGAGTCCTTAGTAAAGCGTTGGATATTTGGTGCGATTGTGGACCATTGAATGAAGTTTGCAGATTAGTACCACATGGTAAAAAACTTTCTTTTTTAGTTTTTTTTTTGGGGTCTTTGTGATAGGTGTTGACATCTGGGTACCTCTGTCTTTAAAGAGGATCATTGAATATTGGTTAGTCCTTATTTTTTATGCTTTTGAAATATATTCTAATATGAATAAGTCATTGTTACAATTGTTTCCAAAATGTGTAATACTATCTTGTGACAAAAAATTAAATTAAATATGTTACTATCACTTTCTCATTTTTACTCTCACAAAGAACCCTCTTATTATTAAATTCCTCTCAATACATTATGTAGGCCATAGTAAACTTTCACCTTGTTATTTAGTGTCTTGGCTCATTTAAGTGAAATAAAATGCCTTGGCTCAACATGACGTGCTCCTCTGGTATCCTCATCCAACACCTCACATCACTCACTGCACCATGATCCATCTTCTTGCACATGGTGCCTTCGTCCACCTTAGCATACAACGGAAGACTTGTTGCCCTCTCTACCCACATGTGATGTGCCAATGGGACTCACATGCTATCCTTAGTTACTGCCTATCCCAGCCACCATTGCCCCTCTCATGCAATGCACACCCTGAAGGCACCCCACATCAGGTTGTCTCCCTCGACATCTTGCAAGTGTTGCGTACTCTTGGCACCAACACCCCTATCTACCCGGGATCAACATACCGTCCATCGCAAACTCAAATACTGCAAAAGTTAATCGCTCAAAGCATGTCAACACCTTGTGAGTGCCAACTGGAGGCCTTGAACCCCATGTTATAGTAGATTGTGCACCACATCTACACCTATTAAAAGAAAAACACTCGCATTAGGCTTTAATAGAAGCAAACAAGGCTTTGTGTAGCACTCTCGCAGCTGGAAAGGTGGGGCTAAGCAAATGTATATTGGCATTGGATGCTTGGTCGTAAAACGAGAGAGAGAAAGAGAGCCAACTTCCCACTTTTTGCTTTTTACTTGAATTCCACACAAACCATTTGTCACTACCACGCACCCTTTCGCCTTACACCATATTGTTCAACCATCCAATATATCCACACTATGCATAAAATTTTATTTTTCGAGATTGGGGAGACCTACTGGATAATCTAATTTTATATTAGAACACAAAAAAAATTAAATATAATTTAAGCACTCAATTAAACATACTCTTAATAAATCTCAACCCCCCCGCCCCCCCTAACTTAAGAGGCCTTTGTGTCTCCTCACCTTGTTTCAATAATGTTTATGTATACATGTGTGATGAGAGTGTGTGTTATGTACAATAGAGGGAGAGAGCATGAGTGGAAAAGAGAGAGAGAGAGAGAGAGAGAGTATATGTTTATTGGTGTGTAAGGGTATATTAGAGAGCGATTATCTACACTCGAACTGGCCGCTAAAGAGAGAGAGAGAGAGCTATTCAGGTGTTGGCTGTCATGAATAGGAGCAAGAGGAGCACATGAGAGCCAGGGTAAGAGAATAAGGAAAAAGAGTAAGAAGGGAGGAGTGGGTGTTTGAACATGTGTGTAAGTCGTTATGTAGGTATCTATGTCTTCAATGCACTTTCACGACATGTATGTATATGTATACATACAAGGCATATATGTATACATACTATAGCACACACATCCATACGTTCATACACTCAAATATTTAGCCATATGTATAAATCTTATACAATGAATATAGAACTAGAGACACACACACCCTTGTGTATGTGTGTCTATGTGTGTTTGTATATGTATATATATGTACATAAAAACACATATATGCACATGCATGTGTGTGTGTGTGTGTGTGTGTGTGTGTGTGTGTGTGTGTGTGTTATGAGTGCATTCATTATGTGTATGCCGAGGGAGGGTTGGAGGGAGCTTCAACCAGTGTGCACCAAAGTAGTACCCTTGATACTTTTAAAGTTATGTTTTATTTTTCTCCCACTTTAATCATAGTCTCTCTCTCTCTCTCTCTCTCTCTCTCTCTCTCTCTCTCTCATTGGAGAGAGAGAGGCAATGATAGCGTCTCTCTCCAGACACCTTGTTTTTGAAGGGTACTGATTTGACGAAACTTAGCAAAACCAATCTCTCTCTCGTGTGTGTGTGTGTGTGTGTGCGCGCACGTGCGCAAATGCACATTGAAGTTGTGCGAGAATGTGAGCACATGCACGTGCCCTTGACACAACTAGAGACCTTTGAGAACCAACAATTCAGAGAGCAATTTCAAAAGATTTTTAAATCATATCCACTAGTTTAGAATGTGACTAAGAATCCTAAGAAATGTTCAACTATAGCAAAAGAGCTGGAGTACAAATACAACGTTGAACATAACTGAATAGGATCTCCTCCATTTTCTACAGTTGGATGGATTTGCCCCACAGACTTACAAACACAACAATCTACATTAAAAAGAATTAAGCAGCATGCTCTTTTGAATGAAACCAAGATGTTAAAATGCTAGAACTATACATAGTACCATAGTTACCAGGAGGAACAGGAAACCGGAACGGCAACTGCCACAAAATGCCATTCCCTATTACGGGTACTCACGTTTGAAACACGGAACGGGGATTCGGAATGGGAACTTAGAATGGAAATGGGGAACGGAGACCTGAAAACGGCCATTCCCTGTTACTATGATACATACCTCCTCTAGAACATTTGTGAGCTGTGGAGCCTCTTCAATATACATGCTTAACATCAACAAGTTGAGCTACTTCTCTAGATGACCGCTCCATATTGTCTCCTTGACGCAATCAAAATGTTTGTGCGAAGATCCTCCTTCCTCATGAGCTCTTTGGGCTAAATTACTCAAACTCTTTGCCTTTTCTCTCATCTCCTCCCTTCTCTCACCTTGCATCAAAGCCTTCACCTTGTTCTCTACCTCCACTCTGGTTATCAATCCATTGACAGTTGTGTCGAAACGAAGCCCAATGCCCCATTGCTCTACTATGCACCTTTGATTCAAGAATTGATCGGCCAAAATGGGCCAAGTAAGCATTGGAACACCTGCAATGATGCCTTCCATAGAGGAGTTCCAACCGCAATGTGTTAGGAAGCCACCCACCGAAGGGTGCGAAAGCACATCTCGTTGAGGCGCCCATGGCACTAGCAAACCTTGGCTTCCAAGTCTTCTTGAGAGAGACTCTAGTGTGTATGTTTTTGTTTGAACACACAAATCTGCCCTGAACACCCACATACAAGGTTGTCCACTAGCTTGTAACCCAAGCACAAGCTCTTCGAGCTGCGCTTCGGAGACATTTGCCACAGTCCCAAAGGCAACATATAAGACAGAATGCTTTGGATGCATTTGAAGCCAATCCAAGGGTGATTGCGAGTTCGGTAAGCTTACTCCTCTAGCAGAGTTGAAAGAAGGCGTATTTACCAAGGGGCCCAACGCAAGAGGGCGGAATCCTAACGTTTCTTCTATTGTGTATAGTGTTGTAGCCTCCAATTCTTCAAAAGTGTTGATCACAGTCCATGTAGGTTCATGGACTCGTCTAAATGGCAACCATACATACTCATCTGTTGGAAACGGAGGAGGCGCCGAGGCAAGGTTCATGCCGCTTACGTCTTTACGGGTGAGAGGAGGCAAACCTCGAGTGCATGTGAAAAGGGTTGAGTCATCTGCAAATTGATAAACATTTGTGAGATAATGGAGAATGGCATAGATGAAGCATACAGAATCACAAGAAGATTTGAAAATTTTCTTATGTAAGAAAACGGAGTCTTTTTCAGTGTTTTTCATACAATGCATAACATCATGAGCTTCTGCTCGAGAGGCACCGCATACCTAGCTAGGTATCCGGTACAGAAGCTCATGATGTTGAGGTAAGTTAGAAATCTGGGAATTATTGTAAGAATTTGTCCAAAACTTCTTGTGAATGATGTGGGTGAGTGATGCTTAGAATTTCCCACATACACCTTGTTTTCTGTAGCCACCCAAAGACTCAGTAATCAACATGGTGAAGGAACATTACCATCTGGAAGTTGAAACCCCTTTGTCACAATCGCATTGCACAGAAAATTGGCTGCATTTTGTGTCCACACGGAGAGAGAGGGGATGCCAGCCGCAATGGAGAGGTCGAGCACGTAAACAAGGCGAAAATCAAACACAAGCAGAGACACAGAGGGGCCCTTCTTGTTCAACCGAGCCAGCAGACGTGCGATCACTCCTCGCATTTCCGGCTTGAACATCTCTATGACTGTGTAGAAAGGCGACTCACACTCTACAACAAACTCTTCTCCGAAAGAGATGAAGTGTATATCTTGCCCTTGCTTTTCTTCCGGTGTAGTTGCTAGGCTTGCAGAATTCTCCACTTGATGGTGGGTGATTCGCTCATGGTTTTTGTGAATGTTGGCGAAGGTCACCATGAAACCTGCAGATACGAGCTTCAGGGAGAGATCCAGGAGAGGTTGTATGTGGCCTTGGAATGGCAGAGGCACAACGAGGGCATGTGGCTTGCTATGGTGGAGGGCACCCATGCTGGAAAAAGCTGAATGAGAGAGCGAGAAATTCTACTCATGGACGGCTCTCTTGGCTCAGAAAGTCCACAGCCCCATTGGCCCCCATATATCCTTTTTTTTTGGCTTACCTATTGGGCCTTATCACAGCGTTGAACTCTTGGGAGCAATTGTAGACCAGGGTTGGAAAATAAGGGCAGAGTTGAAATTCTACCGGTATATAGGTCAAAATTTGAAGCTTTAGTCGGTATTTACACTAGAACTTGTGTATATTTGCCGGTTTTCAAGCTCAAAATCTAACCAAGATTTTATGCTTTTAGCTTGTTAAAATACATTGTACCCCGGTTTTTTTCTAACACTGTTGTAGACAGTCTGATAAAGCTTTGCCAATTTGTGCCACATGGCAAGTTAAATGATGCAAGCCTCTTCCTTTTTCATGGGCACTTGTGGATACTCCCATCGCCTTCGACGGTGGTGCTGTTACACGTACACATACACACATGAGACACATATGTTAGGCCATGGTTAATTATCTCTTCAAAGGTAAAAATGAAATGCTTGATTCTATTATTTTTTGGAAATGTGGTTGGGTTGCTTGATGCTCTTGCCAGATATTTTTGGCCTGCCATTTTGGTTTTGGGGGGGGGGGGGCTTAGTGTATGCCAAGTCAGCTCATCTTACGAGGCGTTGTTGCTTTTAGAAACACCGTTTTAGAGAGAAGAGTTGCGAGATGGACATTTACAATCGTCATCGACTCCTCATTATTTCCTTGTAGCGTGGGCTATGTTGTGATGATGTGTTGCATCCAAGCCCCTTTAGAATGGCTCGTCACAGGGACGGTTAAGGAGCGAGCTCAACGAAGCGAGCTTCGGAGAGAGCTTTTTTTTTTTCCATCCCACCACCACTACCTCTACCTCCCATTGCCGCCCCTTAGCAACCATCACCACCCACCAATGGTGGTTAATGGTGCTAACTTACTACCGCCATGTGCCGCCCCTACTTCTACCACCACCGCCCATTGTCGTCCCTCCCTCCAATGGAGTAGCCAAGGACCTCCTCTCTCTCTCTCTCTCTCTCTCTCTCTCTCTATACTTTTCTATAACGTTAAAATTCTCCTCTCTTTCTCTCTCTCTCTCTAAAAAACCATAAAACATTAGCGATTTTGCTAGTGCCTTTGTTTTTTTAAAAAAATTAGACCCTCTCACCGCTCCCCTTCTCTCCCTCTCATGATCCCTCCAACCCATTCCCTCTCTTGCCCCCTATTCTCTCTCTCTCTCTCTCTCTCTCTCTCTCTATATATATATATATATATATATATGTGTGTGTGTGTGTATGTGTGTGTGTGTGTGTGTGTCCTCCTACCTTGCTCTCCCTATCCCTTCCTCTCTCTCTCTCTCTCTCTCTCTCTCTCTCCACTTGCCACCCCTCTCTCCACCCCCTATTCCCTTTCTCTCTCTTTACTCCCACCACATCACCCCACCCCTAGAGTCATAATATATATATATATGTGTGTGTGTGTGTGTGTGTGTGTGTGTCCTCCTACCTTGCTCTCCCTATCCCTTCCTCTCTCTCTCTCTCTCTCTCTCTCTCTCTCTCCACTTGCCACCCCTCTCTCCACCCCCTATTCCCTTTCTCTCTCTTTACTCCCACCACATCACCCCACCCCTCGCGTCCCTCCAACCCTAGAGAGAAATGAAACGAAATGGAATGAGTTGTTATATTAGCTAAAATGGAATGAAATGCTATATTAATAATTTTCGTAAGGCAAAAATGACCTATGAGACCAAAATGATATAGTCTTGGTGGATCTAATACAATGCATGGGTACAAAGGAAAATGAGAGAGAAAGAGGGGGGAAGGGAGAGAGAGAGAGAGAGAGAGGGAGAGAGAGGGAGAGACAAGGAAGGAAGGGGCCAGCGGGGGGGGGGGAGGAAGAGGTAGATAGATAGATTTTATTATTGTCCTCAGACGTCAAATATGACATATGGGACCAAAGTTACATGTGATGTAGTATTTGTCTTGTTGATGAGTGATTCTTGATGGTCCAAAATTGTCGTGATGAGAGTCGCAATGGAGAGCCCACACTATGGCTGGGAGAGGAACGTGTGTAGGTCTAGGTCATGGCTGAAAATGTGAAGGAATTAAGTTTGCATGTGACCAAAAACTGAGCACTCTAGAAGTGTGTGGTACTCAGACTCTCAAACTTGTAGTGAAAGGGGGAGAGAGAGAGAGGGGGGGGGGGGGGGGGGGGAGAGAGACTCTGAGAGGGGGAGAGTGGAGTGTAGTATCTTTTTTTTTTAAGGGAAAGAAAGGGAATGCAAGGGGTGCTTAGGCCCAAAAAAAAAAAGGCATTCAAAGCAATAGCGATATCGCTATTAAGTCATCCAAAGCAATAGCAATATAATAGCGATATCGCTATTGCTTTGAATGCCTTTTTTGTTTTTGGGGCCTAAGCACCCCTTTCTTTCCCTTTAAAAAATAAAAGAAACTACACTCCACTCTCCCCCTCTCACAATCCCCTCCCCTCTAACCCGCCCCCCCCCCCCCCCCCTCTCTCTCTCTCTCCCCTCCCCCCCCCCCCCCCCCCCCCCCCCCCCCCCCCCCCCCCCCCCCCTCTCTCTCACATTATTTTTACCCAGACATTGTATTAGATCCACCAAGAATGTATCAGTTTGGTCGCATGGGTCATTTTGTCATTTTGAAGACAGGTAGCATAGCATTTCATTTCATTTCTCATTGGGACTCAAGCAACATTGTGACAAGAGGCAAAAAAAGAAAAAAGGAAGATGCAGTGGGAGAGAGATCGATAAGGGGAGAGAGAGAGAGAGAGAGAGAGAGAGAGAGAGAGAGAGAGAGAGAGAGATAGATAGATAGATAGATAGATTTTATTATCGTCCTCGGAGGTCAAATATGACCTATGGGACCAAAGTTACATGTGATGTAGTATGTGTATGGCTGATGAGTGACTCTCAATGCTCCAAAATTGTAGTGATGAGAGTCGCAATGGAGAGCCCACACTTTGGCTGGGAGAGGAAAGTGTGTAGGTCTAAGTTATGGCTGAAAATGTGAGAGAAGCAAGTTCGGATGTGATCAAAAGCTGAGCACTCTAGTAGTGTGTGGTACTCAGACTCTCGAACTTGCAGTGAGCATAATGTGCACAATCGATTTGACTCTTCTCCATTGCCCCAACGCCCTATCTCGCATCGAAGGAAATGGGAGCTAAGTCGAATTGCTGCGATAGTGCGTATCGCGGACAAGGGAATAGGCTCAAGCATGTAAGTGTGAGTACGGTTTCCTCTCTCAGCGAAGAACATGGTTTTGTAGTTGGGGGCAATATAGGTGGTGTAATGTATGAAGCGTGACCCACCGGATTTCTCCCAAGCCGTAATACATTGGCGTTGTAGAAAAGCTTCATTCACTTGAGAGTCAATTGAAGCATCATGTAGCAAGTGTAATGCATCCCATCTCCCAAACCACTTCTTTATGTCTTGCATCCATCCCGTGCTCAAGATATTGCTTTTATGCGTCTTTTGAACTTTTTTTCTTGCTTCCCATGCAATTGTAGGAAGTCGATGTGAGGGGTTTTGACGCATCTTTATCATGTACTCCACAACCCTTTCCATGCCCATAACCTCAATTGGAAAAGATCCCGACTCAAAAAGTAGGAGCATATATGGTGTTTGTGTCTTAACTTGGAGAAAGTTTGTAAGAAAACGCTTTTGGACATTCTCAAAACTCTTTCCAAGTAGACTTTGAGATGCTCCCGCCCCACACTTCAACTCCATAAAGAAGAACCGGTGTCACCAATGCATCAAAAAGATACTTCTTGAGAACCCAACACTTGATGTTTCCCGCATTACAAATGTTCTCAAATGCATAATATGCTCTCTTTCCCGCTTCCAAACGACACATAGCACATTCATGCCACTTGTGATTGGATGGAACCTCAAGGCCAAGGTACTTAAAGCTCTCAACAACTTCAAGTGTCTCGTTGTTGTACACAATGCATGGCTTCTCCTTATGGTTGGTTTTCACAAGCATAACTTTTGTTTTGGATTCATTTACAATTGTTAACCCTCACGGCACACGGACACCCTATGATCTATAAACGTTGTATTATTTAGAGTCAGGCACCGGGCTTGTCGGTCCAATAGGGAAAGGTAGAGTGATCGTCGATGAGAGGCGCACTTTAACTTGGACATTCAAGGGATTAGTTGGCTAAGCATGGGCGCCCAAGTGTGAATGGGGTGAGCTCCTATAAAAGCCAACTAAACCTAATTTTTACTCATTCTCTCATTTGTGCAATAGAAGAGTGCTCTTGCTCCATCTCCATCTTCTTCTTCTTCACCTCCTTGTGTGTGTGTGTGTGTGTGTGAGAGAGAGAGAGAGAGAGAGAGAGGGAGAGTGTGTGTGCGATCGAGCATTACGAAGGCACGACGGCGGCGAGGCGGTTGAGCGCGGCACGACTGCAGCTTCTTCTTCATCGCGGCGAGGAATCCACCACGAAGGCGAGTGTAGAGCGGTGAGTGACACACCCTTTGCTCTCTTGAGCTTGCTAGTTTAGGCTTGTTGTGTGCTTGAAGCCGTTTGTGGCTCGCACACGGTGTATTGGCAAGTCCCTTGCTTCGACAGTGCGGCAAGGAGCGCACATTTTTGGCGCCGTTGCCGGGGATATGCCCTACACTAAGCTCGGTTAGCACTTTACGCTTTCTTGTGGTGTAATCTCTATCATAGGAAAGGTAGGGAAGGAGTGTGTGTAGTTGTGTGGAGATTTCTGTTTTTTGCGTTTTCTACGTTTTCTGGTTCTGTCAAGTTTCAATTTCTGCCCAAGCCCAAGCCCAAGCCCAAGCCCAAGCCCAGGCCCAGGCCTCAGTCCTCAGTCTTATGATATATACTAGACTCACTCTTATATATATACCCTACTCCCTCAAGAGAGAATGAGAGCATGTGGGACAAGTCCTCCACTCTCCTCCTTTCTCTTCCCACTTGCACCCTTAGACTTTCTAGTTTGGGCCTAGTTCCCTACTGGAAATTGACAGTTTTAGGGATTCCGAGGGCATAGAGTGACCAAACGGAGGGCTCTAAAGCACGGCACGACCCTCTGATCGATACGCTCGTTTCGAGCTATCACACGGCCCATTCCACGACACGCTCTAAAAAATCTAGCAAAAAAACAAACAAAAAACACGCAAAAAACTAGTCACAAGGCTTCCTAGAGCAGCTTTTTGACACCTTAGGGTATCAAAAGCACATGCACTTACGCTCTGGGCGGGTGCTAGAACACGAGCATATTGAGGGTGCCTCTGTTCATACGGACACCCATTACCCATCCACGATAAGCTCTAGACCCTCAGCGGGGACACAAGGTAGCACCACCCAAGACCCTAAAATAGCCGCTAGTGATTCCTCCTCCAACTCAGAAATCATGGAAGCATACCCTACCCAAAACACTGAGAGAGAAGGCCATGCACCTCCCGAAGCTCCACAGCCTAGTACTAGTATGTTTAGCCGTTTCATGGAAACATTAGGTAGAGCTACTCGCTCGGAACCTGATGCAAATGAAGCACACGAAGGGGGTGGGGAAGTGGACTCTCCTTTCACATCGCAAGTGGACCCCACACCCCCAAAGAGTGTCCATGTGGATATCCTACCAACTTCTTACCAAGAAGGCCCTGTTGAGCTGCCTCCTTCAGAAGTTCCCTCTAGAGTACCGTTGGTGACAAGTAAAACCACGGGGAGCAACATTGCTTCTACCTCACAAGAAACCGTTAAGACGTCGACTCTAGAAGGATTGTTCATTAAGTACCATTGGACATACGACCTCCACACTGAAGTGTTGACGGATCTACACTCTGGCCACGCCTACCATGTAGGATGGATAGAGATTGTACAATCCACCTCTAGTGCCACGAGCATCGAAGATCAACAGAAAATGATCTGTAATGTTATCCATGGCATTATTCAATCAGAAAGGCAAAACCGAGGGGTAAATATACTCTCAACTGGCCCCATGAGATTTCTGGATACGAGCAAGGCTCAACAGCCTACTCTATCACAAATGGAGACTCCTCTAATGAGCCCCATGGACCCATCTTACGTCATTTCACCTGGGGTCTCTATGCAATCTGAGCCTCCGAGCGAAAACTTTAGCTTCCCTAACTTGGCTCAACCCTCTATCAAGGAAAACACAGTGCTCACTCCAGGGATAAGCCTGACAGAGAATGTACCGATGACATCTACGGTTAGCGCAGTGCCACTACCTAGTGTCGTAGTACCTAATATGGGGCCTCGAACGTATGTGCCTCTAGCCCCTTATGCACACATGGCCCCCACACCTCCAATTGTACCACTTGCTTATGCTCCTCGAGTGCCGCTCCCTAGCTCTTATCCGAGTGGACCTATGCCCGGTTATGTTCCATATCCTGCATCATCCACACATATGCCAAGACCGGCACCCGTCCCTCTCCCACATATGGATTCCAAGAGTACCTCCACCGGCCCTGCCTCCTCACATAGGTGACTTGGCAGCGTTTGCTCAAACCATAGGTCGATCTATCGCAGAAAATATGCGTCATGCATCTGATAGAGAGCCTAGAAGTAAGGCAGTACAAATTGCCAAACTCACGCAAAAATTCAATGGGGACGAAGATGCTAGGAAACACATTGAAGTGTTTGAACAAGTATGTGATTCCTTAGGGGAACGCAACGAACTACATAAGTGCAATGCCTTAAGCTTGACATTAAGTGGGAAGGCTGGAGATTGGTATAGGACCCTAAGGGTGGACGAGAAAACAATCTACCCTACCCTTCGAAGGTTGTTTCTAAAGGAGTACATACGAGAAGGTGTGCTTTGGGGTGTAGCATCTCAGCTACAGAAGGCCGAACGTAAGGAAGGAGAGTCAGTAAGGGACTTCATTAGTCGTCTAAAGCACTTAAACTCTCGTTGCCCTGTAAATGAGCGCTTCAACAATAACCAACTGCTTGATCGATTCATTCGAGGGTTGAGGAATGAAGGAATCTATAATGGACTAGTGATTAGAGGTATCACAACCTGGGAAGATGTCACTGCCAATGCAATCCAATTAGAGGACAACTTGATGATAGCAGGCATGAGGGTGTCTACTGACACGAGATCCACTAGCTCACAAGCCATTGAGTATGAACCCATGACTGCAAAGCCCATTGCCAATGAGCCAAAGGTATTTGAGACATTCTTGACAGACCTCACCAAGGCAATCCAAGAGTCTCTTAAGGATAATCGACCCCCTCAAAATAGTCACATGTATCCAAGAAGGGAGCAACAATGGTGTTCCATTTGCTTAGGTCCACATAGCACTAGTGAGTGCCCTACGTTTAGAGTAAAATTTAATGGAACTTGCAACGCATGTGGTAGGTATGGTCACCAAGCTAAGGATTGTTTAATGATCAAACGTATGATGGCAAATAGACCACCTGTAGCCTGGACGGATGTGCCTCGAGCTCCTGTATTGATGCCTGCTCCACCTGTTGAGCAACTACCGCAACACATGGTCCCTAGATCTCAAAATGTTGTACAAGCTACACCGCTACCACCTCCTGTGCTAGGACCGCAGCCCCCGCATCCAAGAGTCGCCCCTATGAACCAAGTGGGTTGCGAGTCATCAAATGCTTATCCAGATGGCTGTGAGGAGGAAATAGAAACTAGTATTGCCTACGGACTTGATACATTGGAAGAGTGTCCTATATACTACATGGAAGATTGTTGGGGACAAGTCAAGCCGGTTTATCAAGCTGCTGCTCTCGCATCCAGAGGTCAAAATATCAACACCCAGGCTAGGAGGCCACCTCTTCAATGCTACGAGTGTGGTGGACCACATCGAGCAGCGGAGTGCCCTATTAGGCTGCAAAAGAATGCTGCACAGATGCAAATGAATCAAGGGAGCACGTCTGCAATGCCAATACTCACATGTAATCGTTGTGGCATAGATCACTTGATTGCCCAATGCCCCTATAACCCAAATGTGCCTAAAATCACACCCCTGAATTTGGTCGAAATTGCTAGTGTGACATCGCCAATACCACCTGTCGCACCCGCTTATGCGATTACACGGTCCATGCTTCAAGGGCCAGGCCATATCCTCGAAGAGAGAGATACCGCGTCAATTATCCAAGCAAAGAAAAAGAAGACACGAAGGAAGAAGTCGCAGAATACGGAAAATTCAAAGCCAAGTTCCAAAACAAACATAGGAACAGGAGATGACCCCGTGTATATGAATGACCTCGAGGATCATTCAGATTCAGTCGAGACAATGGAGACTAGAACCAATACCACAAAGGGAAAGACCGACAAAGAAAACCGTAACATGGAACCAAATGAAAACCGAATAAGAGAAAATCATAAAGAGCCTCTGAAAACACCACAAGTGTTTCCAAATCCAATCCAAGACCCCCAAGATAAACCGCAGGGGCAAAAAGGGAAGAATCGTAAAAAGAAGATTGGGACGTACCCAAACCCAGTAGACGAGATTGAGCAGGTGAAACATCTAAGAGGTTTAGTGGAGGAGACTCAAAGGAAACTAGAACCAGAACCCATGCAGGTCAAAATTCATGACACAGTGTTTCCCACGCAAGTTCATCCAGCCCACATGAGCCATAGACCGTTAGCCATATCTAGTATCATCCAAGAAGGGAGTGATGACGGGACATCAAAAAGTGAGCATACACCCTTCTTGTTGGAAAGGATGTTTAACGAAGGAATACGTGATCCCATTGAGGAATATGAGATTCCATCCTCACCAGTTCCTAGTCAAGGACCTACACCCTGCAAAACGCCAATGAATGTTGCCAAACTAGTGGACTTCATGTCTTCTGAGGTCCGAACCATGATCATAGCAAAGCTGTATGGAGATCCTGAGTTATTCCTTGCACTTCGAGCATTCCTTAACGGAGAGCTACGAACGGGATTATCGCAGTTTGCGCAACCAAATAGGCCTGACTCGATTATGATTGATGAGGAAAATCATGTGCAATCACTTGACTTAGATGGACACGAGTCTGTGATCGAGGTACCCATTAACGAATTAGGGCAGTATTTTGAAGGCGACGAGTCTAATGCGACCCTACCCATCACTACCAAGGGATTAACTATAAAGGGAATTCTTGATGGTGGTGCGGGAGTTAGCATCGTTACAAAAGATTGTTGGGAATCCATGGGAAAACCCCGCCTCAGTGTTACTAACATTGTGGTAAAGATGGCAAATGATACCATAGCCAAACCTATGGGGATGCTCAAGGATCTTAAGATCAAAGTTCTAGGACACAAGGTACGACATACGTTCATTGTAATGGATTTCTCTAAACACCTTATGTCATATGAAATGATTTTAGGACGACCATTCATGAGGGAAGCACAAATGGTTCATGATTGGTCTAAAAATCATGTCTATTTGCAATTCCAAGACTCTGTCCTTAGAGTGGATTTGGTGACTGGTAAGGTACACCCCTTAGGGAGTAAAACCATTATTGATCATCGCTCTGACACCACAGTTCACTCGGCTCCACTACAATATTGTTACACTCGTAAGAAGGATACAGACATTGGCCAAGATTCTCCTTACATGGATGTGTTATCGGGTATGACGGAATCAGACAATGTGGATTGGGTCCACCTAGCATCAACCATAGACACTTGGGGAAATAGGGGGACAACCTGGGTAACACCTGAGGGGGATGAAATGCCTATACCCTTAAATATGCTACAAGCAATGCATATCGCTTCTGACAAGACTCATCCTAATGTAACGAAGAAAACATACAAGTGGGTCCCTAAAGCTTCTTTAGTAACCATAGCTAGTGCAAAAAAACAGAAGCCTTGTAAGAAACGTACCACTCGCTCCAAGAAAAGTAAGAAAATGTTGCGATGGATCCCTAAACGACTATTGGAAGCCCAAGGCTACTATCAAGGAAATGATCAAATCTGGGTGCCAAAACGTAGATTGTGCTCTTACCTATCACCTGACCCAAGTGAGCCCAATCCCGTAGCTCCAAAACGAATCAATGATCGTGGAAAGGGAAAGATCACAGAATGCTACACACCTAGTCCAGAGATAGTTTGGGTACCAAAGAAAGAACGATTTGTTCCACCTAGCTCAGGAAGGGGGGAGTCCCATGAAGATTCTAGCTCCTCATGTAATACATCCATAGAGGTAAAAGCTTCTACACAGCCTCCATCTATAGTAGTGGACCTCCATGAAGCTACAAAAGAATCCACACCTCCCAGTGTTCAAGAATCACCTAATGAACCACTTCAAGTTCGATCTTGGGAGAGTACCTTACCACCCTTGCAACTTGACGAGGCACCTAGGGTAATAGAAAACTATTGGCAAAAATCCTCACCTATTACCAACTGGAACAATTGGTTTCAAAGAGTGGCAAGCTCATTTCAAACGGTATGATCTACCCAAGGAAGGGGGGAGTGTTTGCTGACAGTCATCATTCACTTGCTTCCCTCTCAACCTTTTTCCCTGACCTCTTAATCTCCAATCTTAGGGAATGTACATATAAAGCTTTATACTCACAAAAAAAAAAAAAAAGAGCAAGAGCAATTAGCAAACGAGTATGCACAATAAAAGTCAAAACATTGACTCAGACCTACACATGTCACATCTGGTACAGTGAAACAGAAACCTATGCCATAAAACACCTTTGATCCTCATCACTTGAGTGATGGAGGATAGGTAAGATTAGTACGATAGGAGTGTTTCTGTTTTAGAGTTGAGAGATTAGCGAAGTTCTCTTTTCCCACTAATGTGCCTCCTGGAGGTATTCCTTTTGTTTCCTAGTGTGTACAGGAGCGTGTTGCTATTGATAGGATTTGGACCTTCATGGAACCATTCTCTCGTTCACACTTCAGATCAAGCGCGACCATCAACACAAACAGGTGTTTCTTGTCCATTAGCATTGCCCTTATCTTTTTGCATCTATGTTTGTCTGCTTGATTGTGATTGGTAGCATAATATTCAGTGCATTTGCTTAGTATCAAACATTTGATTCAATGTAATGTTTTGTCATAATCACTTGTCTAGGTTTAAAAATCAAGCAGTCCGACTAAGCTAGTTTGACCAAGCTAGGTATTAGAAATCTTCTCTTAATACCATGGGGAATGCCTTCCTAATAAGCAATGGTTACTTAGGTTCTTAATCCGATTTAGGCAGCATTGTATGAAATGTACTAGGGCTTTCTAGTGGGCTTAACCCTAGTGACCTTTAGCGTAAGTATATAAAGGGAGTTTACTAATGTGATGAGCCTGGGGAGGGTAACAGTGTTATATGACCCCCCAAAGTTACAAAATTAAAATGTTGAAAATGAACAAACAAAAACTCAAAGTGCCACAATGTAAAATTTTGAGCTGGAAGAGAAATCTCAGCTTGATTTGGTACTTCACTCACATGTATCGCCTATGGTACTAGAGCCCTAGAGGTTCCCAGTGTGGGTGCTTTTCCTTGAAAAGCAAAAAACCCAAGGCATACAAAATAAGCACACACATCAAATTGAATCAATGTGAAAAGACTTTGGGGGGTCAAAGAAAAAGTAATCAATCAGGCGATGATTTCATGAGAAATTCCTTTTATGGTAGCTTAACTACAAGGTTTTCTAGGTATAGCCTCTAGTCAGCCCTCGAACATGAATACTTGGCTCTCGCGATTAAACAACTTAATTGACCACAGAAAATTAAGAAGCTTACCCATGGTATTAATACTTGATCTCTAGTGCTTTTCGACCGTCAAATTAGCGACCCTAGACTTGTTTAATTTTTTACCTTTACATCTGTTTATGCATTTGATTACATTGCAATTTAATGTTCATTGCTGACAAATTGTTTGAAATTCTTTTACCAATCAATTTGTCTACCTAAAACTGCATATGCTTTTTAAGAGAATGCAATTACTGTGCCAATGCTGTTTGATTTTGCAGTGACTGAAGAAGGCTAAGGACATTCATCTCAAATGCTCTTCCACCTCGACGAACCAGCTTCAACTCAATAGCTTCCGAGGACGGAATCTACATCAGGAAGGGGGGAATGTTAACCCTCACGGCACACGTACAGGGGTGCCCAATTCCTATTGGAAGACCCTTGAAGTGGACCAATGAGAATTAAGCTAGAGTAAATCTAGTTTAATAAACGTTGTATTATTTAGAGTCAGGCAAAGGTAGAGTGATCGTCGATGAGAGGCGCACTTTAACTTGGACATTCAAGGGATTAGTTGGCTAAGCATGGGCGCCCAAGTGTGAATGGGGTGAGCTCCTATAAAAGCCAACTAAACCTACTTTTTACTCATTCTCTCATTTGTGCAATAGAAGAGTTCTCTTGCTCCATCTCCATCTTCTTCTTCTTCACCTCCTTGTGTGTGTGTGAGAGAGAGAGAGGGAGAGGGAGAGTGTGTGTGCGATCGAGCATTACGAAGGCACGACGGCGGCGAGGCGGTTGAGCGCGGCACGACTGCAGCTTCTTCTTCATCGCGGCGAGGAATCCACCACGAAGGTGAGCGTAGAGCGGTGAGTGACACACCCTTTGCTCTCTTGAGCTTGCTAGTTTAGGCTTGTTGTGTGCTTGGAGCCGTTTGTGGCTCGCACACGGTGTATTGGCAAGTCCCTTGCTTCGACAGTGCGGCAAGGAGCGCACAACAATCAGCCCACTATGCAAGAAAAAGTTCTCAAGGACAACCATAAGCTTTTGTGCATCTTCTAAAGTGTGTGCTAGAAGCACTACATCATCCGCATACAACAAAAGCATGATTACCGCATTGCAAATAGTGACCTCTTCAATGCCTTCTTCTTGCATAAAGTCAAGTACCATTTGTTCCAATTGATCGATGCATAGACCAAAGAGAGTTGGTGACAATGGACATCCTTGTTTAACCCCAATAGTGCTTACAAAAATTTCTGAAATTTCTCTTCCCATGCGCAATTGACAAATCACCTTCTCATAGATTCGAGAAACCGCAAGAATAAACTCACTTGGCACTTGGAGTTCTTCCATCCTTCTCCACAAATTGTTACGTGGAATCATATCAAAGGCTTTCTTAAAGTCCACAAAACAACAATACAATCGCTTGCCTTTCAATCGACTTTCCTCCATGAGAACACGAAGAGTGACAAGATGATCAATGGTGCTATGGCATCGACGAAAACCCGCTTGTCCCTTTGCACGCTTGTCATTCTCTTCAGCCCAATCACTCAATTTCATCTCCATTATGCACCCAAACAACTTTGCCATAAGAGACCCAATCATTATAGTCCGGTAGTTGCTTACATTCTTTACATCCCCTCCTTTATGCAAAGGCTTAACCCAATTGGTACTCCAATCATAAGGCATACCATGTTGAAGTGCAAGGTTGAACATATCACACATCCACTCATGAGTAAAATCTCCCGTCCATTTGATCATCTCCGGCTTGATACCTTGAAGATCTCCCGCTTTGCGAGTGGCCAACTTTTCAAGCCCACCGCATACATCCTCAATAGTAAAAAAAGACGGCATACATGGGAGTGAACCATAAAATGGCATTTTTTCAGTATTTTCTTACTCATATAATTGCCTACAATGTGTGTACATATCCACTAGACTCAAGTTACCAAAATTCTCAACCCGCTTGCCTCTCAAGTTTCTCCAAAACCTTCCACATGCATGTGCCTTTTCTTGGACTTGAAATTCTTGTTGCTTTACTTCCCATCTTCTTCTCTTCTTTTGAATCAATGCCTTGTATGTATGCAAATGACTTTGATAGTTGTCTTTGTCCATAGTTGCATCAAGCTTTATCAAGGACTTTCGAGCATCTTGACATTCTTTATCAAACCACCTTTTGCGTGATCTATCTTTGTTGATACCATGGAGATGTTTTATGGCAAAGAATTCTTCCGCACAAGAACAAATAGCTTTCTTGAAAGCTTCCCATTTAGTTTCCAATGGTGCATCACATTGAAGCTTTGTCATCCATAATTTTTGCTCAACCATTTCAATGTACATTGGTGCCCGTTTGAAATCCATACATAGTGATAACTTCTCTTTCCTTTGGCTGAGATTATCATGCTTAGTTGCTTCTCCACATGAAAGGTCAATACATAAGGTGCGATGGTCGGATTCCGGGGTCCATTGACCAAACATAAAACTCTTTATGCGATACATGATGGCTTCAGAGAGTAGCATATAGTCAATCACACTATCCCCATTATGTCTTCTACATGTAAATCCATTGGTTCCACTCCACAAAGATACACCATTGGCAATGAGCATACCCGTGCTATTGCACATGTGTAAAAGTAACTTTCCATAGCGATCCGGTTCTTTCTCATCCATTGAAGTACGATCATACAAGTGAACTTTCTCCAACTCCCTTGAAATGTATGGCATATCAAATTGTTGAGTATCATGTTGCAATGTTTTTGTGCGAGCATTCATATCCCCAAATACAATAACATCACCTTCACCTTTGAAATAAGCAATGTCCTCTTCCAAATCAGAAAATGGTTGATCTCTATCCATGCAAGCATAAAAGGAAGAATCATGATGAGGAATGTAGCAACCGGCTACAAAAATGGGTGCTCTTTTTGGTGTCATAATTTTCAGCCATACATAACGTTTGTACTTGTCATCTTTCACAATTGATACAAAATCTTCCAATCTTTACTTAACCATACATGCTAACCCTCCTTGTCCTCTTCGTTGCTTGAGATTCTTTGACCACATCAATGAATGTACATTGTAATCCTCCAAGCCGTTAATCCTTTGTGTATCATGCTCCCAAGTTTCAACAAGAAGTACAACATCGGCTTTGCTTGTTAGTTCATCAATGCCAACCCCCGCATTCCATGGGTATCCATTACAATTCCAAAAGCATATTTTCAATTGTAACTCGGTCTCATAGGTCACGCATCCCTATTTGCCTGAGAGACTTGCCTCCTCCTTGGGCACATTTTCTTCATGAGAGATCTCCTTGTTTTTATTATTCTTTTCCTCATATGCCTTGCGACGCATATTTTGTTGCTTAATAGTGCGATCTTCACATACAAAACATTTTGTATCCCTCAAATAGATCCAACTATTATCAAGGATAATCTTTCGCTTGGTCTCATCCGGCATGGTGCATACAATTGGCCGTTCTCCCGAGCGAGGAGCTCCTTGCTTCTCCACTCTATGTGCTCCATAGACCATAACTCCGGACATGCCAAAGTGGGTTTTGAAGAAATCTTCAATAACAATGGCAAGAGAAGGAGGTGTCTCTAACTTCTCTTCGGGAATTCCACGAATAACAATGTTCTTGGAACGTCGCTCCCGTTCCTTCAACTCCTCCACATCCACATTCTCAACATTCTTTGTTTGAACCATAGCTTGCATGAGTGAGGAATTAGAAACCACATTGCTACCACATACATCAGCCCAAGAATTGTTTGTGCATACATTTTTCATGTCGCATACATCCCGGCTCATAGTGTCAAATTTCTCCTCTTTCAATACATGGTCATGCTCTACTTTGCTTATCCGCTCCTTCAAAGCATTCAAGTCCACAAGAGAGCGTTTACATTCCTTGACTTCCTCTTCAAGTTGCATCAAACGTGTTGTTTGCATCTCAAGTGTCCTCTTGAGATTCTCATTCTCAACCACAAGTACCCTTAGTGTGCCATTCTCCATTGCAAGTGCTCGTAAGTCTTCGCCTTGTTTGTTTACGATCTCTTGCAATGATACCAAGTACGCCATGATCATGGTTTCCGATGTCGTTGGTTGGGTGGTTGTGTTGCTATCTCCACACTTAGGAGATTTTGGATCATTTTCCACAATGGTTGTGGACCTTGTTGAAGAAGAAGAACCCTTGCGAGTGCCGGAAGACATTGTATGTAAAATAGGAGATGAGAATCAATTTTGTTGAACCTGTTCACTTCGGAAATGCTGCTACAGAAACGCCTTCCATAACTCTGAAAATTTCTATCTTTACATCAATGCGTAGAGGACTTCGTGCTCTTGGATTGAGGCTATAGATCACCCAAATCGGAGTTCGGATGAAGAAGTTATGATCAAAAGAGTGGACTGCTGTCTACTAGGTCAAAAAACGGCTGCACTGAGAGAGAGAGAGAGAGAGAGAGAGAGAGAGAGAGAGAGAGAGAGAGAGAGAGAGAGAGAGAGAGAGAGTCATAGTAATCAATATCTAATTCTCCTAAATGATTTTCTCATGTTAAGCTGATCATTTAATATGGGGAAGTGCTAGGGGAGTAAAAGCTAGAATATTGGTTAAGTTAGCAGACCGGCCACAGTAGGGATCCAAAGGGGGGCCATCTACAAAAGAGCTATGTGCAACAATGGGCTCCAAAGACCTTAGTGTTCAACCCATTAAGACTTCCAAAATGCTAAGGTTCCAAAATTCAAAGCTTGTGTCCAAAGGTCAAAAGCCTAGGGAAATTGGATGCTTGGTGTGTGTCCCAAAAGTCTTCAACCATCCCTACATAGGAGGGGGCGAGCCCTAGAAGTAGGATATGAGAGAGAAACTCACACACACACACACACACAAGCTCCCTTTACACAAAGGGAATGAGGGACACATGTCAGCTCCCTAGATGCCCACAAGGTGTACTCAATTCCTATTGGATGGCCTTGGAGGTGGACCAATGAGAATTATGCTAGAGTAAATCTAGTTTAATTAATTTAAAAACACTTAATAAAAGAACCAATAAGAATTAAGGTCTCTAGAAGACTATTGGATAGTCTCCCAAGGTGTCCAATGAGCATTCACCAACCCAATGACTTGCCTGATTCCTATTGGCCAGGAGGCAAAGGGGTCCAATGAGATTTTAGTTGAATTAAGTAATTACCTAAAGCTCTCACAAAAGGGGAAAGGGGGACACATGTCAGAAAACTATCACTTATGCTGCTTAATTTCCATTGGCTAGGCCTGGGGAGGTCCAATGAGGTGTAAGGATGAGCAAATAGCCGGAGGGGTCGACCAAGAGAGAGGGGGGGCTGATTTTTGGAAGGCATTATCACACACACTCACACAATCTCATGTGTGAAGCAAAGAAGACTCTCTCTCCTTCTCAAGATTTAAAGGAAAGCTTACCACCTACTCCAAGCTTGTGAGAAGGGAGGCCTACACCAACAACTCTTGGTTTTGTGATGCAAATCCAACCAAGAGCCAAGCTTCAATGCATGCTCATCTCCTCTACCATGCTTATTACTAAGCTAAGCTATGCTAATATGAGTGATTATGTGAGGAGATGTACATCATTCTCGTAAGAATACTCCTCCTTCCTCTCAATCTACTCCCATACCCCGCTAGCTCTCACCATCTTCGAAGGTGTGTGAGGTCTTGGGTCTGAGACCGTAAGGGAATTGATGTTGTGTTTGATAAGTGTTTTGCTTAGTGCATGAATTTTCCATCTTCATTGCACTAGCTAGTATTGAAGGAACACAAAGAATTGTATTGTAAAATGTCTCTCTTGATGAGAGAAACCACAATACAAAGCCTTTTGGAGGGAGGATCGTCTCCATACAAATCCGGTGCTCAACTGTTGTCAATTGCTTAATTTCTCTCTCTTTTGAAGTATTGTTCATGCTATCTAACTAGGTGTTATACTTTTTGTTGCTCTCTCCACCCAAGCACTCTTGTTATTCTCATTAGGAAGCTACTCTAATGAAATGCTCACTATATTCATGCTATTTTCCACTACACACAAATTACTAGACCATTAAATGTTACATTGGTATCAGAGCACAAGGTTTCTCTTTTCCTGCTCAAGAAGGGAGCTCCTCAAGCTAGCTATAAATGGTTGGTATTATTCATTGCATGTGAGTAAGTAGAATAGGGATTTTTCAGCCTTGCAGTGCGCCTGCGTTTGTGCAGTTAATGAGGCATCACTGTCAAGAGCTATGGTCTAAATAGTGGAGTTCTACGGGGCTTGCCTACGGCTTAACCACTATTGACATATTAGAAGCTTGATAAGAGTCGGTGTTGTTTTGGTGTTGAACGGCCCTCTCTTCTATTCCTTGCACAACTAATGGTATTCGAGCCATGGGTACAGTAGCTTGAGTGCTTTTTCTAAAGGGGTAAAGAGGAGTAGCAACTAGGGCTTGAAGTGCCAAAGTACACCTTAAAGTTGTTAGAATGGGTGACAATAGTAAAGAGAGTGAAATTAATGTTGATAACTTTGTTTTTGCTAATGAGCAAGCTACTAATGATGCCCCAATGCTTGTTAACTATCTCGTTTCTAGGCTTCAATAAGCCATGGGAAATTCATCCCTCCAAAGTGAAGTGCAATGGTAGCTTCGTGCTCGTGGGATTCTCCAAGCTCCCCACCATGACGAGAGATCACCTAGGAATCCTCCTTGTGAGACTTCCAAAAGAGGCCTCTCTTCGATTCGGGAAGAAGAAGAGGATCCATATGAAGGGCTCATAAATTTGCTCTTTGATGACGCATCTCCTTCTCAAAGGAGAATTCAAGAGCCTCCACCGAAGGAACAAGAAAGAAGTGAGTCTCCTGCCACCTCGACGGAGATGGCTCAACAAAGACGGTGGGCTAAACGCTCTCCATCACCTCCAAAACGGAGAAGACCATCGCATACTTCTCCACACCATACTTCAAAGAGAGATGAAAAAAAGCAAGAGAAGAAAAAGGCAAAAAAGAGGACACCCTCTTTCTCCATCTTCTTCGCATACTTCTCCACACCATACTTCAAAGAGGGATGACAGAAACCAAGAGAAGAAAAAGGCGAGAAAGAGGACACCCTCTTCTCCATCTTCTTAATCCTCTTCCTCTTATGAAAGTGATGGTGAAGACAAAGATGATCAAGGAAAGAAAAAGGAAAGAAAGAGGTCACCCTCTTCTCTATCTTCCTCAAATTCTTCATCTTCTGAAGAAAGTGATGGTGCAACCTTTGAACCATCAAAAAGAAGAGGCCATAGGAAATCCTATGCCGTGTGGAAGAGGTCGTCCAAGCTCAAGAAATTCAAAGAGGGAGGGAAGAGAATCTCTTTCCTTACCTATGATGGCAATTTTGGTGCTACGGACAAAGTCTTGGCCTTTATCCAACAATTCGATGCGGCGTTTGGAGATGAGGGCTTCACGGAGTCCTCTAAGCTATGCCATGTAGCTATGCACTTTCAAAAGTCTGCCAGGAAATGGTGGTCTAGCCTACGAGCCAACGGTGAAGCTCCACGAACATGGAAAGCTTTAAGAGCTTCCATTATGAATCATTTTTTGGCCACCTATGCCAAAGACAAAGTACTCACCGAATGGAGAAGCTTGAAGCTCTTTCCCTACGAATCCATTCATACATATGTAGACAAGTTTTGGGATTTACAACTCAAAGTCACTGTCTTCAAGACGTTGGATTTTGAGAGCAAAAGCAACAATTTTGTGTGGGCTTAACTAAAGAAATGGTGGAGTATGTCAACTCCCAAAGGCCATGCACCATATCAGCGGTTATACACCATACTATGGTGGCCTCCCGAATCAATTTTCAAACAGGGGCTAAAAGAAATTCTAAGCCCACGAAAAACATGGGTTCCAATGAGCCTAAGGAGAAGGACAATGTCCAAAAGTCTCCTAAGGGCAACTCCAACAAAGCTAAAGAGAAGGGAGTTTATAAAGGAAAAAATAAACTCTCTCTTAAAGAGCTTGAGCGTTATCGCAAGGATAACCGTTGTTTCAAGTGCGGCAAGCAAGGGCATGCGTATCGCACTTGTCCCCAAAAGAACACCCGCCATGAACCTCCTAAAGCTACCTTGGTCGAAATCCAAGAGGAGGAAATTCACCACAAAGGATCTCCTCTATGCCATGCTTGGAGAAAGGTAAGAGAACATGATGCTTTTATTCACTTTGACCCTGGTTCTACTCACAATTTTATATCTATAGAGTTGGCCACCAAGCTAGGCATACAAGCCTAGGAGATGGGAGATGTCCTACCCGCAGACGGTGCTTTCAAGGGGCAAGAAGCTTCAGTCACTCCCTTTATCAGGAAATTGAGGCTCCATGTCCAAAGCTATGTGGACAAAGAGGACTTCTTTATCTCTCCTCTCAAGCATGAGGATGTAATCCTAGGGGCACCATGGTTTGATCGCATGGCTGCCAATGTTAAATTCCCTGAAAGGAGAATCTCCTTTAAGTTCAGGGAAAAAGATATGTATATAGATGCTAAGGAAATGGGTAACACTATACCCATTGTATATACACAAGCTTTTAACAAGTCAATAAAGAGCTCTCTTTCCGTGTACATGATTTTTGTTAAAGATTCTCAAAATGAACCTAATGCTTTAGCAAAAGAAAATATACACAATCAAAAGGAATTAGAGTTATCCAATTTTCTCAAGGGGTTTCAAGATGTCTTTATTGACGACATCCCTTGTGAGCTACCTCCTAAAAGAGGCAATGATGACCATGCAATTGAACTTCTTCCAGGAAGTTCACTGCCTAACAAACCTCCTTATAGAGTTTCTCAAGATCAACAAGAGGAGATTATGCGGCAAGTGCACGAGTTAGTTGAGAAGGGCATGGTTAGGCCTAGCTCATCTCCATTTTTTTCTCCTGTGCTACTAGTGCAAAAGAAAGACGGCACATATCGTATGTGTGTCGACTATAGAGCACTAAATAGGATCACTATCAAGAATAGGTTTCCCGTTCCACAGGTAGAAGATCTATTTGATAAGCTACAAGGGTCCACCTACTTCAGTAGGATTGACCTAAAAAGTGGCTATCATCAAATAAGGATAGTTGATCAAGACATTGTAAAGACCGCATTTTGCACTACGTTTGGTCTTTGCGAATACATGCCTTTTGGCTTGACCAATGCACCAGCCACATTCAATTGCTTGATGGAGAAGCTATTTAGGCCTCATGAAACCTTTACTGGAGTGTTCTTTGATGATATCATCATCTACTCTAATTTATTAGACGAACACAAGCAACACCTCCGGGTAATATTTCAAGTTCTAAGAGAGAATAAACTTTATGTTAATCGAAAGAAAAGTGAATTTTCTTACAAGAGATTCAGTATTTAGGTCACATTATCTCTCAAGATGGCATCCAAATGGATCCATCAAAGTTAGAGGTAATAAAAGGATGGCCTAAATCAAGGAGCCCTAGAAGTAGGAGATGAGAGAGAAACTCATACACACACACACACACACACACACACACACACACACACACACACACACACACACACACACACACACACACACACACACACACACACAAGCTCCCTTTACACAAAGGGAATGAGGGACACATGTCATCTCCCTAGCCTAGATGCCCACAAGGTGTACTCAATCCCTATTGGATGGATTTGGAGGTGCACCAATGAGAATTAGGCTAGAGTAATCTAGTTTAATTAATTCAAAAACACTTAATAAAAGAACCAATAAGAATTAAGCTCTCTAGAAGACTATTGGACAGTCTCCCAAGGTGTCCAATGAGCATTCAGGACTTGCCTGATTCCTATTGGCCAGGAGGCAAAGGGGTCCAATGAGATTTTAGTTGAATTAAGTAATTACCTAAAGCTCTCACAAAAGGGGAAAGGGGGACACATGTCAGAAAACTATCACTTATGCTGCTTAATTTCCATTGGCTAGGCCTGGGGAGGTCCAATGAGGTGTAAGGATGAGCAAATAGCCGGAGGGGTCGACCAAGAGAGAGGGGGGGCTGATTTTTGGAAGGCATTATCACACACACTCACACAATCTCATGTGTGAAGCAAAGAAGACTCTCTCTCCTTCTCAAGATTTAAAGGAAAGCTTACCACCTACTCCAAGCTTGTGAGAAGGGAGGCCTACACCAACAACTCTTGGTTTTGTGATGCAAATCCAACCAAGAGCCAAGCTTCAATGCATGCTCATCTCCTCTACCATGCTTATTACTAAGCTAAGCTATGCTAATATGAGTGATTATGTGAGGAGATGTACATCATTCTCGTAAGAATACTCCTCCTTCCTCTCAATCTACTCCCATACCCCGCTAGCTCTCACCATCTTCGAAGGTGTGTGAGGTCTTGGGTCTGAGACCGTAAGGGAATTGATGTTGTGTTTGATAAGTGTTTTGCTTAGTGCATGAATTTTCCATCTTCATTGCACTAGCTAGTATTGAAGGAACACAAAGAATTGTATTGTAAAATGTCTCTCTTGATGAGAGAAACCACAATACAAAGCCTTTTGGAGGGAGGATCGTCTCCATACAAATCCGGTGCTCAACTGTTGTCAATTGCTTAATTTCTCTCTCTTTTGAAGTATTGTTCATGCTATCTAACTAGGTGTTATACTTTTTGTTGCTCTCTCCACCCAAGCACTCTTGTTATTCTCATTAGGAAGCTATTCTAATGAAATTCTCACTATGTTCATGCTATTTTCCACTACACACAAGTTACTAGACCATTAGATTTTAGAGAGAGAGAGAGAGAGCAAAAGAGAAAAGCGGGCGACAAAATTGTGAGGGAGAGAGGTGAAGTGTATTGTTTTTCTTTTGAAAGAAATACGAGCTCACTCTGTACAACCCCTCCCCCCACGCTCCGTCTCTTTCTCTCTCCCAGTCTCCTACTCTCTCTCCACGTGCCACCCCTCTTCTCTTTATCTCTCTCTCCCTCCCAATCGCCCCCCCTCTCTCTTTCCTTCCCGCTATCACTCTCTCTTTCTCTCCCCCTCTCTCACTCTTTTACAAAAAAACGAAGGCACTAGAGATACTGCTAGTGCTTTGTTTTTTTTAAATAGCTCTCTCTCTCTCTCTCTCTCTCTCTCTCTCTCTCTCTCTCTCTCTATTTCTCTCCCCCTCTCTCACTCTTTTACCAAAAAGTGAGGCACTAGAGATACTGCTAGTGCTTTGTTTTTTTAAAATAGCTCTCTCCACCCTCTCTCTCTCTCTCCACTCCCTCTCTCTCTCTCTACCCTTTCCACCCTTCCCTCTTGTCCTAGAGTGTGTGTGTGTGTGTGTGTGAGAGAGAGAGAGAGAGAGAGAGAGAGAGAGAGAGAGAGAGAGAGTCTACCCTTGCCACCCTTCCCTCTTGTCCTTGTGTGTGTGTGTGTGAGAGAGAGAGAGAGTGAGAGAGAGAGAGAGAGAGAGAGAGAGAGAGAGAGAGAGAGAGAGAGAGAGAGAGAGGGGGGGGGGGGGGGGGGGGGGGACATGGGGGAGAGAGGGGTGGAGCTCACTCCAGGAAGGGAGGAAAGGGGGGGGGGGGGGGGGGGGGGGAGAGAGAGAGAGAGAGAGAGAGAGAGAGAGAGAGAGAGAGGGTGGGGGGTAGGGGGTGGGAGGGGGAGACAACGAGAGAGAGGGGTGGCTGTCGAGAGAGAGAGAGAGAGAGAGAGAGAGAGAGAGAGACTGAGGGAAGACAGCACGCGAGAGAGAGAGAGAGAGGTTATAGAGTGACTAAGAAAAGAGAGAGGAAGAAGGGAGTAGCAGATAAAAGGACTTTAGGGAAGGGATGGTGGTTTCTAGAGGAGGAGCTGGAGGAAGAGAAGGTGGTTAGAGGAGTAGATGGAGAGAGGAGGGGGAGGAAAGGACGGATTTTCCACGAGGAGGCTGAGGAGGAGGAGGAAGGGAAGACGAGGAAGCACATGGGCAGCAAAAGGAGGAAGGGGAGGTAGGGAGGGCGGAACTCCAACAAAAAAAGAAAGCGCGCTCCAAAGCTCGCACCGTTGAGCTCGCTCGAAGACCTAACTCACTCGTCAGTGCAATAAGCCACGATTCATTTTCGTTTTCTTTGGCTTTTACCCATGCCATTGTAATCTTCCAATAAATCTTCAAAAACAAGAAAATTTTTCTTTTTTTCCTTTGAGCTATAAGAGTCTTTAAGTTACCACTTGGCATTAAAATTTGGGAGAGGTTTGTGAAACTTAAATAGGAAATCGTAATTCCCACTAATTTGATTAATTTAATATTGGTGTATGAGAAAACCATGATCATGAGGTAAAATCTAAAGAGTAGAGGCCGAATGGATGGGTTTTTTAAGATTAAAAAGTGAGAAGGGATAAAAAAATTTGTGAAGAGTGCATGCATTGATGCATGCATGCTAGGGGTGCTATGCGAGGAAGGAGAACGCAGAAAGTTTTGGGTGGAGCTCTTAGTGAAGATTAGAATGCCTCGCTACTCCTTGTTGATTGATCTATATACCAATGGATAGAGATAAGGTTAGTATGGTTAGTAAGATGAATGTCTGGCCATTGGACATGAACCCTAACAATCTCCCACTTGAAGGCCAATGTTGCCAAAGTGGCTATATGTGTAAGTATGTACATACGTGCAACCATGAAGCATTCAAGTGGATTCACCTTACACCCATTATCTCCATGCAATGTGCAAACCACTCTGAGGGTAGGCACTTCATGAGAGCATCTGTAGGGTTTTCATTTGTATGAACCTTGACTAGCTCAATGTGCCAGCTAGTCAATATGTCCTGTATCACATGAATTTTGAGGTTAGAGGGTAGCTTTAACTTGTAAGCTTGACCACTTACTACTTTGACAATCTCGTAGGGTCTACAATATCTTGGGTTGAGATTCTTGTACTTTCCCAAAGATAGGTTTCTTTTTTGGGATCTGACTCAAAGGAATATCTTATCTCCTTCTTTAAAGGTTCGATCTGATCTCCTCAAATTTGTATAATGCTTTTGTCTATCTTGAGCAGCTTGAATATCCTTACGAATAGCTTTGGTTTGATCTTCCATATCTTTGAGTATTTTCTTTGGGGCTTCCACCTTAATAGTAGGATCTAAGAAATTTAATAGAGCTAAACATTCCTGACCATGAAGAGCATTGAATGGGGACATGCCTATGCTTCTATGGTTACAGGAATTGTAGGCATATTCTACCAGAGGGAGATATTAAATTCAATTTCTTAGTTCTTGCGAACCATGAGCTCTAAGAATATCCTCAATCACCTAGTTTACTCTTTCAATCTGATTATCTGTATAAGGATGATATGTTGTGCTAAAACATAGTTTTGCTCCAATAGCTTGAAAGAGTGAGGTCCAAAACTTTGAGGTAAATTTTGCAACCCTGTCAGTGACAATTCTCTTCGGTATACCATGGAGTCTAAAGATCTCCTTAATGAAGATTCTGCTAATATCAAAATCAGTGAAGGTAGTTTTTACGGGCATCAAGTGAGCTACCTTAGTGAGCATATCAACAACCACAAATACCAAATTATACCCTCCAACATTGGGTAATTCAGTGACAAAGTTCATACTGATACATTCCCATTTCATTTGGGGTATATCAACGGATTGGACTCTAGAGTTGTCCGGGTAGTTTGATTCGCTCTCAGGGGTTGCACTATTCAGTAACTCCCTATAAAACGTGAGTTCACGGGACCCTTGCGGGGTAATTAAAAAACTCCTTCTTTAATATGTTTGAATGAATAAAAAGACCCTTTATTTTATGATTTTTTTCAAAATTGAATATAAAAACCCTTAGTTTGATGTATTTTTGTTAAACCTATTTGCATTTTAAAACCCCTCCTGCTAAGAACTCACGTGGTACATTGACATGATTACATAGTGCACCCTCCAAGGATTTGCTTATCCATAATCCATTGGCATGAAAGACATTGCTTCACATAGCGAAGAACATCCCCCTTCATACCTGGCCAAAAGTAGGTTCTCCTAACAACATTTAGGGTCTTTGCATACCCACGGTGTCCTGAAGTTGAGCTATCACGAGCCTCAAATAAGATTGCTTTCTTTAGTCTTGGGTCGTTAGGTACACAAAACCTCTGTTGATAATAAATACATCCCTCCAGAAGAGAGTAATCCCTTGCTAGAATGTGTGTTGCTTCAAGTGTCTTGCCTTACTGAATCTGCAAGGACAACTACTGATACTCTGGATCTTTTAAATATGCTTCCTTAATCCTCTCCCAAATAGGATTATTAGGTATAGAGATAGCATCAAGAAAAGATTTCTGACCAAGTCCATCCGCAACCGCATTGTCCTTCCCAAGTCTATACTTTATGCAAAGTCATGTTCTTGAAGAAGTTCAATCCATCTCCTTTGCCTCATTTGGAGGTTTGGCCGTGTAAAGATCCACTTCAAGTTTTTATGATCAGTGACTAACTAAAATTTGTGACTTAGAAGATAATGTCTCCATAGCTTTAATGCATGGATGATTGCTAAGAGTGTCATGGGTAGGGTAATTCTTCTCATGGTCCGTGAGCTTTCAAGAAGTATAGGCTATGGGCCTAACTTCTTGAGTAAGGACTCTCCCTAAGGAAAGTTATATTTGACAATGGTTATAACTTCAAACTCTTTGTTGAATCAGGAAGCTTTAGATTAGGGGTTGATATTAAGTAACCTTTTAATTTTGCAAAGCTGGCCCCGTGTTCTGCTCTCCGTTGAATCTTCATTCCTTTCCTTAATAACTCTGTAAAATGTGTTGCAATAAGAGCATAATCCTTGACAAATATCTTGTACCATCTTGTAATCCTAAGAAATCCCCTTACTTCATTGACAAAAGTAGTTTGAGTCCATTCCACAATGTCTTTGATCTTATTGGGTTCGATTGAGATACCTCTGGAAGATATAATAAAGCCAAGATAACTGCCTTGGGGAGAACAAAAGATACATTTACTTTCCTTAGCATAAAGCTGGTGTTGGCATAAGAGCTTTTATAAACATGCTCTTCATGATGTGCCTCATCTTTTGAATAGTATATCATCAAAGAAAACCAAGACAAAATCATCTAGGTAAGGTATGAAAATACCCCACATTAGTCGATTGAAGCTTGCAAGGGAATTGGTAATACCAAAAGACAATACTGTGAACTCATAATGCCCATACGTAGTATGGAAAGCTGTCTTTGGAATGTCTGATCTTTAATTCTTATATGATAGTATTCACACCAAAGATCAATCTTAGTGAAGATCTAAGCCCTATGTAGCATATCAAATAGCTCATCAATCCTAAGAATGGGATACTTATCATTAGGAGAAAGTTGGACTCACTTTTGGGCCTTTCACTCCTAGAGAGAGAGTGGCGCTCGACCAATGAGGAAGAGGCTTACGTTACGTTGAGAATCAACATTTCGGAGCCAAGCTCTTTTAGAAAAAAAGGGAGAAAACATTATTTTTGTTCATTAAATTGCACAATTTCACTCTCTCAAGGCATAAAGGCCATAAGTCGTACTAACTCTGTACCGACGAATTTCAGAACTTTCATTGAAGACTCTAGTATCTATGTTCCCGCCCAAATATTACTTTGAGTAGCTCTACTTCCCTCTCAAAACTTTCTTCCCTTTTTCATATTTGCGATAACTTTTCTGTGTATTCTAGTACACACCATGACTACTTCTTGAAGGCCTAGCACTAAATTGAATCTGCCAGCATTTTTAACAATTATACTACAGATGATCAAGCATGGATACCATCTCGAATAACTATCGGAAGTTAGGTACTACTACAAACTAGGAGGAGGAAGAGGAGGCAATGCAATGATTTCGTGGAGGCTTTCAAGGGACAAGTTAAAGAGTTTAAAGTGTGTGCACAAAGCAAGTAGGTGAAAGAGGTCCTCATACAACATGCTTTCCAACATGCAGACTTAAGGTTGCAAACATCTCCTCCAAGTTTTCCACGGCATTGAACAAACTGTTAGTTATTTTGAGCATCTCACTTAGTGCATGATTATATTTTAAGGTTAAGTGGTGGATATCATCTTTTGTATGTTTCAGATATTGAGAGCGGAGTTTTGAGATGGGGCTCAACTCAAGGCTCCCACCAGACAAACCACTCCGTGAGGCCCTAGGGACACATGCGTATTTCTTAGGGGCACCACCCTCTTTTATGGATAAAGAAGGAAACCAAAAAAAACCATATGCAACACACACACACACACACACACACACACACACACACACACACTCACTCACACCTTCCTTATGTGCTTCAACACAAAATGCCCTTCAACCATTCAACACACACTCCCTAAGCAATCCCTTTGAACACTCCATAAACTCACATGCAAAGAGTGACCTTCACCATATTAGTGCTCATATACTTCTAAAAAAAGCAAGCACACAACCTCTTAGCAAAGCTCAAAACACCATAATGCACAAATATTTGACAACTCCTTTCCTTTCCCAAAAAAAAGAGACTACTTACACACATAAGGCGGCTTGCATAGAGAGCTCTTCTCCATCTATGCAGCCCCAAGACTTACTTACACACAACATAAGGAGAGAAGCCAAGCAAATAGACACCATGGTGCACAAAAAACTTTCTCAACAAAACAAGCAACCCAATGAGCACAAAATATGAGAAGCTGCCAAGATATGCTTACCAATTTTACAATCGTTTAGAGCAATAGTGTGACGACGACACCCCAATCGCAGCAATTTGTTGATCAAACCATGAGATAGATCATTGAACTTGATATCCTTGCTCTCATATAGAAGCTGCAATCCTTATTTAGGGATGAGTATGGTAAGAGAAATGTTTGCAAGAGAATGGTAGCAATAGCATATTGATGCTCTCTCTATGGCAACGCTTATGATAGCGAGCTTAGGAAATGGATAGGGAGACGAGAGGGGAGAGAGATTAGGGCTTTCCTAACCTTACAGGAGCTTATTTGCAGCAATGGAGTAGGTGTGTGTGTTTTTGTGCTTGCCAAAGGGCCTTTTTATAGCTGTACAAGACCTTGGGTTAGGTTAAACTTGACTAGGGTAGGTGATTAACCATAGCTAGGTTCCCTTTTCACCATTCCTTCAATTATGCAAATAAGGGACTTATTTTCTCATTAAAATAGCTTTCTAATTCGTGGAGGCTCCATAAGGTTTGATAATGTATGTGGGCCCCACCATGATGTCCCTCCAGTGGCTCTTGCAGAGTGTCCCCATCCTGTTTGTTGTGTCTCTGGAAGCATCTTGAGCCGACCCCTCGACATGCAAGTGGTTTTTAACTCCTCATTGGTATTTTAGAATTTTGAAGAAGTCAAGAAAACTTTTCACCTTTGTGGTTTACCTGATTGTAACTTTGACCTGTAGTAACAGTGTTTGCAGCACCTTGTTTTCACCATAACTTTCAGCCAGTAACTCAGAATTGGGTGTTGTAAAAGGCAAAGTTGACCTTCTCAAAGTATTTAAGCTGATTTTGGAGTGTTCTTCAAGTATATCCATAAGCTAAGAAGTTCAAGATGCATCTAAAAGACCTTTTGCACCAAGTCTCCTTGTAGGGGACACTTTAGCATGCATGCAAGGTGTAGCATGCTTTTTCAAAAGAGAATCCACCTTAAACAAATGAGGTAGGCTCCAATAAAGTTGGATTTATTGGGGATATACATTATATTTAAGATTTGTTGACCAACACAAGTAAATGATCCAAGAGTTGGGTCACATAGTGGTGGGGAAGGGAAGGCCTACATTTATAAATTATGGGATGTAGATAGCTATTTAAATAAGTAAAGGTAATTAGTTAAAAGAATATGTAGTAAAAAATTAGGAGAGTAGAATTAAGTTTACTATTTACTTTTAGCATGAAGAGTGAAATATGACTTAAAGACATAAAGATCTAAGAAGGGTAAGGTGTTTGTATGGAAAAGGCTATTACGGAAAGAGAATGAACACTAGGTTAAAACTTTGATAAAAAATATATACATTTGAGTAGAAATGTAGTGCAAATGCAAGGTTACCGTTTAACGCTACTCATATTAGCCCTCCCCCTTCATCTAGGAGCATTTATGCTCCTAGATGAAACAAAAGAGTTTTTTTTTTTTTTTTTCTTCTTTTTTCTTCTTTTTCCAAAAAAGGAGGAGTGATATGAACCCTTTTACTCCCTGAAACCTGTACTTCGTTACAAGGATCCCAAGGTAGACCTTGCAAGCTTGAAGTCCCCGCACTCAACGATCCTTGAGGAGTTGAAGGAGCATCTGCGAAATTGGATGGAGCAATTTCACACTTAGAATGAAGGCTCCCTGCAAGTGGATTAATTCTTTGTAAATAGGGCTTCAATCTCCATCCATTTACCCGGGTCTTGTGGACTTTCCCAGACAAATTTGCTAGTCTATAGCGGGTTAATTTTATTTGCGAGTTAATCAATTCGTGTTTTTTTGCTACAGGTGATGCTTTTTTGAGTTTATAGAAGCATGGATTCCACTCATATGTATGCTCTCTAAGGTGGCGTTGTGGTATGTTAAATAAGTACCGAGGGAAGGAGAGAGAAGAAGGATTAGACGGAGAGAGAAAAACATAATTGTGAAATAGAGATAGGATCGGGGTGTGAGAGTACCGACAAAGAGAGAGAGAGAGAGAGAGAGAGAGAGAGAGAGAGAGAGCCTGAGAGTGGGAGATGAGGGGGAGAGAGGAAAGATAGGTTCAAAATGAAAAAAGTCCGGCTAAAGTTTGGGCAAGAATGTTTTCAAGCCGGTTCAAATTATTTCATTTAGTAACTTGGTATAGAATTGTTTATGTGTTGGTTTAATGTGTATATTTTATAAATATCCTACATTTTAATTGAGATAAAAGTGGAGTTTTGTTGTGAAGAAGGAGGTTGTGTGCACGTTTTCTACTCACATGTGTGTGTGTGTATGTGTGTGTGTGTGTGTGTGTGTGTGAGAGAGAGAGAGAGAGAGAGAGAGAGAGAGAGAGATGAGGGGGAGAGACGAAAGATAGGTTCAAAATGAAAAAAGTCCGGCTCAAGTTTGGGCAAGAAGGTTCTCAAGCCGGTTCAAATTATTTCATTTAGTATCTTGGTATAGAATTGTTTATGTGTTGGTTTAATTTATATATTTTATAAATATCCCACATTTTAATTGAGATGAAAGTGGAGTTTTGTTGTGAAGAAGTAGGTTGTGTGCACGTTTTCTACTCACGTGTGTGTGTGTGTGTGTGTGTGTGTGAGAGAGAGAGAGAGAGAGAGAGAGAGAGAGAGAGAGAGAGAGAGAGAGAGAGAGAGAGAGAGAGAGAGTTTGCCTGTTCATATGCGTGTGAAAAGGTTCCAAATCCGGGTCCACAAATAATGTTTTCCGAGCCCTTAGAGAGGCAGTTAGTGGTGGTTACTCATTGCACTATTATATGTCTATAGTATTCATAGAAGAATAATAATCATAGTGTTTCCCGAGCCCTTAGAGAGGCAGTTAGTGTTGTCTACTCATTGCACTTTTAGATGCTTATAAATCTTATAGGGGAATAATAATCGTAGTGACAAATCATGCATATTTTATTACACACCCCACTTTAAAAGTTAGTGGTGGAGTAGTAGATGATTATAATATTCATATTGACAAATCATGCATATATTATTGCATGCTCCAATTTAGCAGTTAGCATATGCTGCGTGGGACCCCTCATGTCACTAACACATGCCACTCTTCCATCACTATCAATGCTTTTTGAGAGCATGGTGCTTTAGCCTATATAAATGTTACAAGGCCAGCACCATATGCTGCACAAGTGAATCGGAGGTGCTAATCAAGAGAGATTTTTTCATTTTCCCTGTACTTATACAATGCCTATAGGATATGCAACTACTGGTAATGAGGTAGTTGCAAAAATCCATGAAGAGCTTCACAAACCCCCCCCCAACGCACCCCTTGAAGAAAAGAAGACGTTTACATAGAGAGAGCATGACACAAACAAGGCGATCCGGATGTTCAACCACCTTAATCGCGCTCGCAACACCGGAGACCAGGAACTCAATGATGGCTTTGAGACAATGCGAGAAGCTCTGGGCAAGTGGGAGACATGGGGGTACATAGATAGCTCTCGAAGGGCCGCTTTACAGGCGGAGATTGACCATTTACTTGTCTGCAAACGCACAATCAACCTGGTCGACATCCCTGGCTCTAATGTGGTTGAAGATTGAGACAAGATTTAAATAATTATGCACTAAATAATATAGTTAAATAAATATGCACTAGCACATGATAAATTGTACTAGTGTGATGCAAGTTGTACTGTGTGTGTGTGTGTGCAGGTTTGATTCCCTACCTAATCATGTAAACAACTTATTTTAATTATATGATGCTTATTTTAACTATATGATGGTGTTCCACTCTTCAGTGCCTTGGCGAGAATAATTCATATGTCTCTGTCTGACTTATTATTATTGAAGTAGCTATGATACTTTTAATCGGCCTGGTCTACTAACACATCTTCAAGATCTGTCATAATTTAGGGTATTGTTGATATCTTGTAGCTAAACTGAACCATCAAATGTAACTACAAGCTGTTTGAAAGCCAAATGTAAAGAAAATCTATGTGAGTTTTTTATATAATGCAAGAAAAAGATGAGCATGTCTTTAGTATTTACCCTACTTTTAGTAGATTATACTTTTCTGTCCAGGTAGGTGTTGTTGCAAACACGGATGAATGCTTAATAAGCCAATTTGAAACTAGGAATCTAAAAAATATTGATGGTTGTACTTGTTTGGGCGAAGACCTCAAAGTAATGATACACGCATAGACTCTTGCATATAAAATAGTAATTAAGAACACTTTACTGAGTTGAAGAACTGCATACGTACATAAACACACACATATAAATAACTATATATATTGTATAAACAAGTACTTAAAAACACTTTACCGAGTTGAAGATCTCCTTACGTACATAAACACACACATATAAATAAATAAATAAAAAGATATTATATATATATAATATAAATATTATATATATAACTATATATATTCTTAGACCGACAGTGTAAAGAAATACTGACAAGCAAATGAAATTTTGACACATAACAACGTGAAAAATAAAAATAAAACCATTCCATACTTGCTTCTGTGAAAGCTTGCCTAACTTTTGTTAAGCTTTCCTATTCTATACTTGCTTCCATGAAGCTTGCCTAACTTTTGTGTATACATGAAACCATGATTATGTTTCTAAACATGAACAAAAATTATGATTATATTCACAAGCAATCAAAATTTCGATAGCATAACGGTGCGAAAATACAAACAAAAAAATTTCCCATTCCATACTTGCTTCCGTGAAGCTTGACTAACTTTTCTGTATACGTGAAATCATGATTATGTTTTCAAACATGAACAAAAAGCATGATTATATTGATAAGCAATCAAAATTTCGGCAGCATAACGGTATGAAAATTCAAACTAAAAAAATTCCCATTCCATACTTGCTTTCGTGCAGCAGCGAATGCTCACGGGAAGAAGAAATTACATAAGCAAAAAAGCATATGTTGGTATATTACTTTGGTAAATCCAAAGCTCTCAACAAACTTCTATCTAGTATAATAAATATGAAATCATGGCTGAATTGATAAGGACGATCAACACCAACAACATGTCTTCAGTAATACCAAAAAAGTGGCACCCAAACACCATGGTCACACGTCATTCCATAAAAATCACAAACTAAAAAAATGATAGTTAATACCAATGTTGATGTCAATCAAGGGCAATGTGATCCGGGCTCATATTGTTTCCAATCAGTCTCCTCATCGCTATCTGCATCAATTGCTGAAATAGCACGTACACATGGAGCCTTGAAGCGTGAAAGATGTTGATGGAAGACCTCTGGATCACTATCTATGCAGAGACAGTGTCTAAACAACTCAACGCAAACATTGCCCAAGCCACCACATCCAGAAAACATATCAACAATGTAGGTGTGCTCCGCAGTAAATGTCCGCACAAGCCAGCTAAAAAAAGCAAAAAATATGCGTATTTTTACTTCATGTAACATAGTCCAATAACGCATAGTAGGAAGCATATATTCTTACCGAAAGAAGTCAAGGCTACGCTCGGCGGCACCTCTAAGAGCGTGTCCTCCAATGTACTCTCCGTCGGCGCGCTCCACCAGTATTCCAGACTTGGCATCGAAAGAGTTGTTGTCCGCGCTCTCTCCATCTCGTCGATCGTAGATAGGACGTTGACCCTTACGATAAAACAATCCTAGCAATAGTGTTTCCACCTACAACTTACAATTAGAATGTGATCTAATTGAAGAAAACTACAAGCATGCTTTTCAATCAACAAATAAATTTACTTACTCTCTCAATCTCAATGGTCTTTCGCACATAACTATCGGGGATGAAAATAAGGATGGTGTGCATCATTTTGAATCCCATCTCGATGGCATGGCTAGACACAGTGCCAAAGTGATCAGTGGATCTTAGGGTGATGTACCACCCATTGTCTGCCACATACTTTGAAGTTATTACGGCCACTTTCTTACTTACTTTTCGAGAGAATTGATTCCATGGAGGGACCTTCATAATACGCATTGTTAATTTAATTAAAGTTCCAAAACTATCATAGACTGTCCATTGTGGTTTTGAAGGATGCATACCTCGTTCTCTGAAAAATTTTCAACTTTAAAGTTTGTTGGAAAATCCGCAAACAAAAGAGAGGCCACTTCATTGCTCTTTTCCCCATCAACATGGGTTGAATGAAGAAAATCCAAGATCCTGCATACAATCAAATAAAAGTATTTCAAACATTCACAACACACACCACACATAGTTAGTCTTTCTTTTCACATGTGTTTACCATTTCTCATCATCGAGAGAAATTTTGTAAACATCTAGCATGTTTCCAATAACGTTCACATCACAATCTATGGAAGGCACTGCATAATCAGAAAATAAAATATTTCATCAAGAATTGTTGAGTAGAAAGAAAGTGATAGCTAAATATCTATGCAAGCAAGTTTACCTGTGGAGCCTTGAGCACCTTTTTGGTTCTTTTTGGGAGACTTCTTGGGCTTCTTGGATCTAACAAAATCCAATCGTTTCTTTATAGAGGAGATTGTACTATTGTTTACTCTTTTCGAAGAGGTGGCTTTCTTGGAAGCTGAGCCAATCTCCTCAATACCATTTTCATTTCTTTCACGAATGTGCTCTAAAGCAAACAAAAATATATTTCTCACAAACATAATCTAAATAGTATGAACACTTTAACAATTTTGTAGTTTTTATAAATGCCAAAAATAACCTTTATATAAGTTCCCTTCATCACGTGGGTAGGTGCCTTGAGTGTAATCTAGCCACCAAGGGCAATACTCAATTTCCCAAGCAATCAAACCATAATCTCTCATCCATAGTGGATACATACACTCCTCACAAGAGAGGTCCCTCCAACTTTCAACAGCAATTGGCAACTTCTCTAACAAAGTTTGATCGTAAAGATGAATTAGCGATCTACATAAAATATAGTTAACTTTATTTGAGCTCCTTTCCTAAGTGACTTATTTATTATACAAACTCTAAGTAAAAAATAGAATAACAACCATAAAGATATCAATTGTATTACTTGAATAATACTCTCCTTGAAGATTCCATAAGCTCTGGAATTTTTTCATCCGACTCTTTTGTGTTGAGCTTACTCCAAAGCTCCAAAAAAGCTTTATCAATGTGGTCCCTCAATTGGTGATGAAACCATGCTTCAAAGCCCTCCGGAATTTCTTCAATCATTTTCCCTTTGATCCTTAAGCATTGCTTCAAGATACTTCCCCAATACCACTCTTTACGCAAGTACATTCTAAATTTCATTGCACTAATATAACGCTCAGAAGTAACATCATCTACACGGCAATGCATCAAAGAGTGCAATATTTCCTTTTTCCTATAGAGAAAACAATAAACAAACCATAAATGCATTGATTCATTTGATGATTTCATGTGTATTTTTTATCCAAAAATTATTACCTCTCTGGTGATATTTTAGAAGTTGCCAAAGAGTGGACTTTGTCTCTTGTAAGGCCCACTTGGTCCTTTTCTCTTATCCAATTGAAGTTAAATAATAAAGAGAAGAACCCTTGGCCATTGGCGGGGTTGGAAATGGCCATTATCTATGTTACATTAGCACGAGATCAAATCAAATCAATTTTTCAATCAAATATATCAAATTCAAATGACATGTCAACTTACAATTTTGTAGAAATTCAAACATAAACGGGGAGAAGAGAAAGTGTTTACCTTATAAGCTCTTTCTTTGAATATTTTTTCTACTCTTCCTTGAGCAACCATTTCCTTTTCTGGCAGTGAAATCGAGGGATCATTGATCTCTTGCATCTCTTTGATAAGAGACAAGTCAAAGTCTTCCTTTTGTAGAGCAAATGAAAAAAAAAGTAAGATTTTACAAAATAATGTCAAGCTTTAGAAATTACATAAAAAGTGTACTTTAAGGCAAAAAAATATACCTTCCATATGAGCATTGCTAATAAAAGAGCAGGAGCGTTGTACCAACTCCCTTTAGATGCCTTCTTCTCACAAGCAAGCTCTACCTCTATCCATCGAATCCAATCTTGGGGAAAGTCTTTCATTAAAGAATCTTTGCTTGCCACAGCCAGTTTTTGGAACAAGAAGATCTCTTGCCCAAAATTTGTGCTCACAGTGGTTCTACCAATCCTAAACCACAATATCTTAAATTAAATGGCAGTAGAATGACATCGATAAAGTAATAGCAATAACGTTCAAAACAACAAATGTGCTTACTCATTTTGAGAGCGCAAAGCTAGCATAAGCTCCCCCTCTGCACTTCTATCAACAAAGACAAATTGACATTTCACAGAACAATGTCTCCACTTTATCATTGAAAATTCTACAACAACAAAAAAGAAAATTAGAAAGCATAGAGTAATACAAATCAACTTTACATTAAACAAAAAAGAAATCACTTACGTGTTTTTATTAAGCGCATCCAAGTTTTCAAACGGTGATTACCATCCCAAACGATAAATTTTTTTCCCCTCAAGTCTTCCCACTCAAGGGGAAGGGAATTATCAAAATCATTGCTTATTTCTCGCCAAATAGGCCCCCATTCATCTTTGTCTAAGTCGGAAACATAATGTTGATCATGGCCTGGCTTCTTAAATGACACAAGAAATGGAGCTCCAAGCACACTGTATCCAGACATCTCAAACCTTTTCACCAAGCCCTCAGTGCCTGGACCCACCGCTCTAATGGCTTCATTTTCCATCAATCTGCAAAGAGGAATTCGAGGAGGTTCCCCACATCTCTTTACAATAAAACCCTCTACAATCTCCTCCAATATTCGACCATGAACATCCTTTCCGAATACTGTTGGATGATCGCGAGGTTTAGCAACAATTGTTGTTGCTTCATGCACGCTGTGAGCCACCAATTCACCTTGTGTAGCATGAATATCTATGAACACCTCTTCTTCATGCACATCACTCAATATATCCTCTTCTTCATGCACATCACCCAAAATATCCTCCTTTCGATGGACATTTGAAGAAGCAATGGAAGATCGTGCATTGGCCCTATGCCCTGTAGTGCCAGACCTTAATGTGTATCCTACTCCTACAAGCAAAAGACAATGAGAACACAAATAGTTTAGTGAGTATGATGAGACAAAAGAAAAGAAAAAAAATAGCTTAATGTATTTGAACTTACTTTGAGAGATACCTGTCCTGCCACGTTTAGATGGTGTACGAGCCATAATCTATTAACCACAAACAACAAAAATCTTCTTAGCAATGACAATAAAAATATAAAATTCTAAATTTCGACAGCATAACGGCGTAAAATGCAAATTAAAAAAAAAATCATTCTCAACTTGCTCATGGCAAGGAAAAATACAAATCCACTTTGACATTTGTATACCTCTTCTCTACAACGACCTGTTCTTACATCATTGTAATTGTTACTGTTAGTGTGTATGCAAGTGTGTTAAAGTGTGTGAATGCAAGTGTTTATATGTGTGTGTGTGTGGATGTATGCATGATTGTGTGTGTGAATGTAAGTGCAATATGTGTGTCTTTATGCATGATTGTGTGTGTGTTTGTGCTATGTATGCAAGTGTGTTGATGTTGTGAATGCAAGTGTTTATATATGTATATGTGTGTATGTATGCAAGTGTGTTGATGTTGTGAATGCACGTGTTTATATATGTGGGTGTATGTATGTATGTATGTGTGTGTATGCAAGTGGATGTGTGCATGATTATGTGTGTGTGAATGTAAGTGTAATATGTGTGTGTATGCAAGTGTGTTGATGTTGTGAATAAAAGTGTTTATATATGTGTATGTGTGTATATGCTTGACAATACAAATATAAAATTCTAAATTTCGACAGCATAACGGCGTAAAATGCAAATTAAAAAAAAAAAAAAACCATTCTCAACTTGCTCATGGCAAGGAAAAATACAAATCCACTTTGACATTTGTATACCTCTTCTCTACAATGACCTGTTCTTACATCATTGTAATTGTTACTCTAAGTGTGTTTAATATGTGTGTATGCAAGTGTGTTGATGTGTGTGAATGCAAGTGTTTATATGTGTGTGTGTGTGTGGATGTATGCATGATTGTGTGTGTGTGTGAATGTAAGTGTAATATGTGTGTGTCTGTATGCATGATTGTGTGTGTGTTTGTGCTATGTATGCAAGTGTGTTGATGTTGTGAATGCAAGTGTTTATATGTGTATGTGTGTATGCATGTAAGTGTGTTGATGTTGTGAATGCAAGTGTTTATATATGTGGGTGTATGTATGTATGTATGTGTGTGTATGCAAGTGTAATGTGTGTGCGTATACATGACTGTGTGTGTGTTTGTGCTATGTGTGCAAGTGTTTTGATGTGTGTGTATGCAAGTGTGTATCACTGTGTGTATGTGAGTGTATCACTGTGTGTATGTGAGTGTGTGTGTGCTTACCTGCGCATGCTCGCCCGATCCACCGGAGGAGGTCCAATGGAAGCTTCCATTGGACCTCCTCCATGCCTTGAAAGGCATGGTGAGAGGGCAGCGTGCGCTGCTTTCTCACCATGCCTTTCAAGGCATGGAGGAGCTCCAATAGGAGCTCCATTGGACCTCCATTGGACCTCCTCCGGTGGATCGGGCGAGCGTGCACAGGTAAGCGCGCGCGCGCACACACACACACACACACACACACAGTACCTTGTCTTCTCTTACTCCTTCTTCTTCACAGCAAAACTCCACTTTCTCTTCACTCCACTTTCATCTCCTTCTTCACAGAAAAACTTCACTTTCACTTCACTCCACTTCAATCTCAATTAAAACTCCATTTAAACTTCACTCCACTTTCATCTCAACTACTACTTTTTTCACACACACCATATATTACAAAAATGATATTGTGGTATAAACACTCACACACACACACACATTCATTTATATATATATATGTATATACACACACAAAGATATACACAAAATGGATTCATATATATAGTTTTACTAAAAAAATACTATGTTTTTTACACACACACACACACACACAACCATATATTTAAAAAAATGATTGTATGTGTTTGTGTGTATAAAAAACGTAGCATTCTTAAAGTTAAGTTATGCACACACACACACACATACACACACACACACACACACAAAATGGAAAAACTATGTGCACAGTTAAATATCTTATGTGCACATACACTCAACTTAAATATCTTAACTTAAAAAAATACACATACACTCAACTTAAATACACTCAACTTAAAAACACTCAACTTAAAAATATCTTAACTTAAACTATGTGCACATACACTCAATTTTTAAAAATGTTACGTTAAATATCTTAATTTTAAAAAATGCTACGTTAAATATCTTAACTTAAACTATGTGCACATACACTCAACTTAAAAAAATGCTACGTTGTTTACACACACCCACAAAATCATTTATACACACGCACAGTAATGTATATAACTTAACTAAAATAATTATATACACACACTACCAAAAACACACACACATATATATAAAATGGCAAGATGGAATCATATATATAACTTAACTAAAAAAATTGCTACGTTTTTTATACAAAGTCAGTCATATAGAATGTTATGTTTTTTATACACACACTCACACAATCATATATATACACAGACACACACACACACACAAAAGATGGAGACACTATTAGACTGCATTAAATGCACTCCTTGAACCACCATTTAGAAATTAAATGGCCCCTCAATTTGATGACATATTCCATTGCACATACATTCACAACCGTCATATATTAAATGCACTTCTTCAATTATGATTTTCATTATTCTTCGAGCCGTCACAAGATCTTATGCAACTATCTTTTCGTCTATCTACCAATCTTTCACTTTCATTAACCTTCACATCTTTCATTAACTTTCACCAGTTTCATTAACCTTCACTTTATCTTTAACTTTCATTAACCTTCACCACCTTCACTTAATCCACCACAGTTTTCTCGCATCTCCACCCTGTAATCTGTTGCTTGAGAGAATATTTCCAACATGAAAGTAACAATAACTTGGAAGGTTGGTGGTCAGATAATCAACCACGACATTCAGTTGAAGGGAAACTCATTGTTGCTTAGTGTTTACTATTTGCAGAGTTTACTGCCTCCATCTTACCATTTTCAATCATTATCTGCTCTTATTGAAAGTGATTGTGGCCTAACAAAAGTCTTACTGCAACCACAGTGGGATATAGAAGGCCATCAGCATTTCTTAATAGATGTTTCTTTTTCGAGCTTGTTTGAGATGCTTCATTCAGACACATTTATACAGGTATCTGACAATGAGAAAGGAAATGACAAAGAGATATCTGAAGATGTTTTAAGCATTGTGCATCTTGAAAGTAGTGGTGACGATATAGGATAGCTCAAAACTCAGTCAATCGTCATTTGGATTCAACAAAATCCAGGGGCAAAAAAGTTAAATGATCTGTTAACATTATGTGGAGCTCCTTTGCAAGTTGCTGAACTTCCACAACATTATGATGGAAATTTGTGTTTTGAGTTACCTGCGACTCAGGATAAAACAAAACGAATGACAGGGATGGAACAACGCTTTGATGGTCACTTGTGGACTCACCCATCTGTGACAACCATGGCAATAGCATGCACAATTCGTCTAAGCCACTGTTTGGGATTCATGCAATGCAATTATTCAACGTGTCCTCATTATATTAAGGAACAAGAATTCAATAGTAGAGATTTTCATGGATATTTGAACAGACAGGTGAAAAAGGACTACCTTGCAATGGAAGAGAATACAACAATAACTTGTCATTATTGTCAGAAGGTTGTTACTTGTGTTGCTGCTTGTCCCTGCAAAATCTATTATGTTTTGCCTAGAGATGGTACAATGTCGCGACTGGCAATACATGTTGGTAAACATTGTCATAATGTTAAGGCACGAACCTCTAGGGCTTCTATTTCAAGAGTGCGAAAACTGGTAGGTGCAGTACTAAAAATAGAAAAGGGTGGCCCAAGAAAAATTCAAATGTTGGTGGCTCAACAACTTGTTCTTCACTCCTTGATTGGTGAGGAAGCTGAAGCTACATCTGATGTACAATTCAATTATTTTTTGGAAGAAATGATGCCACTGATTCAAACCAAAGGGTAAGAAAACTCAATTTGGTTCCTTGAATTTGTTAATTTTTTAACTATTATAAATTTAGCCTTCTTGTGATGCATCGTGTAGGTTTTCTTCAATTGTTTCAAAGGAGAGGAAGAGTCAAGGTGCTGTTATTGGGGATGGATATGATAATATTTTATTGCTTCAAAAAAAGTGCATGTTTCCTTTTTTCATGGGAGTAGATTTCCTGGACAGGGTGAAGAGGATGACAAGTGCTTCCTATTTAAAATGTCCACTAAAGGACCAGGTTCTGGGATTGATCTAGTAAATCGGATGAAAAGAACTGAAATTGGTGACTTGAGAAATGCGTGGGTACATTTTGATTTTACCCATAGAATAGATGGATGGGCAACAATGTCATGGTCAGTTTATGATCCAAGGTAATCTTTAAGTATTAAATATCTCGTATTTTTTTATCATTAAATAAAAGAAGATGTGTGAAAATGTTTATGTTGAATATCTTGCAGCATACGATCACTACAAAAATTGCTATATGTGAAACTAAAGAGGAGGATGCAAAGACTCAAGTTATTTTTTGGGAGAGCCTTAATTATACAATGGAAAAGTACGGACATGGTGCAGCTGACTTTGCTGGTTTTATGTCTCATGAAGCTGGTGCAAATTGGAATGCTATTCGAACAGTCTTCAATGGCGGGCCTCCCACCTTTGTAAAAACTTCTTTTCATGGCGTACATCAAGGCGATTATCGTAACGAAGAACTAGCATACCTTCCGTCAAGCCCTTCTGCTTTAGACTTTTGTTGATTTTTTCCCTTTGATCCGTGGCTTGGGCAATGTAATAGTCGATGGACTCTTCTCTATCAAGCTCAAGTCATTGAATGTAACATTTAATGGCCTAATAACTTATGTGTAGCAGAAATTAGCATGAACATAGTGGGAATTTCATAAGAATAGATTCCTAATGAGAATTACAAGAGTGCTTGGGTGGAGAGAGCAACTAAAAGCATAACACCTAGACAGATAGCATCAACAATACTTTCAAAAGAGAGAGAAATTAAGCTATTGACAACAGCTGAGGACCGGATTTGCATGGAGCCGGTCCCCCCTCCAAAAGGCTTTGTATTATGGTTTCTCCCATCAAGAGAGACATTGTACAATACAATTCTTTGTGTTCCTTCAAGACTAGCTAGTGCAATGAAGATGGAAGCTTCATGCACTAAGCAAAACACTTAATCAAACACAACTTGAATTATCCCCGTTCTCAGACCCAAGACCTCACACACCTTCGAAGATGGTGAGAGCTTGCAGGGTATGAGAGTAGATTGAGAGGAAGAAGGAGTATCTTACGAGAAAGATGTACATCTCCTCACATAATCACTCATATTAGCATAGCTTAGCTTAGTAATTAGCTTGGTAGAGAAGATGAGCATGCATTGAAGCTTGGCTCTTGGTTGGATTTGCATCCACATGCCGAGAGAGTGTTGATGTAGGCTTCTATCTCACAAGCTTGGAGTAGGTGATGAGCTCTCCATTAAAGCTTGGGAGGAGATAGAGTATTCTTTCTTCACACATGGTCAAGTGTGAGTGTGTGTGTGTCAATACCAAGCAAAAATCAGCCCCCCCTCTCTCTTGGGCGAGCCCTTCCTGCTAAATTGGTCTGGCTTTTGCCTCATTGGACCTCCCCAAGTCAAGCCAATGGGTGTTAAGCAGCATAAGTGATAGCCTTCTGACATGTGTCCCCCTTTCCCCTTTTGTGAGAGCTTTAGGTAATTAAATAATTAAACTAAACTCTCATTGGACCCCTTTGCCTCCAGGCGAATAGGAATCAGGCAATCCATTGGGCTCCTGAATGCTCATTGGACCCCTTGGGAGACTGCGCAATAGTCTTCTAGGAGACTTAATTCTCATTGGTTTCTTTTATTAAATGTTTTTAAATTAATTAAACTAGATTTACTCTAGCCTAATTCTCATTGGTCCACTTCAAGGGTCTTCCAATAGGAATTGGGCACCCCTTATGGGCATCTGGCCTAGGGAGCTGACATGTGTCCCTAATTTCCTTTGTGTAAAGGGAGCCTGTGTGTGTGTGGCTTTCTCTCTCATCCCCTACTAAATGGGCTCGCCCCCTCCTTTGTAGGCTTTGAAGAAGACTTTTGTACACACACTAAGCATCCAATTTTCCCTAGGGTTGACCTTTTGGACACAACCTTTGAATTTTGGAACCTTAGCATTTTGGAAGTTTTAATGGGCTGAACCTTAGGGTCTTTTTAGCCCATTGTTGCACATGGCTCTTTTGCAGATGGCCCCCCCTTTGGATCCCTATTTTCCCTCCTTTGGATCCCTACTGTGGCCGGTTTGCTAGCTTAACCAATATTCTATCTTTTTCTCCCTTGGCCTTCCCCACATTAAATGATCAGTTTAATTGAGAAAATCATTTAGGAGAATTAGATATTGATTATTATGACATTACCTCTCTCTTGAAATCATAGTAGTCCTCGACTATGGTGTAGAGAAGATAAAGCATGTTCATGAGTCCTTTTCTTAGCGGGTAGAGGATCCCTATGTTACCCTACGACATCATTCCATAATGGATGACTAGTCCATTTGGCGCTTGAGAGCCTGAGGCTGCCGCAAGCATGTCTGCACATCAGTCCTTTCAGTCTTCCATAGAAGAGTGACAAGCTCTACTTGGTGTTTGGGAGACGTCCTCTCCACAAACTTGATCTAAGCATGCATATAACTTCATTTTTGTGCAAAAATAAAGAAAAAGAGAGTCTTATAAGACAAAAATTTTGTTCATTTTTAACATTTTGTACATTTGCTTACTCTTGGGAAGCATTGTAAGCATTGACAAGGTTTAGGTTATCCTTTAATTGTATGCCTTGCATCCATCTAGCATCTTCAAAAGGATAATTCTTAAATTTAATAAGATATCGTCGGATAGTCTTACCGCCTCTTAATACCTTGTCTTCATGTCGGAGAATGGACTCGGGCTGCAGCACCTCCTCTTGGTCCTCGATCTCCGGTGGGTCTTCAATAGTTGGTTCTTGAGGTGGCTCTCCTTTGTAAGGCTTTAATAGGCTCACATGAAAAGCATTGTGTATGAGCCAATGATTGGGCAACTTAAGTTGATAGGCCATGTCATTGATTGGCCTAAGAATCTGGAAGGGACCATAGTACCTTTTTGCTAGTTTAGCATAGTACTTTTGGTGGCCCGTAGGATTCTTGCCCGTCGTGTGCCTTAATCGAGCCTTGGGAAACTTTAACAAGACCCAATCTTTTTCTTTAAAGGCTTGGGCTCTTCTGTGCTTGTCAGCAGCAGCCTTTTGCCTTTGCTGTGAGATAAAGATAGCATCTTTAATCTTTTGAAAAGATTCTTGTAGGTCTCGGCTATACTCATCTACAGCGAAGATCTTCCCATGTACCTTAAGTAGCAAGGGACTTTTTGATCTTCCCTCAATTACCTCGAAAGGTGCTTTTCCCGTGGAAGTATGTACAGTGTTATTGTAAGCATACTCCACTAAGGGTAAGTACTTCTCCCATTGGGATCTTTGATCTACTTCCGTTACATAGGCTTTTAGTACATCGAGAATTCTTAGGTTATCTATTTCACTTTGGCCATCCGTTTGTGGATGATAGGCCGAAGAGAAATTTAGCCTTGTCCCTAAATTCTCAAAGAGACCCTTCTAGAAATTACTGGTCATTCTAGGATCTCTATCCGACACTATGGACATTGGCAAGCCATGTTATTTGAAAATTTGTGAAATGAAGAGGGTTGCCATTTGATGGGCTTTGATAGTCTTTTTGACAGGTATAAAATGAGCTTGTTTACTGAACCTGTCTACTATCGTCCATATTCCCGTATTCCCATGGATAGACTTAGGCAATCCAAAGATAAAATCCATGGATATGCTCTCCCATTGTGAATTAGGGATTGGCAAGGGTTGAAGCAATCCAGGTTGCTTCCCTCTATCAAATTTTGTATTTTGACATACCACACATTTGGAAACATACTCTTGTATGTTCACTTTCATGGTAGGCCAATAGAAATATGTTTCAATTCCCTTTCAGGTAGACTGAATCCCTCTATGCCCCGCATACGGGGGAGCATGAGATTCATACATTACTTTCTCATGGAGGGAGTTAGTAACGCATAGTCTATTGCCATAGAGAAGATAACCATCTTGTAAAGTAAATGGTGATTCTTTCTTCCCTAATGTAAGGGCTGAAATCACATCTCTAAAATCAGGATCAATAGCATACTCATCTATCATTGAAGATAGATCATTGTGAGTTGCTATGGAAACCGCATTCACTCAAGGCCGTCTTGAGAGTGCATCGGCTACTTGATTATGCTTGCCAGCAATATGAGCAATATGAAAATGAAATTGCGAAAGGAAATTTGCCCACCTCATTTTTTTGTCAGAGAGCTTGGTCTACGTCATGAAGTACTTAAGACTTTGGTGATCCATTCACAGAATGAAAGGAGTCCCCAATAAATAGTGCTTCCATGAGTCTAAGGCATGTAGAACTGCAAGGAGTTCCTTTTCGTATATGCCTAGAGCTTGCTCAACAGGGTCAAGCCTTCCGCTCTCATAGCCTATGGCGTGCCCTTCTTGGAGCAAAACAGCTCCAAGGCAATCACCACAAGCATCACATTGGACCTCAAATGGTTTTGAGAGATCCGGTAGTGTAAGCACAGGTTGAGAGATAAGCTTTTCTTTAAGCTTTTCAAAAGCATTGTTCTCCTTAGCAGACCATGTATACCTAATGCTTTTCTTTGTTAGGTCATGTAATGGTCTCGGAATTTGTGAGAACTTTTCTATGAAGCGTCTATAGTATGCACACATACTATAAAGCTTCTTAGTTCATATAGATTCCTTGGTTTAGGCCATCCTTTTATTACCTCTAACTTGGATGGATCCATTTGGATGCCATCTTGAGAGATAATGTGACCTAAATACTGAATCTCTTGCAAGAAAAATTCACTTTTCTTTCGATTAACATAAAGTTTATTCTCTCTTAAAACTTGAAATATTACCTGGAGGTGTTGCTTGTGTTCCTCCAATGAATTAGAGTAGATGATAATATCATCAAAGAACACTCCAGTGAAGGTTAGATGAGGCCTGAACAGCTTCTCCATCAAGCGGTTGAATGTGGCTGGTGCATTGGTCAAGCCAAAAGGCATGACAATGTATTCGTAAAGACCAAATGTAGTGCGAAACGCGGTCTTTACAATGTCTTGATCAACTATCCTTATTTGATGATAGCCACTCTTTAGGTCAACCCTACTGAAGTAGGTCGATCCTTGTAGCTTATCAAATAAGTCTTCTACCCGTAGAACGGGAAACCTATTCTTGATAGTGATCCTATTTAGTGCTCTATAGTCGACACACATACGATATGTGCCGTCTTTCTTTTGCACTATTAGCACAGGTGAGCAAAATGGAGATGAGCTAGGCCTAACCATGCCCTTCTCAACTAACTCATGCACTTTCCGCATAATCTCCTCTTGTTGAGCTTGAGAAACTCTATAAGGAGGTTTATTAGGCGGTGAACTTCCTGGAAGAAGTTCAATTGCATGGTCATCATTACCTCGTTTAGGAGGTAGCTCAAAAGGGATGTCGTCAATAAAAACATCTTGAAACCCCTTGAGAAAATTGGATAACTCTAATTCCTTTTGGTTGCTTTTATTTTCGTTTGTTAAAGCATTAGGTTCATTTTGAGAATCTTTAACAAAAATCATGTACACGGAAATAGAGCTCTTTATTGACTTGTTGAAAGCTGGTGTATGTACAATGGGGATGGTGTTACCCATTTCCTTAGCATCTATATACATGTCTTTTTCCCTGAACTTAAAGGAGATTCTCCTTTCAGGAAATTTAACATCGGCAGCCAGGCGGTCAAACCATGGTGCCCCTAGGATTACATCCTCATGCTTGAGAGGAGAGATAAAGAACTCCTCTTTGTCCACATAGCCTTGGACATGAAGCCTCAATTTCCCAATTAAGGGAGTGACTGAAGCTTCTTGCCCCTTGAAGGCACTGTATGCGGGTAGGACATCTCCCATCTCGTAGGATTGTATGCCTAGCTTGGTGGCTAACTCCATAGATATAAAATTGTGAGTAGAACCAGGGTCAAAGAGAATAAAAGCATCATGTTCTCTTACCTTTCCCCAAGCATGGCATAGAGGAGATCCTTTGTGGTGAGTTTGGTGAGTCTCCTCCTCTTGGGTTTCAACCAAGGAAGCTCTAGGAGGATCTTGGCGGTTGTTCTTTTGGGGACAAGCACGGTACGCATGCCCTTGTTCGCCGCACTTGAAACACCGGTTATCCTTACGATAACGCTCAAGCTCTTCAGGAGAGAGTTTATTCTTACCTTTGTAAACTCCCTTCTCTTTAGCTTTGTTGGAGTTGCCCTTAGGAGACTTTTGGACATTGTCCTTCCCCTTAGGCTCATTGGAACCCTTGTTTTCCGGGGGCTTATTATTTCTTTTTGCCCCCGTTTGGAAATTGATTCGAGAGGCAACCATAGTGTGGTGTATTACCGCCATTTCTTCGGTTAAGCCCGCACAAAATTGTTGCTTTTGCTCTCCAAAATCCAGCCTTTTGAAGACAGTGGATTTGAGTTGTAGGTCCCAAAACTTGTCTACATATTTGTGGATGGATTCATTGGGAGAGAGCTTTAAGCTTCGCCATTTGGTGAGTACTTTGTCTTTGGCATCGGTGGCCAAAAATTGCTTCATAATGGAAGCTCTTAAAGCCTTCCATGTTCGTGGAGCTTCACCATTGGCTCGTAGGCTAGACCACCATTGTCTGGCGGACTTTTGAAAGTGCATAGCTACATGGCGTAGCTTAGAGGACTCCGTGAAGCCCTCATCTCCAAACGCCGCATCGAATTGCTGGATAAAGGCCAAGACTTTGTCCGTAGCACCAAAGGTACCATCATAGGTAAGGAAAGAGATGCTCTTCCCTCCCTCTTTGAATTTCTTCAACTTGGACGACCTCTTCCATGTGGCATAGGATTTCCTATGGCCTCTTCTTTTTGATGGTTCAAAGGTTGCTTCATCACTTTCTTCAGAGGGTGAAGAATTTGAAGAAGGTGGAGAAGAGGGTGACCTCTTTGTCGCCTTTTTCTCGTCTTGATCTTTGTCATCTTCACCATAGTTTTCATAAGAGGAAGAGGATGAAGAAGATGGAGAAGAGGGTGTCCTCTTTCTCGCCTTTTTCTTCTCTTGCTTTTTATCACCCCTCTTTGAATTGTGGTGGGGAGAAGAATATGATGGTCTTCTCCGCTTTGGTGGTGATGGAGAGCGTTTAGCCCGCCGTCTTCGTGGAGCCATCTCCACCGAGGTGGCGGGAGATTCGCTTCTTTCTCGTTCCTTCAATGGAGGCTCTTGAGTTCTCCTTTGGGAAGGAGATACATCATCAAGAAGTAAATTCTTGAGCCCTTCATAAGGATTCTCTTCTTCTTCCCGAATCGGAGAGAGACCTCTTTTGGTAGTCTCACAAGGAGGCTTCCTAGGTGTTCTCTCGTCATGGTGATTATCTTGGAGAATCCCGTGAGCACGGAGCTGCCGTTGCACTTCACTTTGGAGAGATGGATTGCCCATGACTTGTTGAAGCCTAGAAACATGATAGTTAACAAGCATTGAAGCATCATTAGTAGCTTGCTCATGAGCAAAATCAAAGTTATCAACATTAATTTCACTCTCTTTACTATTGTCAGCCATTCTAACAACTTTTAGGTGTACTTTGGCACTTCAAGCCCTAGTTGCTACTCCTCTTTACCCCTTTAGAAAAAGCACTCAAGCTACTGTACCCGCGGCTCGAATACCATTAATTGCAAGGAATAGAAGAGAGGGTCTTTCGACACCAAAACAGCACCGGCTCCTGTCAAGCTTCTAATAGCTCAATAGTGGTTAAGCCATAGGCAAGCCCCGTAGGACTCCACTATAAAGACCATAGATCTCGACAGTGATGCCTCGTTAACTGCACGAAGGCAGGCGCACTGCAAGGCTGAAAAATCCCTATTCTACTTACTCACAGGAAATTAATAATACCAACCATTTGTAGCTAGCTTGAGGACCTCCCTAATTGAGCAAAAAAAGAGAACCCTTGAGCTCTGATACCAATGTAACATTTAATGGCCTAATAACTTATGTGTAGCGGAAATTAGCACGAACATAGTGGGCATTTCATTAGAATAGATTCCTAATGAGAATTACAAGAGTGCTTGGGTGGAGAGAGCAACTAAAAGCATAACACCTAGTTAGATAGCATCAACAATAATTTCAAAAGAGAGAGAAATTAAGCTATTGACAACAGTTGAGGACCGGATTTGCATGGAGCCGGTCCCCCCTCCAAAAGGCTTTGTATTATGGTTTCTCCCATCAAGAGAGACATTGTACAATACAATTCTTTGTGTTCCTTCAAGACTAGCTAGTGCAATGAAGATGGAAGCTTCATGCACTAAGCAAAACACTTAATCAAACACAACTTGAATTATCCCCGTTCTCAGACCCAAGACCTCACACACCTTCGAAGATGGTGAGAGCTAGCAGGGATGAGAGTAGATTGAGAGGAAGAAGGAGTATCTTACGAGAAAGATGTACATCTCCTCACATAATCACTCATATTAGCATAGCTTAGCTTAGTAATTAGATTGGTAGAGAAGATGAGCATGCATTGAAGCTTGGCTCTTGGTTGGATTTGCATCCACATGCCAAGAGAGTGTTGATGTAGGCTTCTATCTCACAAGCTTGGAGTAGGTGATGAGCTCTCCATTAAAGCTTGGGAGGAGATAGAGTATTCTTTCTTCACACATGGTCAAGTGTGAGTGTGTGTGTGTGTCAATACCAAGCAAAAATCAGCCCCCCCTCTCTCTTGGGCGAGCCCTTCCTGCTAAATTGGTCTGGCTTTTGCCTCATTGGACCTCCCCAAGTCAAGCCAATGGGTGTTAAGCAGCATAAGTGATAGCCTTCTGACATGTGTCCCCCTTTCCCCTTTTGTGAGAGCTTTAGGTAATTAAATAATTAAACTAAACTCTCATTGGACCCCTTTGCCTCCTGGCCAATAGGAATCAAGCAAGCCATTGGGCTCCTGAATGCTCATTGGACCCCTTGGGAGACTGCCCAATAGTCTTCTAGGAGACTTAATTCTCATTGGTTTCTTTTATTAAATGTTTTTAAATTAATTAAACTAGATTTACTCTATCTTAATTCTCATTGGTCCACTTCAAGGGTCTTCCAATAGGAATTGGGCACCCCTTGTGGGCATCTGGCCTAGGGAGCTGACATGTGTCCCTAATTCCCTTTGTGTAAAGGGAGCCTGTGTGTGTGTGTGTGTGTGTGTGTGTGGCTTTCTCTCTCATCCCCTACTAAATGGGCTCGCCCCCTCCTTTGTAGGCTTTGAAGAAGACTTTTGTACACACACTAAGCATCCAATTTTCCCTAGGGTTGACCTTTTGGACACAACCTTTGAATTTTGGAACCTTAGCATTTTGGAAGTCTTAATGGGCTGAACCTTAGGGTCTTTTTAGCCCATTGTTGCACATGGCTCTTTTGCAGATGGCCCCCCCTTTGGATCCCTATTTTACCTCCTTTGGATCCCTACTGTGGCCGGTCTGCTAGCTTAACCAATATTCTAGCTTTTTCTCCCCTGGCCTTCCCCACATTAAATGATCAGTTTAATATGAGAAAATCATTTAGGAGAATTAGATATTGATTATTGCCACTCCACTAGAGTAGGGTTCTTGCACTTCCATATCCCTTGGATTTGCCTAATAACTAGTAAGGAATCACCTCTTATTATAAGTCTTTCAATGCCAAGTTTTCTGCATTCTTCAAGCCCCAACTTTAAGGTGACATACTCAGCCTCATTATTAGAATGAACATTTTCCAAGGTGATACCTTTCTTAACAAGAACTTCCCTTTGTGGACTTAGAATAAGAACCCCCCCTGCAGCCTGATCATGTTGTCGTCGGTAAGCTCCATCAAAGCACAAAATGTGTGCGTTGTCCATCTCCTCCTCATTATTTTGTGGTGTAGCTTTGTCTCCTGCCTTTGGTGACTCTTTCCTTTCTCTCACTTTGTATGTGAGAATGTCTGCAAGACCTGCCCTTGTGCTATCTTCCACAAGAAAAGTGTATTCGAACTCTTGAAGTTCTAGAACCCATTTGGCTATCCTAGATGAGAGGCTCATGTGTTGCACAACATATGGTAAATTGTTTTCCATGGTGAGAATGACAAATGGTGCAGGTAAAAGATATGATCGGAACTTTCTTACCGCAAACATAATTGTGAATACCACCTTCTCCATATCGGTGTAGCCCGTCTCTGCAACGGTTATGACTTTGCTTGCAAAGTTTACTAGCCTTATGTAGCATGTTTTTGGGTCTTTTTGCATGAGAACTACACCGATGGCCTCCATTCCTACACTTGGCTTGATGTAATATGTATCCTTTGGATTTGGTGGCATTATTGTTGGAAGAGAGTTGAGAATACCCTTTACTTCAGTAAAGCATAATTCGTGTTCCTCTCTCCATTCAAATGTGGGTTTGTTTGCTAGCTTGTGCAAAGGTGCAATAGCTTCCGCTAGAAGGTGAATGAAACGAGACATGTACCTTACTTTGTGGTTGAAAGCCATGAGCTCCTTGGTTGTCGTTGGTGGTTGTAGTGACAAGAGAGAATTTACTTTTGATGGATCCACTTGAATTCCTTGCAAAGAAACCACATGACCTAGCAACACCACTTGTGACTCTGCAATGTGACACTTCTTAGGATTAAGATGTCCCCCAAATTGATGAAGCCTCCTAAGCCCCTCCTCAACTTTTTGGCAATGAAGCATTTGGCTACTATAGATACAGAAGTCATCCATAAAAACCCTAATTGACTTTCCAAAGAAGGGCTGAAAGACAAGAGTTGTAAACCTTATAAAGGTACTAGGAGAATTTGTGAGCCCAAATGGCATCACTCTATAGGCAAAGCAACCCCAAGGTGTGATGAAAGTGGTTTTTAACTGATCTTCTTCTTCTATTCTGATTTGAAAATACCCTGAATACCCATCACACACTGTGTAACATTCATAGCCGGCTACTTCGTTTAGGATGTCATCTTGGAAAGGAAGAGGAAAATGATCCCTCTTTGTTGCAGCATTAAGCGGTTTGTAGTCAACACAGACCCTCCATTTTTCGTTCTTTTTAGGGGTTACTACAATTGGGGACACCCACTCAAAGTTAGACACAGGGTAAATGAAACTAGCTTTGACGAGTCAGTTAACCTCTGTCAAAAGTGCCTCTTGTTGTATTTTTCCTAGGTGCCTTACCTTTTGAGCCACAGGTTTAGTACTTGGTTTTAATTATATGCCATGCTCTATAACATCCACACCTCTAATTTGTGAGTAATCAGTAATAAACAAATTGGGATACCTCTTGAGCATATTGATTTAGGACCACTTCTCCTCAGGGGTAAGATCTTTTGCAAGCATCCTCTCGAAGTCTTCATAGTGCTTGTGGACACCTTTGTCATCCCTTTTTTGCTTCTTTGTTGGATCAACCTCTATTGATGGAGTTTTTGATGTGTTGAAAATGATTCCCATTACCTCCAAAGATGATTCTTCTTCGCTATTGGATGTGGTTGAACTTTCCTCGTCGCTTGAGCCAAAACTCTCTTCACTTTCTTCATCAGCCGTAGTCTCATAGTTGATGTCGAGCTTCTTTCCTTCATGCCAATCGTATACTACATGTTGCCCCTTTTTGAGAATCAATTGTCCTCATCCCCATTTTTGATCCGCATTCACAATAATGAGCCAAGGCCTCCCTAGGATGATGGGATAGCCCTCCCCCTTGGCCGGCATAACATACATGTCCACCCATGTGTCTATATTACATACAGAAAATTTTACATTCTCGATGATCCCTAGGCACTTCACACTTGCATTGTTGGCCAGCCTAGCTTGACAATTAGAGGATTTAGTGATTTCAAGCCCTAGTCTATTCATGGCTTTTTCCATGATCACACACATTTGTGCTCCACCATCAACATACACATTGGATACCTTCCTATTCCTTACATAAGCATCTACAATAGGTTCCACATCTTGTTGTGGCTTTGAAGTCAATGCCTTTATTGTCACCTTTTCTTTCTTCCTTGGGAGTCTTGTGCTTACAAGTTTGGGCCAGTGCCTTCTCACCTTGGGTGATAGATGTAGGAGTTGAGGCCAAGAAATATTGGGCTTTTGAGTTTGCAGAACTTCTAAGATGTTGTAGGGTTCCATATTCTTTCCTAATGGAAAATCATTGATGCCGATCTCCCTTCGCCTTGATCTCTGCTTCTTGTCTCCTTCCTCCTTCTTTGACTTTTTCTTCCTCTCCTTCCTTGCAGGTTCTGACTCTTCATTCCTTGTGTCTTCATCCTTGTTGTGTGCTCTTGTGTGCTTTTCTGTTGGCATAACATCAAAATGTATAGGGCTCACCTCTATCTCCTCTTCTAGCTTTATGACGTTTACTCCTCTCTCTTCCTTGACTGCTGGGACAGGAGGGATTTTTGCCACTGGAGGTGGTGGTGGTCGACGAAGAATTTGTGGGGCTTGAGCATGCTCTTGCTACACCATGAGCGGAGGGGGTCTAGGAGGGTATATGTCCCCTGGAAGCCTTCGAGGGTGAGGGCAATTATACATGCCATGACCAACTTCGTTGCAATTCCAGCATCTCAACTCTTGTGCTTGACGTCGTTGATTGTGATTCCCTTCTCTTGGTTGTCGTTGTTGAGGTAGGCCCTGCACTAGATTCAAGGTGAGACTCTCTAGTTGTTGAGTTAATCTTTGCAAGATCTCTTGTTGTGATCCTTCCCCTATTTGTGAAGTTTGGGCAAGAGAGCCCCTAACTTGTGCTCCCATGCTTGGTGAAGAATCCCTCTGAAAATGACTTCATTTAGGTCCCTTGTTCTATGTGCTTGAAAATTTAACTTCTTGAATTTGACCATGGCCATCTCACGTGCTTCCTCAAATGTTGATGGGAATTTTAACTCTACCTTGGTCTTCAAAATTGGATACAAGCCATCCATGAACCTATCTTTCTTTACAAAGTTTGGTGCACCACCTTGGTTTTGTAAGGTAGCCTCCCATCTATCCCATAGGTTAAGGAAAACGGACTCATAAGATGGGTAGTCTTCAAGGAATACCTGTTTCTGTTGAAGTAGATACTTCCAAAGACCCTCTGGAGTATCTCCTTGCCCAAAATTGGCAAGAAAACTTGCACTTAGCCTCTCCCAATTGGTTTTGTTTTGAGGTTGCAAGGTCTCGTACTATGCCTCCCCTTTGAGAACGAGTGGAAAAGCACGCAGCTTTACCTCTTCTTGATCTCTCCCAGAGATGAGGTGTGCCATCTCCAAATTATCCAGAAAATATTGTGCATCCTGACCATTTTTAGAATGAAAGGTAGGAAAAGGGCTTGACATTTTTACAATACAAGGAGGCTTGTGTACCACAAAGTTTTGACTACAATGAGTGATCACATCAAAATGAAAATATATACATCAAGTGTTAGTTCATAATTTATCATAGGCAAAATAAAAGGGTTCATTGAGGCATTAATTTCATTAAGGCAAGTGGGTCCAAAAATTCTCCTAATGGTTTCTTGAAATCTAAATTTTGTAGCAATTATGATGTGCACAGATTGACGAGCTATGGGTGTAAAAGGAGAAGCAGCTCCAGGTTGGTTCATGTGACAATGTGTTCTCCTTTTTCTTTCTCTTGAAGGAAGTTTCCTTTTGAATCACTTGTGCCAACAATGCCTCTTATCCAGTTCAGGGAGTTGGAAAGATTGTGCTTACTGTTGCAAATGGCAGTTCTTTCACACTTGTTGATGCACTTTATGTACCTGGGATCAAGAAGAACCTTTTGTCTATATCTTCACTTGCTAGACTTGGACTCGTAGTCAAACTTGTGGATGCCAGATGTACAGTTCATGATCTCAGTTTTGGTGATGAAATTATTGCATCTGGGCTTTTGTTCCATGGGATGTATAAGCTCACTTTGTATGACAAGTGTGGACAAATTTTTGCAAATATAGTTGTAGATTCAAGGGCTATTTCAGATGCAAAACTTTGACATGCACATTTTGGTCATCTGAATTTTGCCAGTTTGCTGCGTTTGCAAAAATCTGATATGGTTGCTTCTTTGCCGCCTCTTGAAGCACCTGTCAAACATGTTTGTGAAGGCTGTATTTTGGGTAAGATGCAGCGTTCGAAGTTTACAAAGGATGGTTCATTAGGGCCACATGTAGGTTGCAGCTTGGGCATAGTGATGTTTGTGGGCCCATGCAAACTCCGTCCTTGGGCAATTACCTATACTTCGTGACTTTCATTGATGATTACTTCAGGAATGCATGGGTATTTTTGCTTAAAGCGAAGTCCGAAGTTTTTATGTGCTTCAAACAATTTCTGGCTATGACTGAAAATGTATCAAAATGTACTATGGGCACCCTCCGTTCCGATCAAGGGGGAGAGTATATGTCTCATGAATTTAATGCATTTTTGGCTAGTCGTGGGATAAAACACCAATGTACAAGGCCTTATACACCTCAGCAAAATGGTGTTGCTGAGAGGAAAAACAGGTCACTTATGGAAATGGCACGATGTATGGTCAAAAGTCAAGCTTTGCCACATTCATTTTGGCTTGAGGCCATTATGTGTGCCACTTATGTACTTAACATGTGTCCTACGAAAGATTTGTAGTCTATTACTCCATATGAAGCATGGCATGATAGAAAGCCTTCTATTGAGCACATGCGTGTTTTTGGTTGTTTGGCACATGCTTTTGTGCCACAAACACAGCGCAGAAAATTGGATGATAAGGCTGTCAAATGTATTTTTGCTGGTTATATTGTTGAAAGCAATGATTACAGGTTGTATCATCCACAAAAAAGCATATTTTGGTTTCATGGGATGTAGTGTTTGTGGAAGATTCTATTCAACCCTTGTTGTCATGTACTAGAGACAGTAATGTAAGCTCACAGGACATTTATGACACTTTGTTGCCTCTTTTCAGTGGTGGAAATACGAATGTAAATTCCAATGAGGCAAATGTAGAGTCTATGGGGGTTTCAAAAATTTTTACAAATCAGCCTATTACTGATGCAGATGTACGTTATGTACTTGATGAGGAAAGGGCTGAAAATGAGCAAGCTAGAGGTATGCCAAAATGGCCGGTGCATACATTGCGTGACAGTAAATTGGATGCACCTTTGTCTAGTCGTACCCATTCAGGCTCTTGTGCTTTGGCTGTGTCTAACTTACATAATGTTGAGGAACCTCTATCTTTTGATGAAGCACAGAATTCAAAAAATTGGATGGCTGTCATGCAATCAAAATATGATGCACTTATAGAAAATGACACATGGACTTTATGTGATTTTCCTCCTAGCAAAAATGCCATTGGTACAAAGTGGGTTTACAAGTTAAAATGCAAGCCGGATGGTGAGATCGGTCTCCATAAGGCTCAACTTGTTGCAAAGGGTTATGCACAACAAAAAGGCATAGATTATGAAGAGACTTTTTCTCCCACTTGTCATATGACTACTGTGCGTTTTCTATGTGCATTGGCAGCTCATTTTGGTTGGGATGTACATCAATATTGTGACTTCTTTCTTGAATGGTGACATATTTGAGGAAGTTTATGTAACGCAACCTCGCAGTTTTGTCAAGGAAGGACAAGAGGACAAAGTGTGCAGATGTAAGAAGGGTTTGTATGGGTTGAAGCAATCTCCTCGTGCTTGGTATGAGAAAGTTGACACTCATTTGGTCAAACAAGGCTTTCGTAACAGTCCAACAGAAAGCACATTGTATGTAAAGCGTGAGGGTGATGTACTTCTCATTGTGGTTCTTTATGTCGATGATTTGCTGATCACTGGTCTGAATGAGAGACATATTGCTGAATTTAAGGCTGATTTTAATGATACTTTCAAGATGAAAGATTTGTGGTTGTTGCATCATTACTTGGGTATACAATTTAAGCTGTGTGATGGTGGTATTGCCTTGTGTCAGAAAAGTCACATAAAGACATTAATTTGTAAGTTTGGACTTGAGGATTGCAAACCTATAGCCACTCCCATGGAAACAGGTTTGAAATTGAGTCTACATGATGCTGGTGATCCTACTGATGTCACTCTTTACCAAACTGTTGTTGGCTGCCTCATTTATGTATGCAACACGAGGCCGGATATTCAGTTTGGAGTCTCACAGGTCAACAAATTTATGCATAGCCCAGGGTCTAAGCATTGGCAGGCTGTCAAGAGGATTTTTCGTTACCTTAGTGGCACTTTACATCTTGGCTTGTTTTATCCCAAGGGGGGATCATTGCCACCAGACTTACATGCTTTTTCGGACTCAGATTGGGCTGCTTGTTTTGACAAGAGAGTGTCCACAAGTGGTTTTTGTTTCATGCTTGGCAGTTCATGTATATCATGGTTGAGCAAGAAGCAACCTTGTGCGCTCCTTGCCGCACTGTCAAAGCAAGGGACTTGCCAATACACCGTGTGCGAGCCACAAACGGCTCCAAGCACACAACAAGCCTAAACTAGCAAGCTCAAGGAAACAAAGGGTGTGTCACTCACCGCTCTACGCTCGCCTTCGTGGTGGATTCCTCGCCGCGATGAAGAAGAAGCTGCAGTCGTGCCGCGCTCAACCGCTTCACCGCCGTCGTGCCTTCGTAATGCTCGATCGCACACACACTCTCCCTCTCTCTCTCTCTCTCTCACACACACACACACACACACACAAGGAGGTGAAGAAGAAGAAGATGGAGATGGAGCAAGAGCACTCTTCAATTGCACAAATGAGAGAATGAGTAAAAATTAGGTTTAGTTGGCTTTTATAAGAGCTCACCCCATTCACACTTGGGCGCCCATGCTTAGCCAACTAACCCTAGCATGTTCGTGTTAGAGTGCGCCTCTCATCGGCGATCACTCTACCTTTCCCTATTGGTCCGACAAGCCCGATACCTGACTCTAAATAATACAACGTTTATAGATCATAGGGTGTCCGTGTGCCGTGAGGGTTAACATGCCCCCCTTCCTGATGTAGATTCCGTCCTCGGAAGCTATTAAGTTGAAGCTAGTTCGTCGAGGTGGAAGAGCATTTGAGATGAATGTCCTAGCCTTCTTCAGTCACTGCAAAATCAAACAACATTGGCACAGTAATTGCATTCTCTTAAAAAGCATATGCAGTTTTAGATAGACACATTGATTGGTAAAAGAATTTCAAACAATTTGTTAGCAATGAACATTAAATTTCAATGTAATCAAGTGCATAAACAGATGTAAAGGTAAAAAATTAAACAAGTCTGGGGTCGCTAATATGACGGTCGAAAGGCACTAGAGATCGAATATTAATACCATGGGTAAGCTTCTTAATTTTCTGTGGTCAATTAAATTGTTTAATCGCGAGAGCCAAGTACTCATGTTCGAGGGCTGACTAGAGGCTATACCTAGAAGACTTTGTAGTTAAGCTACCATAAAAGGAATTTCTCATGAAATCATCGCCTGACTGATTACTTTTTCTTTGACCCCCCAAAGTCTTTTCACATTGATTCAATTTTGATGCGTGTGCTTATTTTGTATGCCTTGGGTTTTTTGCTTTTCAAGGAAAAGCGCCCACACTGGGAACCTCTAGGGCTGTAGTACCATAGGCGATACATGTGAGTGAAGTACCAAATCAAGCCGAGATTTCTCTTCCAGCTTAAAATTTTACATTGTGGCACTTTGATTTTTTGTTTGTTCATTTTCAGCATTTAAATTTTGTAACTTTGGGGGGTCATATAACACTGTTACCCTCCCCAGGCTCATCACATTAGTAAACTCCCTTTATAATACTTAGGCTAAAGGTCACTAGGGTTAAGCCCACTAGAAAGCCCTAGTACATTTCACACAATGCTGCCTAAATCGGATTAAGAACCTAAGTAACCATTGTTTATTAGGAAGGCATTCCCCATGGTATTAAGAGAAGATTTCTAATATCTAGCTTGGTCAAACTAGCTTAGTCGGACTGCTTGATTTTTAAACCTAGACAAGTGATTATGACAAAACACTACATTGAATTAAATGTTTGATACTAAGCAAATGCGCTGAATATTATGCTACCAATCACAATCAAAGCAGACAAACATGGATGCAAAAAAGATAAGGGCAATGCTAATGGACAAGAAACACCTGTTTGTGTTGATGTTCGCGCTTGATTTGAAGGTTCCATGAAGGTCCAAATCCTATCAATAGCAACACGCTCCTGTACACACTATGAAACACAAACAATACCTCTAGGAGGAACATCAATGGGAAAAGAGAACTTTGCTAATCTCTCAACTCTAAAACAGAAACACTCCTATCGTACTAATCTTACCTACCCTCCATCACTCAAGTGATGAGGATCAAAGGTGTTTTATGGCATAGGTTTCTGTTTCACTGTACCAGATGTGACATGTGTAGGTCTGAGTCAATGTTTTGACTTTTAAGGTGCATACTCGCTTGCTAATTGCTCTTGCTCTTTTTTTTTTTTTTTGTCACTATAAAGCTTTATATGTACATTCCCTAAGATTAGAATTGAGAGGTCAGGGAAAAAGGTTGAGAGGGAAACAAGTGAATGATGGATGTCCACAAACACTCCCCCCTTCCTTGGGTAGATCATACCGTTTGAAATGAGCTTGTCACCCTTTGAAACCAATTGTTCCAGTTGGTAATAGGTGAGGATTTTAACCAATAGTTTTCGACCGCCCTATGCGTTTCATCTAGTTGCAAGGGTGGTAAGGTACTCTCCCAGGATCGAACTTGAAGTGGTACATCAGGTGATTCTTGAACACTGGGAGGTGTGGATTCTTTTGTAGCTTCATGGAGGTCCACTACTATAGATGGAGGCTGTGCAGAAGCTTTTACCTCTATGGATGTATTACATGAGGAGCTAGAATCTTCATGGGACTCCCCCCTTCCTGAGCTAGGTGGAACAAATCGTTCTTTCTTTGGCACCCAAACTAGCTCTGGACTAGGTGTGTAGCATTCTGTGATTTTTTCCTTTCCACGATCATTGATTCGTTTTGGAGCTACGGGATTGGGCTCACTTGGGTCAGGTGATAGGTAAGAGCACAATCTACGTTTTGGCACCCAGATTTGATCATTTCCTTGATAGTAGCCTTGGGCTTCCAATAGTCGTTTAGGGATCCATCGCAACATTTTCTTACTTTCTTGGAGCGAGTGGTACGTTTCTTACAAGGCTTCTATTTTTTAGCACTAGATATGGTCACTAAAGAAGCTTTAGGGACCCACTTGTATGTTTTCTTTGTTACCTTAGGATGAGTCTTGTCGGAAGCGATACGCATTGCTTGTAGCATATTTAAGGGTATAGGCATTTCAATCCCCTCAGGTGTTACCCATGTCGTCCCCCTATTTCCCCAAGTGTCTATGGTTGATGCTAGGTGGACCCAGTCTACATTGTCCGACTCCGTCATACCCGGTAACACATCCATGTAAGGAGAATCTTGGCCAATGTCTGTATCCTTCTTACAAGTGTAACAATATTGTAGTGGGGCCGAGTGAACTGTGGTGTCAGAGCGATGATCAATAATGGTTTTACTCCCTAAGGGGTGTACCTTACCAGTCACCAAATCCACTCTAAGGACAGAGTCTTGGAATTGCAAATAGACATGATTTTTAGACCAATCGTGAACCATTTGTGCTTCCCTCATGAATGGTCGTCCTAAAATCATTTCATATGACATAAGGTGTTTAGAGAAATCCATTACAATGAACGTATGTCGTACCTTGTGTCCTAGAACTTTGATCTTAAGATCCTTGAGCATCCCCATAGGTTTGGCTATGGTACCATTTGCCATCTTTACCACAATGTTAGTAACACTGAGGCGGGGTTTTCCCATGGATTCCCAACAATCTTTTGTAACGATGCTAACTCCCGCACCACCATCAAGAATTCCCTTTATAGTTAATCCTTTGGTAGTGATGGGTAGGGTCGCATTAGACTCGTCGCCTTCAAAATACTGTCCTAATTCGTTAATGGGTACCTCGATCACAGACTCGTGTCCATCTAAGTCAAGTGATTGCACATGATTTTCCTCATCAATCATAATCGAGTCAGGCCTATTTGGTTGCGCAAACTGCGGTAATCCCGTTCGTAGCTCTCCGTTAAGGAATGCTCGAAGTGCAAGGAATAACTCAGGATCTCCATACAGCTTTGCTATGATCGTGGTTCGGACCTCAGAAGACATGAAGTCCACTAGTTTGGCAACATTCATTGGCGTTTTGCAAGGTGTAGGTCCTTGACTAGGAACTGGTGAGGATGGAATCTCATATTCCTCAATGGGATCAGGTATTCCTTCGTTAAACATCCTTTCCAACAAGAAGGGTGTATGCTCTCTTTCTGATGTCCCGTCCTCACTCCCTTCTTGGATGATACTAGATATGGCTAACGGTCTATGGTTCATGTGGGGTGGATGAACTTGCGTGGGAAACACTGTGTCATGAATTTTGACCTGCATGGGTTCTGGTTCTAGTTTCCTTTGAGTCTCCTCCACTAAACCTCTTAGATGTTTCACCTGCTCAATCTCGTCTACTGGGTTTGGGTACGTCCCAATCTTCTTTTTACGATTCTTCCCTTTTTGCCCCTGCGGTTTATCTTGGGGGTCTTGGATTGGATTTGGAAACACTTGTGGTGTTTTCAGAGGCTCTTTATGGTTTTCTCTTATTCGGTTTTCATTTGGTTCCATGTTACGGTTTTCTTTGTCGGTCTTTCCCTTTGTGGTATTGGTTCTAGTCTCCATTGTCTCGACTGAATCTGAATCATCCTCGAGGTCATTCATATACACGGGGTCATCTCCTGTTCCTATGTTTGTTTTGGAACTTGGCTTTGAATTTTCCGTATTCTGTGACTTCTTCCTTCGTGTCTTCTTTTTCTTTGCTTGGATAATTGACCCGGTATCTCTCTCTTCGAGGATATGGTCTTGCCCTTGAAGCATGGACCGTGTAATCGCATAAGCGGGTGCGACGGGTGGTATTGGCGATGTCACGCTAGCAATTTCGACCAAATTTAGGGGTGTGATTTTAGGCGCATTTGGGTTATAGGGGCATTGGGCAATCAAGTGATCTATGCCACAACGATTACATGTGAGTATTGGCATTGCAGACGTGCTCCCTTGATTCACTTGCATCTGTGCAGCATTCTTTTGCAGCCTAATAGGGCACTCCGCTACTCGATGTGGTCCACCACACTCGTAGCATTGAAGAGGTGGCCTCCTAGCCTGGGTGTTGATATTTTGACCTCTGGATGCGAGAGCAGCAGCTTGATAAACCGGCTTGACTTGTCACCAACAATCTTCCATGTAGTATATAGGACACTCTTCCAATGTATCAAGTCCGTAGGCAATACTAGTGTCTATTTCCTCCTCATAGGGGCGACTCTTGGATGCGGGGGCTGCGGTCCTAGCACAGGAGGTGGTAGCGGTGTAGCTTGTACAACATTTTGAGGTCTAGGGACCATGTGTTGCGGTAGTTGCTCAACAGGTGGAGTAGGCATCAATACAGGAGGTCGAGGCGCATCCGTCCAGGCTACAGGTGGTCTATTTGCCATCATACGTTTGATCATTAAACAATCCTTAGCTTGGTGACCATACCTACCACATGCGTTGCAAGTTCCATTAAATTTTACTCTAAACGTAGGGCACTCACTAGTGCTATGTGGACCTAAGCAAATGGAACACCATTGTTGCTCCCTTCTTGGATACATGTGACTATTTTGAGGGGGTCGATTATCCTTAAGAGACTCTTGGATTGCCTTGGTGAGGTCTGTCAAGAATGTCTCAAATACCTTTGGCTCATTGGCAATGGGCTTTGCAGTCATGGGTTCATACTCAATGGCTTGTGAGCTAGTGGATCTCGTGTCAGTAGACACCCTCATGCCTGCTATCATCAAGTTGTCCTCTAGTTGGATTGCATTGGCAGTGACATCTTCCCAGGTTGTGATACCTCTAATCACTAGTCCATTATAAATTCCTTCATTCCTCAACCCTCGAATGAATCGATCAAGCAGTTGGTTATTGTTGAAGCGCTCATTTACAGGACAGCGAGAGTTTAAGTGCTTTAGACGACTAATGAAGTCCCTTACTGACTCTCCTTCCTTACGTTCGGCCTTCTGTAGCTGAGATGCTACACCCCAAAGCACACCTTCTCGTATGTACTCCTTTAGAAACAACCTTCGAAGGGTAGGGTAGATTGTTTTCTCGTCCACCCTTAGGGTCCTATACCAATCTCCAGCCTTCCCACTTAATGTCAAGCTTAAGGCATTGCACTTATGTAGTTCGTTGCGTTCCCCTAAGGAATCACATACTTGTTCAAACACTTCAATGTGTTTCCTAGCATCTTCGTCCCCATTGAATTTTTGCGTGAGTTTGGCAATTTGTACTGCCTTACTTCTAGGCTCTCTATCAGATGCGTGACGCATATTTTCCGCGATAGATCGACCTATGGTTTGAGCAAACGCTGCCAAGTCACCTATGTGAGGAGGTAGGGCTGGTGGAGGTACTCTTGGAATCATATGTGGGAGAGGGACGGGTACCGGTCTTGGCATATGTGTGGATGATGCAGGATATGGAACATAACCGGGCATAGGTCCACTCGGATAAGGGCTAGGGAGCGGCACTCGAGGAGCATAAGCAAGTGGTACAATTGGAGGTGTGGGGGCCATGTGTGCATAAGGGGCTAGAGGCACATATGGTCGAGGCCCCATATTAGGTACTACGACACTAGGTAGTGGCACTGCGCTAACCGTAGATGTCATCGGTACATTCTTTGTCAGGCTTATCCCTGGAGTGAGCACTGTGTTTTCCTTAATAGAGGGTTGAGCCAAGTTAGGGAAGCTAAAGTTTTTGCTCGGAGGCTCAGATTGCATAGAGACCCCAGGTGAAATGACGTAAGATGGGTCCATGGGGCTCATTAGAGGAGTCTCCATTTGTGATAGAGTAGGCTGTTGAGCCTTGCTCGTATCCAGAAATCTCATGGGGCCAGTTGAGAGTATATTTACCCCTCGGTTTTGCCTTTCTAATTGAATAATGCCATGGATAACATTACAGATCATTTTCTGTTGATCTTCGATGCTCGTGGCACTAGAGGTGGATTGTACAATCTCTATCCATCCTACATGGTAGGCGTGGCCAGAGTGTAGATCCGTCAACACCTCAGTGTGGAGGTCGTATGTCCAATGATCATTAATGAACAATCCTTCTAGAGTCGACGTGTTAACGGTTTCTTGTGAGGTAGAAGCAATGTTGCTCCCCGTGGTTTTACTTGCCACCAATGGTACTCTAGAGGGAACTTCTGAAGGAGGCAGCTCAACAGGGCCTTCTTGGTAAGAAGTTGGCAGGATATCCACATGGACACTCTTTGGGGGTGTGGGGTCCACGTGCGATGTGAAAGGAGAGTCCACTTCCCCACCCCCTTCGTGTGCTTCATTTGCATCAGGTTCCGAGCGAGTAGCTCTACCTAATGTTTCCATGAAACGGCTAAACATACTAGTACTAGGCTGTGGAGCTTCGGGAGGTGCATGGCCTTCTCTCTCAGTGTTTTGGGTAGGGTATGCTTCCATGATTTCTGAGTCGGAGGAGGAATCACTAGCGGCTATTTTAGGGTCTTGGGTGGTGCTACCTTGTGTCCCCGCTGAGGGTCTAGAGCTTATCGTGGATGGGTAATGGGTGTCCATATGAACAGAGGCACCCTCAATATGCTCGTGTTCTAGCACCCGCCCAGAGCGTAAGTGCATGTGCTTCTGATACCCTAAGGTGTCAAAAAGCTGCTCTAGGAGGCCTTGTGACTAGTTTTTAGCGTGTTTTTTGTTTGTTTTTTTGCTAGATTTTTTAGAGCGTATCGTGGAATGGGCCGTGTGATAGCTCGAAACGAGCGTATCGGTCAGAGGGTCGTGTCGTGCTTTACAGCCCTCCGTTTGGTCACTCTATACCCTCGGAATCCCTAAAACTGTCAATTTCCAGTAGGGAACTAGGCCCAAACTAGAAAGTCTAAGGGTGCAAGTGGGAAGAGAAAGGAGGAGAGTGGAGGACTTGTCCCACATGCTCTCATTCTCTCTTGAGGGAGTAGGGTATATATATAAGAGTGAGTCTAGTATATATCATAAGACTGAGGACTGAGGCCTGGGCCTGGGCTTGGGCTTGGGCTTGGGCTTGGGAAAATGATCCCGATCCCGATATGCAGAAAATTGAGAAATGCAGAAAATTGCAGAAAATTAAAAAAACGCAGAAATGCAGAGCAGAAATTGAAAACGCCGAACTTGAAAATGCAGAAATTGCGGAAATTAAAAAAATGCAGACAATAGCAGAAATTGAAACTTGACAGCAAATGCAGAAAACGCAAAAAACAGAAATCTCCACACACTCCTTCCCTGCCTTTCCTATGATAGAAATTGCACCACAAGGAAGCGTAAAGTGCTAACCGAGCTTAGTGTAGGGCATATCCCCGGCAGCGGCGCCAAAAATGTGCGCTCCTTGCCGCACTGTCGAAGCAAGGGACTTGCCAATACACCGTGTGCGAGCCACAAACGGCTCCAAGCACACAACAAGCCTAAACTAGCAAGCTCAAGGAAACAAAGGGTGTGTCACTCACCGCTCTACGCTCGCCTTCGTGGTGGATTCCTCGCCGCGATGAAGAAGAAGCTGCAGTCGTGCCGCGCTCAACCGCTTCGCCGCCGTCGTGCCTTCGTAATGCTCGATCGCACACACACTCTCCCTCTCTCTCTCTCTCTCTCACACACACACACACACACACAAGGAGGTGAAGAAGAAGAAGATGGAGATGGAGCAAGAGCACTCTTCAATTGCACAAATGAGAGAATGAGTAAAAATTAGGTTTAGTTGGCTTTTATAAGAGCTCACCCCATTCACACTTGGGCGCCCATGCTTAGCCAACTAACCCTAGCATGTTCGTGTTAGAGTGCGCCTCTCATCGGCGATCACTCTACCTTTCCCTATTGGTCTGACAAGCCCGGTACCTGACTCTAAATAATACAACGTTTATAGATCATAGGGTGTCCGTGTGCCATGAGGGTTAACAAACCTACTCTGGCCACTTCGAGTTGTGAGGCTGAGTACAGGGCAGTCTTCAAAGCTACGGTTGAGTGTGTATGGCTCAGATGCCTTATGGCTGATTTGGGTGTTGGACAGGACACTGCCAATACTATCTACACTAACAGTCAGAGCGCATTGGCAGTTGCGAGAAACCCAGTTTTTCATGCTCGCACAAAGCACATTGAGGTGCATTACCACTATGTCAGGGAGAGGTTCTCAGCGGGAGAGATCAGCTTAGCTTATGTGCCAACACGGGACAACCTTGCAGATCTTTTCACAAAGGCATTGTCTTGTGAGAAGCTCGAAGCTTTTCGCAAAGCTTTAGGCTTACTCCCCTTTGTGGACTGATCATGTCCTTAGAGCATGGCATATCCCTTTACTCATGTGCCAGCTCTCGTTCACCGCATCACTCCAAGGAGGATTTTTTACCATATACATGTGGTAGTGATGTGTGTGAACACACTAGGACCGCCGGGGCATTTTTTCCCTCTTTAGAAGTTTTTTTCCCCCGTGCATTGTATATACGCCTATCACTCTAGGGCTATCTATCTTTTTATTTCACACTAAGTAACACTCTCTCTATTGTGTGCCTTGAGCTTTCTTCGTCTTCTCCAAGTTGTGTGCGTTTCTCTGCAACCTTAATTCCAACAAGAGGATGTGGCGGTGCAGTTTGACCCAGACGAAGAGCGGGTAGAGGTATGAAAGGAAACATTTGATGCAGGCTTAACTCTTGCTTCTCTTGCAAATGCAGCATTAGTGTGCAAGCAAGAAAGCCCAAACAAGGAAGTGACTTTGCCTCTGAATTGCGCTCCCAGCTTTGCTATGGCGGGGTGACACCCACTACGTTCTGCTCACAAATATCATGCATGAGCTGAATATACGGAAGGACTATTGCCTAGCTGCAATTGAAAATTTTTGTGAGGCAGACATGGAATTTGTGGAGATAATGGAGTGGACCAACATCTTTTTGCTGACACAGTTGTCCATGACTCACAGTTCACTTCAGGGTGGCAACTAATCAAATATACATTCAATGAAGCGAAGTTCGGAGAGGTCAATTTTCCAACAGATGAGTAGTTTCAATCGACAACAAAACAACTCGGCTTGGAAAACATGGGTAGGCCCGTGGCATCCAGTACTCAGGTACTGAATAGTCATTCTATTCACTTGTGGAGAAGGTCGATGTTGAAAATGGACGAGAATCAGATGGTAATTTTTTAAGGCATTCAGATGGTATTGGAGATGGCCCAGTGATAAAATATCATGATCGATCTTTTTGTTGACAGGGGCTAGTGTATGATGATAGTTTCTTTAGAAGAGCGGGAGGCTCACGGCGAGGGCTTGTCACTGGAGTACAAGGCAAGGATGCGGTGTTGTCTCACTACATCGGGCATTTCAACCACAAAAAGGTTTGTAGAAATAATTCAAGTACTTGGTAGTTATACTCATCTCACTTACGGCCCATAAATGTTTTGATATTGTTTTGTAGATCATAATATACCAGAAGGAATACTCCGAGGACAATGCAAAGTTCCCACTGTTTGCAATGAAAGTTATTACAAGATTGTGTGGTGGGCACTCCCTCCCACTAAACGCTGAAAGACTAATTTTGATTGAGAAACAGTTTGCTCTACTCGTCTTTTCTTTGGTATTGGGTATGGGTGCCAAGCACTCAGAGACCCCCATTTCATGTCCTACACAGCTCAGGCTCTGGCTGTAGGGATTGAAGACCCGGAGAGCTTAGATCCATACAACAAGATTCTATTTATGAGGGAAAGAAGATGCCTGATGCCCGTGGGGATGCTGCCATCAATAAAGGAACGAGCTCGTCTACGGAGCTTGCACATCGAAGACCCAGTCATCAACTTTCGATAGTTGTCCATTGGTGCCGGAGGAAGAGGTAGAGGTGGTACAGAGTGAGAAAGAAGGACGTGCATCGAAGAGGATAAATACGACGGGCTCAGGTCCATCTTCTACCACTCCTGACTCGTGACTGTTGCCACCTCGCATGGCGCTCCCCTGCATTTGAATTTTCCCAAGTCATCTGTTTTTTCTCTTTGCGGATGTGTTGTAAAGACCGTGTAATTTCTGAACTCTTAAGAAGCTCCTTCTGCCTTGCTCTATGAATAAGTCGTCTATAAGTCCATTGGTGTAACTCTAATAGGCTATTGGCCTTATCCTTTCCTCCCCCATGTCTAGTGTGCTTAAAGTAACCTGTTCTTGCCATGTAGTGGGTTTTTTCCATGCCTTGTGTGGACCATATTGATAGTGAGCCGTATGTCTTGGCAAAATATGAACCATGGTTTAACAATATGTGCTGCATTGAAATAAAACAAAATGGTGAGTAGAGGACAATTTTAAATTTTGTTTGTATACGTAGCATGCTAACCCACCATGTAATGTGTGATATGGTGCCCACCCCACCCTGTAAGGTAAGCCTTCTTCCAATCCAGCAAAGCTGCTTGAAATGATGTGAGCTTACTTTGGTCCCAAGAATGCTGCTCAACGTAGTGGAAAATTTTATCTAGTGATTTCCACACGTTCGCCTTGTGATTTTGGATTGCCCCACCACCAACATTGTTTCCATTTGTTGAACAGGTTTCTCCTCTCTTCTCTATCTGAACCTTTGAGACTAAACCCAAGAAACCTTCTAGCCTTCACGTCGCTAGCGATGCTTTCTTAGGTACCTTGTAACAACTTTGAGACATCTTAGGGTCCTCTTTGATTTTGACATTGCCTCCATGCAAACCAATGTTTGAGAGCAGTCCCTCTAATGCTTTGATCGCTCTATTCGACTCACTCTCTGGCTTTAATGTCCATGCAAAACATATGTACAAATGAACCACCTTTTTAATTATTTGACAGAGTGCATGAAGTGTATATACGTGAACTCTACTCAGAGGAATCTCAAGCACTAGCCTAAAAGTTTTATCTTGAAGATGTCTATTGGGAGCTCTATTCCATTGCTCACTCTCAAGAGATTGTGCATCAGCCATGCAATATAAGCATGGATTTGCCACAACTGCTACGTGTGTTATGTTGTACATACACTTAAGAGTCTTTAAGTCACCTGCCATGTGCTATTTCAATGTATAATTCTTCCACTGAAAGAACAACTCCGTTTCTTTGTTTACTGATGACAGAAGGAATTTGGTTTTGATTAAAAACCCAATCGATGATTTCAAAATCTCTCTTATCAACCTGCAATGAAAAATGAAAACAAAAAATCAACAACGAAATAATCAATATTTTTTTTATTATAGAGTGAACTAAGTATACCTTGAATGATCCTAGAGTTAGAATGTTGTTTTCGGATTGCACGCTGAAGTATCGTGGATCCTCTTTCGTTATTGATGGATCCAGAGCTTTGTTCATGAGCGTAATGGTGACTCTCTCGAGCTTCTTATTCTTCAGGACCTCGCACTCGTCAAGCTTCAAAACAAACTTGAGAACTCCACCGTACTCCTTTCGACTGATGTCAAACAAGTGAACTGCATATCTTTGCAATGCTTCAAAATCAACGAAGAGGTTGTTGTGCTCATTAAACTATAACTCTCTGCCGCCCTTGCTTAAGAACGTTGCTTCAATATGGAATGGTGAGCTAAGTTTCTTAAACACCTCATCATTTACGTGCCGGCGAGTAGCCTTTACATGTGATGGATTTGGTAGCAATGATTCTCTATGTAGTTTATTTTGAGACTTTTTAGCTAATGCTTTGAAGAGTGCCGTGTATCCCATCTATGAGATGCCACTCTCATCAAGTATTGCTTGCACTTCCATTGGTTCCAGCTGATTCTCGTTCATGAAGGAGGTAAGGAGCCTCCCTTTCAACTTACGAAATTTTTTCTGAGTTATCATATCTTCAACTACTTCTTTTGGAACTAAACGGCTGTAATGTACTCAGCATTGAAGCCTACACCGTTCGAGTTTGGATGCAGTAAAGACCTACCAAAAAGGCACCATGCGTTATGATCATGTATAGGAAAGTGTATGCGTTTCTTCGCGAAGCACATTGAAGATACAAAAGCTGAAACAAACTTCAAGTTACCTTAAAGCTCGTATTCATTTTTTCAGGCCACCACTACCACTCAATGTTGCACAAATTTCGTTTTCTTTTCTGACTACCAAGCACGGTGTCTTTCTCTCGCAAACTGGTGATCTTCTTCTCAAGGCTTTGGATTGTCTCTTTGTTTGATGATGCTTCATTAAGTTTCTTCAGCTGCATGTTCTCCATTGCCAGGAGGTTTCTTTGCCTTTCCGCATTCAATCCTCTCATTTTCAAATGTTCGGTGTATCCCAATAGCCCCTCTTTGCCATCGCCTGTGAAATATAAGAGGTTAGTGATATTAACAAAGAGAGGTGGCGCATTAGTCATAGGATCCTTTGGATAGATAGAACCATGGGTCCACAAATCCAAATGATGTTCCTTTTTTATCCTTCTAAGTTCTTTCTCCTGTTAAGATAAAAAAAACTCCTTTCTATGTTTCTGCAACGATGCGTACTCTTACAATACATCAACATGAAGATGATGTGTGTTCTTTCTTTGGGTAAGTTTTGAAAATGAAGGGGTTGAGGATTGCAAGTTCAAATTGATGTTTTTATCAGAAAAAGAAGCGTTCTCCATTCCTAAAGTTGATAGAGAAATAGACAGACACTCGAAACTCATGAAATATCTCAGGTTTTGGACGGGAAGGCTATATTCTCATGTTTAGAGTTGATAGAGTTTCTGTGGCTTATGTTTCTGGAGGGAACGCTTGTAAGTTGGCATTTCAAATCATTAGTCATACGGTTAGTTGGATTCCTGACAAGAGAATGAAAAATAAGAATGATAAAGACGGCGACTACCTACCAAAGAATGTCATTTTGTCTTTTTGTTTGCGCAAAAAAGTATCACATAAAATGCACAATTTAACATTTTTATTTTCTCTCTCTAAGCCGACGTGAAACTTCTTACAGAGCCCAAAAGTGAGTCCAACTTTCTCCTAATGTCCCGCAAATCATCCCATGCTGGAGGGGTTTCTGCATAGACCACCTCAAACATGGACAACCTCCTCTCAATACAATTCATACATAGATAATGAAGGAGAGATTCTTCTTATAAATAACCTTAGGGGGTTCACCACACAAAATGTTAGTGTACCATGTAGGGGTTCACCTTAGGGGGTTCACCACACTGGTGAACCTTAGGGGGTTCACCACACAGAATGTTAGTGTACCATGTGAGTTAAACTGAAGGGGTTATTTAATTAAATAAATTTAAAAAAATAAACAGGATTAAATTTACAAAAGGCGTTTTTTAGTTCAACATTAGAAAAAAATCACTCAATTCATAAGTAAATAGGGGTTGTTTTATTCAGGGAAAAAATTTAGATAAAGGGTTTTTTAAATACCTCTTGAATGCACGTTATACTAAGTGTTTTCTAGTAGTGGCCCCTCGGAGTAAATAACCTTCTAAATCCAATGCTTATCTTCAAAAATATTGGGCAAATACTATGGGAACACTTGATTGGAGCTCGGGACAACAAGAGAGCTCGAAGTGATCTACAAGAGACAGAGATGTTTCATATGCAACCATATTGGCCTATAATAGGGGACGATAACTCGGTCACTCTCTCAACATGACCTTGGGATGATCACTAGGTGTAGCTCATAAACTTGGAACACAATTAGAGCAATTCTTTTTTTGTTCATATGGAAAAACAGGAATGCTATAGATTTAAACATATCCTCCCCCCAACCCGACCACCTTTTCTAACTCTCTGCATGCTTTAATGTTTCAACTATCCAACATGCTGAAATTGGAGAGAGACATGCTATAGAAGAAAAAGAAGCTGCTGACCAAAGGTGAGGGATTGGTAACTACTACTTGATCCATCATCCAAGAGGAGAAGATTATATACCACACTTCGGATGAACATTAGGAAAAATTTGGACTCACAAAGAGGCACTTTAAGGAGTTTGATTTTACCTCTCTCTACCAAAACGGACGCATGGATAATTTTTTGCAAATAAACTCCAAATTTGACGAAAGTTTGACAGTTAGAATGTACTCTTCAAACTCTATCTACTGATATACAACACGCCATGACATTCCTCATATTTTAAAAAATTCTTTTTTTATTCACCTATGATGTGACAACTCTGTCGGAATCTAAGTGAATTAAAAAAAAAACATTCTAAAATATGAAGAATCTCATGACGTGCTATATATCAGTAGATAGAGTTTGAAGAGAACATTCTAACTGTCAAACATCGGACAACTTTAGAGTTTATTTGCAAAAATTTATCTATGCGTCCGTTTTGATAGAGAGAGGTAAAGTCAAACTCCTTAAAGGGCCCTTTTGTGAGTCCAAATTTTGTCTACAATCAATGACATTGAACTGAGGCATGCCAGAGCCACCCAATGTGTCAAAGATACTTTTGATTTGTATAAGATTATGTATGAGAAGCTCTAGGTAAAATGTGCTTGCTTGCTAAACCTGTCAACTATTGTCCATATTCCTGTATTCCCATGGATAGACTTGGGTAATCCAAAGATGAAATCCATGGATATACTCTCCCATGGTGAATTTGGGATAGGCAATGGATAGAGTAATCCAGGTTGCCTCCCTCTATCATACTTGTTCTTTTGGCATACTACACATTTTGAAACATACTCTTGTATGTCCACTTTCATGGTAGGCCAATAGAAGTGCGTCTCTACTCCTCGGAGAGTAGGTTGAATACCTCTATGCCCCGCATATGGAGGAGCATGGGATTCATACATAACTTTCTCACAAAGGGAATGGGTAGCACATAGCCTATTGCCGTGGAGAAGATAACCATCCTGCAAGGTGAATGGTTCCTCTTTCTTCCCCAAAGCAAGGGCTGACATTATGTCTTTGAAGTCAGGGTCAGTAGCATACTCATCTATCATAGAGGATAGATCATTGTGAGTAGCTATAGACACCGCATTAATTTTGGGTCGTCGTGAAAGTGCATCGGCCACTTGAATGTGCTTACCAGCTATGTGAGCAATATGGAAATTAAATTGCAAAAGAAAATTTTCCCACCTCATTTGTTTGTCGGAAAGCTTGGTTTGCGTCATGAAATACTTGAGACTTTGGTGGTCGGTTCGTAGGATAAATGGAGTCCCCAATAGGTAGTGCTTCCATGTGTTTAGGGAATGTAGAACAGCTAAAAGGTCTTTCTAATAAATGCCCAAGACTCGTTCATCAATATTGAGCCTTCGGCTCTCATATGCTATGGCATGCCCTTCTTGAAGCAAAATTGCTCCAAGGCAATCTCCACAAGCATCACATTGGACCTCAAATGGCTTTGAGAGATCCGGAAGCACGAGGACTGGTTGGGAAGTAAGCTTCTCTTTGAGATTTTCAAAAGCATTTTGCTCCTTAGCAGTCCATACAAACTTAACGTTCTTCTTAGTTAAGTCGTGTAGTGGTCCTGCTACTTGAGAGAATTTTGTTATGAAGCGTCTATAGTATGTGCACATACCAACAAAGCTTCTTAGCTCATGTAGATTTCTTGGGTTAGGCCATGGTTTTATTACCTCTAACTTTGATGGATCCATTCGGATACCATCTTTAGAGATAATATGACCTAGGTATTGAATCTCTTGAAGGAAGAATTCGCTTTTCTTTTGGTTGAGAAAAAGCTTATTCTCCCTCAATTCTTGAAAAATCACTTGGAGATGTTGCTTATGTTCCTCCAAAGACTTGGAGTAGATGATGATATCATCAAAGAACACTCCAGTGAATTTGCGGTATGGTCTAAAAATTTTCTCCATCAAACGATTGAACGTAGCTGGTGCATTGGTCAAGCCAAAAGGCATGACTAGATATTCATAAAGACCAAACGTTGTGTGAAATGCGGTCTTTAAGATATCTTCATCCACTATCCTTATTTGATGATAGCCACTCTTAAGGTCAATCCTACTGAAGTAGGTAGAGCCTTGTAGCTTATGAAACAGATCTTCTACTCGAGGCACGGGAAATCTGTTTTTGATAGTGATATGGTCTAGTGCTCGATAGTCCACACACATACGGTATGTACCATCTTTCTTTTGTACTAGAAGGACTGGAGAACAAAAGGGAGAGGAACTAGGCCTCACCATCTCTTTGTCTACCAGCTCTTGTACTTTCCTCATGATCTCTTCTGGATGAGCTTGTGAGATTCGATAAGGAGGCTTGTTAGGTGGTGAGCTTCTAGGAAGGATCTCAATGCGATGGTCATCATCCCCTCGTTTTGGAGGTAAGTCCATAGGGATATCATCGATGAACAGATCTTGGAATCCTTTTAGAAAATTAGACAAGTCTAACTCTTCTTGATTCCTACCATTTACATTTGATGAAACATTAGTATCTTTTAGAGACTCTTTGACAAAAATCATGTACACAGAAACTGAGCTCTTCATTGAATTATCAAAAGCAAGAGGATTTACAAGTGGAATAGTGCGACCACGCTCACTAGCATCTATATACATGTTCTTTCCCCTGTAGGTGAAGTAGATTTTCCTTTCAGAGAACTTCATGTTGGCAGCCATGCGATCAAACCATGGTGCCCCTAGGATAACATCCTCATGTTGGAGAGGAGAGATGGAGAAGTCTTCTTTGTCGACATAGCTTTGGACATGAAGCCTCAACTTCCTAATCAAGGGAGTAACGGAGGCTTGTTGTCCCTTGAAAGCTGCATCAGTCGCTACTATATCTCCCATCTCAAAAGCTTGAATGCCCAACTTGGTGGCCAACTCCGTTGATATGAAGTTGAGAGTAGAGCCAGGGTCAAACAAAATGAAGGCATCATGCTCTCTTACCTTTCCCCAGGCATAGGAAAGTGATGATCCTTTGCAATGAGCATCCTCTTTTGGAGCTTCGATGGTGGAATCCCTAGGAGTCTCATTGCGAGTATTCTTCTTGGGGCAAGAACAATAGCCATGTCCTTGCTCCCCACACTTGAAATACTTATGGTCCTTGCGAAAAGCTTCAAGCTCTTCAGGAGAGAGTTTGTTTTTACCTTTGTAAACCCCCTTCTCCTTGGACCGATTGTTGTTGTTGTTGGAATTGACTTGGGAAGTATTTTGAACATTGGTTTTCCCCTTTGCATCATTTTTGTCTTTGTTTTCCATGGGCTTGACATTACGTCGAGCCCCTTGATGGAAATTGATGCGTGAAGCAACCATGGTGTGATGTATTACTTTGCTAATAGTACCACGCCATTCAGAATTGATGTATTCGGCCATCTCTTCAGGTAATCCCGCACAAAATTGCTGCCTTTGCTCGACAAAGTCTATCTTTTGAAAGACAGTAGCCTTGAGATGTAAATCCCAAAACTTGTCTACATATTTGTGGATAGACTCATGGGAGAGGAGCTTCAAGCTGCGCCATTCGGTAAGCACTTTGTCCTTTGCATCTCTTGCAAGGAATTGCTTCATGATGGAAACTCGTAGAGTTTTCCATGTCTTTGGAGCTTCACCGTTTCCACGAAGGCTAGCCCACCATTGACGAGCTGATTTTTGGAAGTGCATAGCTACATGGCGTAGCTTGGAGGACTCTGTGAAGCCCTCATCTCCAAAGGCCGCATCAAATTGCTGGATGAAGGCCAACACTTTGTCGGTAGCACCGAAGGTTCCATCATAGGTGAGAAAAGAGATACTCTTTCCTCCCTCCTTGAACTTCTTTAGCTTTTGTGACCTTCACCATGCAGGAAATGATTTGCGATGTCCTCCCCTCTTGTATTCTCTAGGAGAATAGCCATAACTTTCGTCAGAAGAGGAGGAAGGTGAAGAAGAAGGAGAAGAGGGTGACCTCTTCCTAGACCTTTTCTTCCTTTGTTTCCTCTCTTGCCTTTCAGAGTGATGAGGATAAGGACTGTGTGTTGATATTTTCCTCTTGGGAGGAGTGGGCGATCGTCTAGACCGCCGTCTTCATGGAGCCACATCTTCAGAGGAACTTAAACTTTCATTGCTTTCTTGCTCTTTGGATTCCTTCTCTCGAATGGGAGAGAGTCTTCTTTTGGGGGTCTCTTCAAGAGGCCTCATAAGCTCTCTCTCCTCTTGGAGAGGAAGGGAAATTCCATAAGCACGAAAATGTTGAGTAACTTCGGCTTGCAAATCAGGCTTGCCCATAGCTTGCTGCAACCTAGTGACGAGATAATTCACAAACATGGGAGCATCATCATTAGCACCTTCATGTGCAAAATCAAATCTATCAATGTTCATTCTACTCTCTTGATTATTTTGAGCCATGTTAACAAAATTTATGTATGTACTTAGTGTATGCTTTGGCAATTCAAAACCTTACTTGCCACTCCTCTTAGCCTTTGAAAATCGGCTCTTAAGTATCTACACCCACGGCTCGAAGTGCTTAATTATAGAGAGTAGAGGAGTAGGTCTAACATAGCAGAGCTACCAAGGGCTAGCTCCTTTTGGACTTCTTATGGCTCAATAATGGTAAAGCCGTAGGCAAGTCTAAAAAGACTCCATTATTAAGTCCAAAGCTCCCGAGGTGTGCACCATCCCCCACATAGTGGGCTCAACAAAACCGAAAATAGATCCCAGTTCCACTTACCCTAATAGAATTAACAACATCAACCATTTATAGGCTACTTAAGGACCTCTCTTCTTAAGCAAGAAAAGAGAAACCAAATGCTCTGATACCAATGTAATGGAATTGGCCTATTTAGTTTGAGAGTAGCGGAAATTAATGAGAGTACTTTTGAGAAATGACTTTGTGAGCATAGTGGGTGAACATAATTGAATATAGCAACATAATCATAGCATTTAGTTAACCTGGCATGAACAATACTTTTGCAAGAGAGAGAATTTAGAGAACATGACAGCAGTTGAGGACCGGATTTATGTGGAGCCGGTCCCCCCTCCAATAGGCATTTGTATTATGATTTCTCCCATTAAGAGAGACTTGTTACAATACAATCTTTGTGTTCCTTGTGACCTAGGTGATCCAATGAAGATGGAAAGCTTCATGCATCACAAACATAACATAAACTTGAAGAAAGCTTTAACTATCCCAAGCCTCAGTCCCAAGACCTCAAACACCTTCGAAGGTGGAGAGAACTAGCAGGGAATGAGGGTAGGGAAGAGGAAGAAGAAACATTTCGTAGGAGAAAGAATTAGTTCCTCACTTATCATAACTTTTTTTGCTAGCATACATAATAGCATAGTAATGAAGAAGAAGGAGATGGCAAGCTTAAGCATTGAAGCATGGCTCTTGGTTGGATTTGCACTCCATACACAAGAGTGTTGGTGTAGGCTCTCAACCTCTACTTACTTGGAGAAGGAGAGGGAGCTCTTGCACTTTGCATGAGAGTGTTTGTGAGTGTGTGTGGGTGAGTATACCCCCTAAGAAACCCCCTAGCTTGCTTGGGTCGACCCCCCCTTGTAGCTCATGCTTGAAGCTCAATGGACCCCTCCAGGCCTAGGCAATCACAAGCAACAAGGGTAGCCTTGAGACAAGTGTCCCCCTTTCCCCTTTGAGAGAGAGGGCTAGATAAATGCTAAATCAATTAATTAAATCTCCTAAATTATTATTGGACCCTTTGGGTGGCCAACCAATAGGCTTTAGGCACACCATGAGGGCAACATAAGGAGGAACTTGACAAGTGTCCCTCTTGCTTTCTTTGTACCATGCATGCCTTGTGTGAGTGTGTGGGTGTTCTCTCTCATCCCCCCTCATGTAGGGCTCGCCCCCTCCTTGTAGGGATTGAATATTTGACTTTTTGACACCTCAAGCCCCTCATACTGAGGCCCAGTTCCCACCACAAGCTTGGCCGTTAAGCACTTTAAGCTTGGGCTAGGTTCTCACCTTAAGTGCAACCCTAGCATCTAAAGCATGTCAAGCACCTCAAGCATCTCAATAATTAAGCACATCAAGCATCTCAAGAACCTCAATCATCAAGCACCTCAAGCACCTTAGTCACCAAGCATGACAAGCAGGACAAGCACCTCGATCTGGGTCGGGTTCCCGCACCTCAAGGTTAGCCCTAGCTTACCTAAGGTCAAAGGACTTTTACACACATTATTGGAGGTCATCAATGAAGCTAACTCTAAGGTCTTATGCTCCGTTGGTTAGCCTTGCTCTTTGATAGACCATCTCTCATTTGGGCCCCTTTACTATTTGCCCCATGTTGAGATAGATCTATAAGCACATGTCTATATCTTAACCCTTGTTCCCGTTTATTCTCCCACATTAAGTGATCAGTTTAATATGAGAGAATCATTTGGGTTGGTTAGATATTAGATATTAGATTTTATGACACCTCGTGGAGAACGGCTCTTAGAGTATCAGAATCTACGTCATGGATTGAATGCTCTCACGAACTCCCTCATCTACCCGAGCCTGGGAGGCCTGGCACCGGGCCAAGGAGGCTCGACAGCCAGCCTGTCAAGGTGTTGGCCAGAGTCAACCATGGATAGCCAAGCAGACAACCAGCCGACACTAAATACAAACACACACACACACACACACACACACACATACATCCAGAAACGCCAAGAGAGTGACGTACACATGAGAAGCAAGGCTACAAACAAAGAGCTCTTGATATGCTCTCCTCCCCACGCACAGTTGCCATAACCGAATTCTGAACTATATAACTAGAGGCGAGTTAGCATGGCGAAGGAATTTTTTGAGCAGGCCTTGTGCCCTTTCATCACCTGCGTCCCCGCTCTCTGTTGATCGACAAGAACAATTTCCTTCTCTCTCTCTCTCTCTCTCTCTCTCTCTCTCTCTCTCTCTCTCTCTCTCTCTCTCTCTCTCTCTCTCTCTCAAAGAATGGCCAAAGACTTACCTGAGTGCAGGAGAGGTGGTAGAGCTCCGGAGCTCTACCACCTCTACCAAGTAAATATAGGGAAAATTACCAAAATACCCCTCTAATTTGTGGAAATTCTCAAAATACCCCTCAAATTTCAAAAATTCATTAAATACCCTTGATATTTTGTCAAAGATTCCCAAAATGCCCTTCAAATTTTCCAAAATTCTCAAAATACCCCTAGTTGTTTCTCAAAAAATAATTTTTCATGTAGGTCTTCACAAGAAGAGTGATTGTCTATCTTACAAGATGCTAAAACTACAATTTGAGCTGGTTATGTAGGCTTTGGAGATGAATTGCTTCATTATTTTTAGACATAATTGCCGTTTTTCTGATGGCAACGGGTGACAAATTACATGCTGAGCACTCAAAAACGGATCTCAATTGTCAAAAAAGAATGAAGATTAGAAAATCTTGAACAATCCAACCAAAATAGATACAAGCGTATTTTGGGAATTTCCTCAAATTAGAGGGGTATTTTGGTAATTTTCCCTAAGCTTGATTAGAGGACCTCAATCAACGTGAAGCTTTGGTGCAATGGCATTGCTCGTACCTCTTATGGAGCCCACAAATCAAGCTATGTGTTTTGGGTTGGGTCAAGTTCACAAATATTTTTTGGGGAAAAGGGGTTTTAAAATAGTAAATTGAAAGAAAATAAGCATAGGAAAATATTTTTAATATGACCTTATTTATAAAAAAAACATATGTGTGTGTGTGTGTGTGTGTGTGTGTGTGTGTGTGTGTGTGTGTGTGTGTGTGTGTGTGTGTTATGTGTGATTGTGGGCTTCAAAAAAATGGAAGAGCTCCAACCACGAACACTAATAGCGTCCAAGAAATACAAGAGTCATTCCACTAAGCATAGATATCCATGTTGTCAAAAACCCTCGTTTTAGTACAACTAGTACTCCCCCCCCTCTCTCTCTTTATCGCGTGCAAAGGGGTTTTTTTTAGTTTTGGACTTTAGCCTTCAGGTCGCAGATTGCAGCACGTGTAAAGGGCTCCCCCTTTCGTTATATTATGTTAGTAGATATATGTTGCTTTTGGCCTTCCGAAAGGGCTAAGGCCATAGTGATGTGTTCCCTTTTTCCTAATGAAAAAGGAGAGATTGTTTTAAAAAAATCTACAATTTTTGGATTGGATGATAGAGATGGTGGAAATTATTTATGGAGATGATATGTAAAAAGAATGATGGTATATATGATGGTAAGATATTCTCGGCTAGTCCTATAGATATAAAGCCCCTTTCCACGTTGGCAACTAACTCTAGGTATGATGGCAAATGAATGATAGTTTGTGTGAGCAGAGAGAGAGGCACTTTGTCGAGCTTATTCTCTCTCTAGCTGGAGCGCTCCTCCTCCCCCATAGTGCTTCCATGCCAAGCTCATTGCAATGTCCCAGACCAACGCTTGTAGTTCACCGGCTCTGGCACAGGATGCTTTGCCTTCTACTGTGCCCGTTTCAATACAGCCTACTGGCCTGCGCTATGTCTCCTGGTCTATACATCCACCAGCCATGCAACCCCTTTTCAACTGCTCTATTGTTCATGCCCTTCCTTCATCTCGTCTTCCTCCGCTCTCTACCCGAGTCCACTTGATGTAAACAACCCCTCCCTACCACAACAGTGCTCCTCTTTTGATCAACCCTTGGTCCATAGCTGCTATGCACTACAAGAACGCAAGAGCAGTAGTTGTGGTTTATGGAAAGCTTGCTCGTGTATGTAGATTTTAGATGACATGGAGGCTTTAAGGAATATTAGCGGATCTGTGCTTGGATTTTTTGGTGATAAGGACATGCTCCGCTGTTTCCTACCACAACAACTATTTAGTAATGCTTGCGGCCATGTTGTGTTACCAACAAAGCTCTAGAGCCGGCCCCCTTTCCCCCTGCCTTCAAGAAATATCAATCCTTGCACTCACTACTCTGTCGCCCTTGCATGCCACTGTGAACCCCTATTGAATTGTTCGGTATGCCCCTATTGTGCATCCATCGCGCCGCCCAACCGGCATCCCAACTACTCTTTGATCGCCTTAGCCACTCTACAATCCATGCTACCCATTTTAGCACTATGCTTCCTGCCTTGACACCTCTAAGCTACAGCTCCGCCAGTGCTACCTAGTCCACCACCCCTTTTGTGTCACTGCTCCACCGTTCAAAAATGCCAGCTTGCAAAGAGGCTAGTTTTCAAGAAATCAAAATCAAAGCATCTAGTTCCTAGAGTAATTGCATCTCCGTGCTTTTAGATATGTTTGCTGGCAAGTATCTACATTTGTTTGCACCTTGATTTGGCGGAGAACAATGTTGAGCATCTAGGGGTTTGTCTTGAAGAGTCTTTCTGTAACTTACGCTCAAAAAATGCCTTTGGTACTATAGATTTAGTTGTCCTGATGAATATCACAATTTCATGTCTCCCATTGCAGGCTTTTTGTGCACAAAATTGAGGCCAAATAAGCCCCATTTTTCTATGGACTCCTTGCATGCAAACTTGAATATAGTTGTACTTGGCATTATAGATTTGTGCTCTAGGGACAGAGGATATTGCATATCTTCCCGACAATGTTTTAAACTTGTAGACCTGAATACTATAGGCATGCAAGGAGTCCATACCAAAATATTCAGTCAAGTACCTCTCAAATGCTGTAAAGCTCCTAAATTCAAGTCCATCGAGGTTGTTTGATCTGTTTTTCTTGTTCCTTGTTTATTTTTGTTCCAACCACAGCTCTCATGGATGCTTGCATCAAAACTGGACAAAATCTAACCCACAAAACTCCAGTTTTGCATAGCTTTTGTTTCTCAAAATTGTACTCCCTATTGACAACACCCTTGTTGATGTCTAGTAGACCCCTTGGTGTTTATAAGTTGGTTTTCAAGCATCATATTACCTATCTTCCTGCATCCCCACTATGATACTATCCTGCATCCCCACTATGATACTATGATACTATCTTCCTGCATCCCCACTATGATACTATCCCTCCCCCTATTCGGACACAACACAGGCATGCATCTTTTGTTGACTAAATTTCCAAATCTTGTCATCCTCAGTCCCTAGAATATGTGTAAAATAGAATGTCCACAAAAGCTATTTAAATCCTCTTTCAACGTATGATCCCTATTTGTTGTTGTATTTTGGTGCAAGGTATGGCCATGTAGCAAACCGTGTGACAACTCTAGAGAGTAAGCATCAACATGTGCATCAAATGAAAAACGGTGTGTTTCACTAGTGACTAGTGAATGAAGTTGATGCAAAATAAAAGACAGATTCTTATGGACTGGATGGATTCATGTAAGTGAATTGAAGATATCGTAAGATACCTGGGTGAGCTATTTACTTTGTACTACTCATTTCTAGACCTTGAGGCTACTAGTGACTAAATCATGGTAGGAGGAGAATATCCTCGGAGAATTGTAGCGAGATTTCTCTATGAGCTACAACATGCTTATGGTTAAAATACTTGAGTACCTTGTGGATGTAACTATCTCTGTAGTTTTTGATGCAGGTAGTATGCTTGAAAATATCTTACTATCCTTGGAATGACTTGCAATAAATATGTATATGGACTCTCAAGAAGTAATCTTTTGGTGTGTGCTTTATCGGGAGTTCTAAAACCTTATCTCTGTTTTAAGCAAGTCTTGCAAAGAGTGAATTTATACTAAAGTAGTATGTAAATTCGTGCATGCCACAAATTCCCATGAAAACTCAATGACACTAGTGTAAGTGAAGTGTAAATCTAGAAGCAAAAGGTGATGCTTGATCTGTGTCAATGTGTTGTTTGCCCCAACTTAACGGTCAAGAGGAAGGCTACGATAGGGCTCATGTCTAGTAGCTCAAGCCTATTCTAGTTCTCTTGAGCATTGGTTGTCTGCCGATCATAGGGTGGCATCCTATATCAGCCAATGTTGTATCTAGGGTGGCTTGGCAAGAGCATGGCTTCCTATGTAAGCTTTTTTTATTGTATGTACACTCACTATTGTGAGTTTGGGGGGGAAAATCCCATCAAATGAAGAAATATGATTGAAATGTTTTCAATAGAGATAATTCTTGCAAACTATTATGTCTTAGGGTTGTGGATGTTTGTGTTTGGATGCTTTGCAAGATTTATTCGTTTATGGGAAGACGAGTGCCAATAGCCCCATGGTTTGTCCACATTGGTCTCAACTCATGGTTCTTCTTTGAGTATGTTGATTATCTCTTGCTATCTTGCTCAAGCTTTTTGCACGTTCTCTTTAGAAGAAAGATCGCACTTACATTGGTTTCTCCCATTCTTGCACTAAAGCTCACTATTAATTAAACTCTTTTGCTTTTGGTGTTTGCATCACTTAAGTCGCAGGCACTTGTTTAATCAGTTCCAGCCTCCCTCTGATTGCGGACGTCTAGCGGAGTCTTACCGGCCTTCCCGAGTTTACAAATGGAAGATTTTTGTAAGGAAGAAGACTCTTAGGACAAACTTTATATTAAATTTTTCTTATACACTAAATATAGAAAGAGTGTAAAAATGAAATTTGCTCTTTTGAAAAATGAGCAAACTTCTAGGGGTCGAGTTGACTTTTATTCACTAAGGTCCTTGTCACACTGGGATGAACGATTGTTTGTAGGAACACGAGTTGGTTGAGTAGGAAGGATAGTGGACAAAATAAATTAAAAGTTTTGAGAGCTCCATTCAAGCAATTTTTTTTTTTTGGAAAAACTCACAATTGTGAGTGGATAGTATTAAGAAGATCATAAATATACACCAATCCTCGAGCTCAGACCGAGCCTTATGGAAGATCCCTTCGAGCAATGTTATTGACCTAATGGTTTTCATCCTATGATGGGAGTCACATCAGACATGGTCAAAATCCAATCCATTCCCGCTTAATTTTACTTCGTGGCCGAGCTCCTCACTATCTCACACGCCCATTTATTGAAGATGAGCCATGGGATCAATGGAGAAGAAGTGGGGCTCCAATCCCAAGAGAATGTTGGTCGTCGGATTTGGGGGGCATGGCCCGAGTTTACAACTTCCAACATTTTGTAAACTAGGGCTGCCGAAAAAGTAACCATGAATGGATGAAAAAGTACAAGTGGGGGGTAGAATAAATATCTATATCTATACTAGTATAAAAGGGGGAGGGATTCTGCCCCAACAGTGCAATTGCTCGCCCCGGTTGTGATCCCTGATTCCTTGCAACAGTGCAACTGTTCGCGCTAAAGCCTGAGAGAGAGAGAGAGAGAGAGAGAGAGAGAGAGAGAGAGAGAGAGAGAGAGAGAGAGAGAGTTCTATTATCGTCCTCGGAGGTCAAATATGTCCTATGGGACCAAATGAATATGTCACGTGGTGTGACTGGAGGTCATAAGTGACTCTCGATGCTCAAAAATGGCTGAAATGAGTGTCGCAATAGGGAGTCCACATCGTGGTTGGGAGAGGAAGGTATGCAGGGAGAGCTCATGGCTGAATATATGGGGAAAAGAGGACCTAATGTGGTCAAAAGTTGAGCACTCAAGTAGTGTGTGGTACTCACTCTCTTGACAAGGGCATAAGGTGCAAAGTCGATGACACTCCTCGCCAGTGCCCCAACGTCCTATCTTGTAGCGTAGAGAATGAGAGCTAAGACGAATGGAGGCAATGGTGCGGATCGCACTCAACGGGATGGGCTCAAGGATGTAGGGATGGGTTCGGTTACCTCATTCGGAGAAGAAGAGAGATTTGTAGTTTGGGGCAACGTGTGTGGTGTAATGGCTGAAGCAAGAACCTCCGAATTTCTCCCAAGCTGTGACACATTGGTGTTGTAAGAAGGCCTCATTAACTTGGGAGTCGATCGACGCATCCTTGACCAAGTGACATGCTCCCACGTGCTCGCGTTACCAAACGGTTGCAACGGCCACACGTCATCGTACAGGGGAGAGAGAGAGAGAGAGAGAGAGAGAGAGAGAGAGAGAGAGAGAGAGAGAGAGAGAGAGAGAGAGAGACCCTTTAATAAAGACGTACGTACACAGTCAGGGAAAATTCATTTTTACAAACATACAAAATTCCTTTCCGTGATTTTGTCAAGCGGAAATTTTAGAAAATTAGGTTATTTTTTTGGTTTTTTACACTGTTTTTCTCTATTTTGGGGCGGAATTTCTCCTTTGCCCCTCGCCCTCAACCGACATTTTTGAAATTGAAAATGGCATGATGTTAAGCTGAGACACATTTTTCCTGAACACTGCGTACGTCGTACGGTAGAGAGAGAGAGAGAGAGAGAGAGAGAGAGAGAGAGAGAGAGAGAGAGAGAGGGGGGGGTACTGGTGAGTGGCAGTCAGTGTTCGGGAAAAACCATTTTCCCCAACATACAAAATTCCTTTTCTTGAATTTGTCAAGAGGATTTTTAAAAAATAAGATCATTGTTTCAAAATTTTAGACTATTTTCTCTAATTTGGGGCGGAATTTCTCCTTTTACGCTTGCCTTCAATTGGCATTTCTGAAATTGAAAACGACATGATATTAAGCCGAGACACATTTTTTCTGAACACTGGTGACAGTGTTCGCATTTTTCCAAGCATCCAAATTTCCTTGGCATGATGTTAAGCTGAGACACATTTTTCCTGAACACTGCATACGTCGTACAGTAGAGAGAGAGAGAGAGAGAGAGAGAGAGAGAGGGTACTGGTAAGTGGCAGTCAGTGTTCGCGAAAAACCATTTTCCCAAACATACAAAATTCCTTTTCTTGAATTTGTCAAGAGGAAGATCATTGTTTAAAACCTTTAGACTATTTTCTCTAATTTGGGGTGGAATTTCTCCTTTTACGCTTGCGTTCAATTGGCATTTCTGAAATTGAAAACGGCAAGATATTAAGCTGAGACACATTTTTTCTGAACACTAGTGGCAGTGTTCGCATTTTTCCAAGCATACAAATTTCCTTGGCATGATGTTAAGTTGAGACACATTTTTCCTGAACACTTCGTACGTCGAGAGAGAGAGAGAGAGAGAGAGAGAGAGAGAGAGAGAGAGAGAGAGAGAGAGAGAGAGGGGGGGGGGGCGGGGAGGGTACTGGTGAGTGGCAGTCAGTGTTCGGGAAAAACCATTTCCCAAATGTACAAAATTCCTTTTCTTGAATTTGTCAAGAGGATTTTTAGAAAATAAGATCATTGTTGCAAAATTTTACACTATTTTCTCTAATTTGGGGCGGAATTTCTCCTTTTATGCTTGCCTTCAATTGGCATTTCTGAAATTGAAAACGGCATGATATTAAGTTGAGACACATTTTTTCTGAACACTGGTGGCAGTGTTCGCATTTTTCCAAGCATACAAATTTCCTTGGCATGATGTTAAGCTGAGACACATTTTTCCCGAACACTGCATACGTCGTATGAGAGAGAGAGAGAGAGAGAGAGAGAGAGAGGATACTAGTGAATGGCAGTGAGTGTTCATGAAAAACCATTTTCCTAAACATACAAAAGTCCTTTTCTTGAATTTGTCAAGAGGATTTTTTATAAATAAGATCATTGTTTCAAAATTTTACACTATTTTCTGTAATTTGGGGCGAAATTTCTCCTTTTACGCTTGCCTTCAATTGGCATTTCTGAAATTGAAAACGACATCTATAGTAATAGATAATGGGGGAGGGGATTCCGGCTCCCCCCACACGCGTCATCAGCAGCATGCTCCGGCAACTCCAGGCGATCAGCTGCGAGAGGCTGCGTGAAACTTCAGGCGGT